>NC_056731.1:1862265986-1862320986 GCF_019279795.1 Protopterus annectens | reverse complement strand
CGGACATGTGATCCGCTGTGGCAACCCCTAACCGGGAAAAAGCCAGAAGAAGAAGAAGAAGATTATTTTAATGTAACCTAGGCAATTTATTCTTCAAGGGCAGCAGGCACTTTATTTGTAGATGGCACAAATATAAAGTTGTTTGCTAGCAGCAACCTCTTCACTAATTACAGATCTCTTTAATGTGGAATTAAGATGACTTTTACTTCTACAGAGATGGTGCATATTTACTGATATTGTAATGACAGAAGTTTGAGCTGACTTTTTTTGGTGAAATATTCTGAATTGGGCAGTCTTGCCATTATTGATTCATACATTTTTATTTCATTGCTTACTAGAGTAAATTTTCAAAACAAATTTAAAACACGCTATAACAAGTGTGCTGTATTGTGCAAGGAATATAATTTAATACAACCAGGAAGGTGAATCAAAAAACACATGTATGCTTGCATGGTCCGAAATATGTATGTAACACGCCTATGATTTGAAAACAGCCACCACTGTCCAGATGAATTTTCTTTGAATGTGGGTTTCAATGAATGTGAGTTTCAAGGGCAGAAAAGTTTTAATGCCATCTAGGTTTTCATTGTGAAACTATATTGCTTTGTTTTAGCAGATGTCTATCAGTGTTTGTGTGAAAATTTAAAATAAAAGTTTTAAATAAAATCCAAATAGTCATTGTAGAAGTAAAGCGGTTTTTACATTAGTGCTTATGGTAAATGGGGAGAAATAGCCAAGTAATGGGACACTGGAATGGTTGCTTGGGGTGGGGGCTCTGGCTTTGCACCTCCCTGCAAAACATCCTGTGGGCTCCCTTGCTCACGAAAGATCTTCAATGTGTGCAATGGTGCTTTATTGCCAACAATCTGTGCACTTTTTTAATGCAACAGAGCAGTGTTAAATGTTGGTCTCTATAGCTTTATGCCGCATCTTGCATTCTTTCACAGTTCAACTCCGACAGTGCTATGTTGCCAACATTTTGTTTTTGTGTATGTTTTATTAAGAGATGTTAATTATTCATTGCTATAAAGTGCAATGCAAAATATCACAACCCCAGCTGAACCCCCCTCAAATTGTAGCTTCAGTTAGAAAAGTGCAATTTTGAGTATTTCAGAATAGTGTTTATTGCCATGGTGCTGGCTTTATGAACACAAAAATTGTACAGTGTTAGTGCCCCAATTCCTGTAGTGAGGATCGTAGATACTGCACTGAAAATATGCATCAATGGGTCCTGGCGATATCACTGGATGAATATTAATTGGATTGAAACACTATTTAGCCACTCCCTAACAGCACTGTTCATCCTTGGCCTCTATGCAGGTTTTGTAGTAAGCGAGTGGAGAATAGCTGCAATCATTCCTCTGCATAATGGAGGACCTTCCACAGACCCACGCAAAACAAGCCCAGAAGTCTGACCAGCCTCACGTGTAAAGGCACTGAAAGACTTATGGAATTAATCAATAAGGACATGGGGAAGCATCAAAAAATGAGACTTGTCTCAGTTTAGCTTTGTCATGGGTATATCAACCTGGTGGGCTCTCCAAAAACAAAGCAATGGATTAAGGTAAAATGGTAAATTCATACCTCAACCTGACCATAAATTGAAGGTCTTTGTTCAGTATTTTCTTTTGTAGCTCAAGAGGAATTGAGTCCCCCCCCCCCCAACACTTTTTTGCAGAGGTGTTAAAACTGTCACTGCACTGAGAGACCCTTGTAGAATTAATTCCTCAGACTACAAAAGAAAACCCCGAACAAAGGTCTGCAATTTAGCTACTTTTCTAGCTGTAGCTGGATAACTTCTAAGTATAGTCTAAAACAAGGTCTGAGCCAAACATAAATGAGGGTGATTAGAGACAGAAAAGAAGCGGTCCTTTTACAGAAGGTAAAGAAAATAACACGTGACCCTCCCAAATCCCATTATATGTCAGTGGTATGGGAATTCAAAGTTACTTCCTTGTGGCATGAGTCCTACAAAGTATTATGGGAAAGAGGGTTGGGGGAGTACAAGATCATGTTGATACCTCAAGCCCCATTGGTAGCCATGTTGTGGAAAACAGGCTAAAATTACAAAATAAGCGCATAGTGATTTTGAGGTGTTAAAATAGGTCAGGAAACAGAGTGGAAAATAACACTTTTTTGTAGTTCAAGGGTGGAGCTTTCCTTTGAGGAGTATATATACTTTAGCTAGCTTGAATATGTGCAGATGTTGAGCCTTCTGCAGCACATAATTCTGTAGCATGTAGCTGGGGATACTTGAGTACAGTGGGAAGAGGGACATTTTACTTTATTCCACCTTAGCATGTCAGTACACAGTTTATTTGCCAACTGGGGCAGAACACTGATGCAGTTGACCTTGTTTGGGTTCAGATTGGGGTCAGGTAAAATCTAAAATTGTATTGCTGATCAGCAAGGACTGAAAATACAATTGTAATGTTGACTGTTGTGCTGCATTTAGAAGAAATTCAAAATTATTTGTGTTTACTGCATTTAAAATAATGAAAAACTGTTACTATGTTTATTAATTCATGTGTACCTATGGTATTGTTTTAAAAAGATGCTTAAAAAATCAATTCTGCACTTATTGAAAGTGGCTCATCATTTTACATTTTGACTAGTGTCATTATTTATAAATACCATTGCTAACACTTGCTGATGTGATGAATCTGCTGCCTGTCACTCGAAGGATCAGAGTACTAAACTAGAACTCCTAAATCTTTTGTCAGAGTTGCAAGATTAGAGGTTGGCTTACCTGAGCTCTAGTACGAACATAGAACTATGCACGAATATAGCTTCCTGGAAAGCAAAAGTACAGCCTCAGTCTTTACGAAAGTCAACATAATACAAGATATTTAGCATTAAAAGCAAGGATTGTTTTCTAATTACAAGCAAATAAACGCATGCCCTTTTAAGGTGGTAATAGGTTCATGGGTGTATACTCAGCTAACTACCAATGTGGTCTTTTTATGTTAGCCGTGCATCATGAAGGTTGCTGCACCCCTAAGAGTGTTGTCCTTCAGATGAGCCATTAAACTAAGACCCCATCTACTTGAGTTGGAGGTAGCTCAGGTGGATTACAAGATTCCATGACACGTTTTGAAAATGGTAGGGAACATTCCCAAATGCCCTGGCCAAATTTCCCCTAGTAGTATAAATACCACCTTGAGTCTGCTCTGAAGAGAGGCTACTAGCATAGTGGGGCTAACCCTCAACCATCCATTTTTTTTTTTTTTTTTTGCAGCATGTTCAGATTTTTTACTTATTCCTAGTCTGTTCTTCACATTTTTTTTTCTTTCTGGCAAATCATTGAGGAGAAGTCATTATGTGATGACAAATGTAGGTTCCAGACTTCGTATCCTTCATAAAATGTGTGATGGCACAAAACCTGTTATTCTAACAACTTTTCTAAGTTTATAAGAGCAATATTTTAAAAACTGTCTCTATTTTTGACCTTTGTCCCTCACTACTTTTGGCTTTGTCCAGGTTTTTTGCGCTAAGAGGTTGAGCGGTATGAACCCAGTCAACATTAATCAATGAAGTAAGAATAAATTAAATTTCTTAATTTTAGCTATGACTTTTTCCCTTTTATTTTACAACCTGTTAGAATTCCACCAGAATGTTTTTTTTTTTTTTTGTTCTGGGTTTATTTCTGGGCTCATCAGTTAATATAATTGTACAAGGTTTCTGTGAACAATTCCACATGAGCTGCTGTGTTGTCCAGGTTTTGAGGGGCTTGCAGTTTTGTCAGTTTATCACTTGGGAGTTATTGGCAAGCCTCAACTGTTAAAAGGTTTGCTGGGGTCACAGAATTGATGCATATTTCACATGAGACAGGTTTATGGTATGAAATTATCAGACAACGCACTACATGGGTGGGGTCTGTGTGCTGCAGTATTTGTGAGTACCAGGTCCAGTACGTTTGTAAACACACACCCTAGACCAGATATTCCATATGCTCTCTAGGGGTACAAAAGCCAGAAATCTCTAGGGCTGCAAGTTTAAAGTCTCCATTGAATATGGTATTGGGTTGAATGGTTAGTGTCTTCAGTAGGTCCAAGTATAAGCTATAGTTTTTTTGGATCATAGAGGGTCACCTATAATTTGATGGGATACAGTACTGGACTTTTGCTTGTGGTCATTTGGATGTGGAGAAATTCAAGCTCATAGTCCTGTTTGACCAACCTTAAGGTATGTTATTGATTATAGATCGAGACACTACTATCTTTAGTCCTTGCCTCTGCAGTGCTGGTATAAATGTGTGGAAGGCATTGTAGCCTTGCACAGATGGGTGCTCTCCAAGGATTTAAACAATGTCTTAGAGGATGCAAACATCTGTGCAGTTGCTAGTTTAGGAGAGCTTGTTTGCGAGTGCATAGCTGTGGATTTACCCAAGGACCTTTTTCTGTCGCATCAGAAAAGCAGAAGATGATAAATTACGTAGTGAGCATATTACAGCAAGTAATGCATTGAAGTCAGAGTAACAAGCAAACAGAGAAAATATGCAATCGGCATATTATAGCCTACAGTACAAGAAAGGTGAAGACATTAGAAGAAATGGATTGGTCAACAAATCCCAAACTAGCAAGCCAGAAAACCTTTACCATGATTATCACATGTGAACTAGAGTGAATGGCGAGACTGGAGATACTGTAGCAAATACCGTTATTGAAAGACAAAACAATGTTTCCTGAGCCAAGACTAAGTCAGTACCATTGATACCATCTCCTGATTTCTGTAATGGTCCAAAATCAAATGATTCGGTGAAAATCTTACAAATTTCAGCGCATAATTAGTACTCTGCATATACTTTCAGAAAACACATGCTGTATGTGTCTAGAGCAATGTCTTAATGATGGATGAAGAATGCTTATCAGTGGATTAAAAACAGGGTAAAGATAAGCTCCTTTATAACATTTCATGCCTGTGTACAAAAAGGTTCTTAGTACAGCCTTTCAGTAGGTTGTCAGTGCGTAAGGTTTGGCTATCTAGGGAATGATTGGCTGAAAGGTAGATTTATTCAGATGGTCCTATTTCTGACATTTGTAGGTCAGGAAACTGTTAGTTTGAAATACTGCTTCAGAGGGATGGAAAGAATGATATTATTTTTTTTGTTAATTTTGAATAGGAAATGTTTTCCACAGTCATGGTCCTGCAATAAGGAAGGCAGGGTTACAGCTGCTGAGTGTGTATGAATGAGGACCATGCCTGGGTATCTTTATCTACGAGGTTGCATGTCTTTTGTTATATTTAAGAATTTTTAGATGTGTTTTGCGGTGATACCATTAAAAATGAAACAATGTTTTTTTATAATAAACAGTGGAATGTCTGCATATTTGCACAGTGAACATCTGCTCTTCATTTTGTGATGGTTCTTACTGCAAAATTACTTTACTTGGAGGCACATCTTGAGGAGTCCCTCCCTGTCTGTCTGTCATTCTTTGTGTGTGTGTGTGTGTGTGTGTGTGTGTGTGTGTGTGTGTGTGTGTGTGTGTGTGTGTGTGTGTGTGTGTGTGTGTGTGTGTGTATGGATATATAGATAGATAGATAGATAGATAGATATATATAGATATGATCTCGCTACATCTCTTGACTATTACATTTCCCAGTATCTTTTGAAGTTAAAGGCAAACTGGAATAGGAGTTAATCAAATAGCATGTGTGGGAGAATGGCATGAAATTATAAAAATAGTTTTTCTATGTCCTTTGCTTATTTTGTCCTTAAGATGGCACTGACCTCATCATTGTTAACCATGTTTTTCCTGTTTCTGCATGGAATCTGGGTGCTGTAATTGCCACCATATTTCTCGATTTAGAGCCATTGCATTACCTTTTTCAGTCATAACTGACCTTTGTGGGTGTTTTGTCATACAGCCAATTCGTCTCTTGGCTGTAAGTTGTCTCCTCTTGCTTTCTTGTTTCTCCTGAAGTATCATCTGCTTTCCTGCACATGTTAGCAAACCACCTAATCCGTTATTGGTCTGTGCAATCACATCTCTTTTGCCTTCTGCCTGATGTCCTCATTTCTTCGTCTGTTCCACAATATACATCATCTACCTATCTCTGGCACTTCATCTCAATCACCTCAAGCTTCCTCAGCTGCTCTACCTTCAGTGCTCGGGTTTCTCTTTGCACAGAAGCATTGGTTGCACCACTGTTTTTTGTACTCCTCACTCTTGAACTCCTTTTACAGTCTGCTGTCATGAAATACTGCTGACACACACTGCCACTTGGCTGCAGCACCAATGATTCTAGCTTTGACCTCCTCGTTCAGATTTCTGCTCCCCTCAAGCACGCATCCCAGATATTTGGAGCTATTGATTTGTATTTCCCCTTTTGTCTCAATTTTAGCTTCTTCTGATTGACATCATTTGCTGTTTTGACACTAACAGAGGAAAGGATAGTTCACAGTAAAAGGATCACTGAGGCCCAAAAAAGTACTTTAAAAAGAGTTGGTCATTAGGGAAACTGAAATGTCTTGTGAGGAAAATTAGATTTCTGTGAATTATTTAATTGATAAAACATAGGAACATATTGGAGCAAATCACAAAGAAATGTAAATGTGTAAAATATTCATAGGCATTTTTGATTTTAACTGTTATAACTGAAATGCAGATAAAGAATTTGTAATTTGTTTACAATTGTTTTACTTCCTTTCTAGGCAAAGGTGAGCTTGCTAAAAAAGTTTTAAAATATAGGAGATTGCTATATTATATTTATACAGCTTTAAATATTTGCAAAAGGATAGAGGACAGAGTAAAAGACCAATAATGAAATGCAAAACGCTGTCCGCCTCTGAGGGAGACCAAAATGACTGCAGGTAAATCCACCAAATAGGAAAAAAAAAGCAAAACAAGCAGTGAAAGTCAAATGCTTTTATTCAGGATTTAACACTTGTTACAACCAAGAACTTCATCGGAATCTAAAAGGGCATCATACATCACTTGCTTATATATAGGCCTCCTTAAAGGCACACTGTAATAAAGACATAAATTAACAAAAATAAGAGCAAGTGAAACAAAACCAGTCTGTCCACAAACCTGTCAAAAGATCAAATGATGGTCCACTGTTGTTGCCTTGTACAGGATTTAATGTAAATAAAGAAAATAAACTTTAAAAATGTATACCTCTTTCAAAAGAGTGTTAGCAAAGCATGCTGTAACATGTCCCTAAAATAATGTAAACAAACATGCACATGATAAAAATATAAGTAATACAAAATCGAAGCGTTGCATAATTTAAAACATTTAAAATTTTTCTAAGTAGTTTGCTAATAAATGTCTAGCAAATACAATACTAAGTGTTTCTAATAATTTGACATTTTAATTTTTAATCCTGAATGAATTTGTCATTCAAGCCAGGTGGATCAATTGCATTTAATTGCAATTGCCATTTTAATTACCTAAATTCTATAAAGTTACTCCAGTCTCCACCTCTGCAATCCCTGGATTTTTTTCAATATTCCAAATTTGTATATACAGTGGCCTGTGCAAACCGCCTTGTGTCTGCAAAAAGCATTTTTTGTGTTCTCCTTGCCAATGTCCTAAAGATGTTCTTGTTTTTTGTAAAAAGCTCTGTCAGTTTTACCTATATAAAAAGTGTGGCAGCATGAGCAGACTGCCAGACTAAATCTATTGCGGCACAGTTACCATTGACAAACCTAATTCTCTGTCAAACCCATTGTCAAGAGTAATTTCTTTCTGTATGTTAATTTAGGGCCATCATTTACAAAATCCACATGGAGAGGTGGCTTTTCTATGCCCAGCCCCATTGGTGGGGGTACCATAACTCTCGAAAATTTGCTTTAAATTGTGTGCTGTCTTGCATAGAAATATTAGTTCAGAATCTAAAATGTCCATTTAGGTGGTAGAACTAGTAATGCACCAGTTCCTACTGATAATGTATTTAACACAGGAGGCTACTTTGTTATCTTTTACAATCAGCACCCTTTTGTAATCATAGTAATCTCCAGTGGTGCTTCTTGGCTGCCATGTTTTCTTTTCTAAATGTACATCTAATCCCAGTAGGAGTTTGTGTTTTTTCCCCAGTTGTGTAATATTTCCCTACTAATAGTTTTTACAAAATCAACTGGGTAGCCCCTCTTGGTGAACATGTTCTTTAGAGCAGTGAATTCTTCTTCCAATGCCTCTTTACTAGAAGATCCTAGCTACCTGAATGTGTTGGCCTTTTACCAAACCTTTGCAACTCATAGGGTGGTAGCTATTGTAGTGCAAATATGAGTTACTGAAAGTTGGTTTTCTGTAGATCTTTGGATGTGAACCCATCTGTTCCAAATGAAATTAGTGTCAAGATAGTTAATACTTTGTTAAAATTACAAGTGAATTTTAGAAAGGAAGGGGGAGTATTGAGTTGTTTCACAAATTCTGGAATGAATTCCAAGGGACTCGCCCACAAAATAAAATGTCATCCAGGTATAGTAAATATGCTTTACAGAATTTGAAAAATTCTGATTTAAGTACATGTACTTTTCTCCCATAAGAGTAATACAAAGTTGGCATATGAAGAGGCACAGACCTTTCCCATAGTAACTCCCTTTATTTGTTTAAATATTTCTGTTACATATCACATGGAAATAGAGAAATGAGCTAGCAAAGTGATGTAACAGTTCAGGGGTCTGAGTAAGAAGAGCCTACAGAATTGCTGAATAATGCTTCAGAACTGGTCAGGAGTATGACCTAGATCTAGCTGGAATTCAGTCATGGGAACCACAGCATTTCCTTTCATGCTGATTCACATTTGTCAAAGGATGGAGTATTGGCAGTGGATATTTACAACCGTAATGAAACATTGGGTGAGCACTGAAGTACAGACACAGGATATACAGATAGTGTGGCAAAGGAGCTGTAGTGGCACTTGTTCATTTTGCAGTATGGACCTGAGAAATGGATGGGCTGTGGCAGGCAGGTCCTAGATGAGATGTTAAAAGCAAATATTGTATTAGTCAGAAGTTTAGCAGGGAATGAAGCTGGTGGAAAAATGTTTTCTTCACACTTGCCTACTGACACAAGGGGAAGTCTTCATATACAGTTGTACACCCTGGTTCATTAGTGGCCGACGTAGTAATGCATCAGCTGCAGGAAGGTAGGCTTAAGTGGTTAAAATCCACTCTTTACGCAGGTGGAAGCATAATGATTATAGACTACTATATGGTTTACTCTAATGGAGGTTGGAGTAATGGGTGGACAACATAGACTCTGAATAAATGTGGTGCCATTCTTCATGGACTGATGCACCCAGGTAATATTGACAGACTATTGTGCGCATATACCAGATATCTGATAAAGGATATCCAAGAAAAAAAATACTTCTATTTGATTTCATCCAAGTGATGCATCATTTCTTGCCTTCTAGCCACTGAAGATGAGTGTTGTAAGGATGACCCTAGTGATAAGAGGAGAGTCCCCCTTCATTATGGTGTTTAGTGGAATGCATGGCAACAAGGAAATGAATAGGTGCAAGAGACTGGGTTTACTAGAAAATTTCTAGCCTTAAAAACCTAAAAAAATAAATCCTTTTGTTGCAGGAGGTGGACAGGCACCAGTGAAGTGCATTCAGAGTTCATTTAATAGGATGAGGTAAATCTGACTGTACACCTGGAGGCACTCTGTACTTAAGTGTACATGTTTTCTAATATTGATTTCTATTATAAAGATATTTGCTTTTATATATCTTTTCAGGTAAATGTTTGAAGCATCATCTTTCCAAGTTAAATCTTTTATAAATCTTTTTGGTTAAGGTGCGAAGTAATGTATTTCATGGACTCATGTAGTTTCTTTTAATTCCTGTCATTAAACAATATGTTGCTTTTATTTCTGCATTTTTTCTGCAGTGAAAGATAAAACTTGCTAATATTGTGAAGTTTCTGAAAAAGGGTGCACTAAAGCTGTTAAATCTAATCTGTGCATGTCTGGAGTTAGGGGTCAGATTGCAAGATGAAATTTTGATTGACGTGACCTTGTGCTTCCACCTGTCTTTGTGGATATAGTCGCTGATTGTGGACTGCTGTTCTCTATTGACCAGTCCAGGTTATACATTTACAGCAGTTTACACCATATTAACAATGACTGCAGTAAAGCACCAATGCATTGTTTAGGCATAATGAACAGAAGTGCTCAAATTTTATTAAATGCTGTTTATGCATTGAAGCATGTGAAGCAACAAATAATCCGTGGCAGCTGGTGACTTCAAATTAAAGGAGGGCTGCAGGAGACAGCTGAATGGGTGGGGCCAATGGGAAGGGGTGTGGCCAACTAGAAAGGGGTAGAGCTGTGCTCAAAACCACAACAACTGGAACTTTAAATACGCTGCCCTGGGTGCCAAACAGTCATTACGAGAGACAATCGAGACAAAATGAAGTGTAGAAGAAAATATTTCAATGCATTGGCTACATGACAACTTAACATCCAGATGGAAACAGGTTGTGAGGCATGAAATAATAAATTACTTTTTAAATACATTACTGGAATGCCAGTCAAAATCAAGTATAAAAAACAAGCAGCACTCAACTCAAACCACTGCTTCTTGCACTGCAGTTCTAATTATAATTTATATTCAGCTTTATAAAATTACCAAGCAACATGCTGAAAGTAGCAATCTCTGTGATACCCCCACTTGTAAAAATGTTTCTTATCCAAAAAAGACCTGCTGCCTGACACAACTATCTACTTGTTTCATGGGGAAGACATGATCAAAGTAAAAAATGAACAGCAAACAAGAAACCAGCTCAAGATAAATTGCTTAAAGGATTCCTGCACAAGTTATGGACCACACATGATAGATTGGCATTCTGTTTAGTTTACGGGTAAGTCTGCAAAGATGACTGCAAGTCTCCAATAAATGTAATGACCTTCTGAAAATACTCTAATCTTGTCCTTTTATTACAAATACTGTCATATGCATTTCAATACCAAAGGCTTGTACATTATCTAGTTATGTAAATATTCTCTGCATGGCTACAACAAAAAGGCTTTCAGTGCTGGTAATTCTTTAACAGTGTGCTTATTAAAGCTTACTTGCATCTTACAATCTCCGACAAGCTTACTTGATGCTCATTAAATCATTGCTACTTAAACAGAGCAACAGGGCACTGTGACAGCATGCATTTCCTGAATAATAAGAAGCATAAATCAACAGTATAAAAATCTGACAGAAAACCAGAACATTCTGCAAAATCAAGGACAGATGAAAAGCCACAGTCGTACTTGTGGTCTACCTTTGGGGGAATACTCTGCACACTTACACTGCATAACTGCTCCTTGCCTTCCTTGGACACATCCAGAGCCACTACAATGGGGAGTGGGGTGCAACAAGTATGTCATAATTTGTAATGTCTCTGGCTGACAGTGATGGCTCTGACACTCATACCTCTCAACTTCAGAGCAAGAAATCTGGACAAAGCCATACATAGGACTAGAAGTGGGACACAGGCCCAAAAATGAACACAATTTTTAAGTATTGCTCTTATTAACTTGGATAATAGAACAGTAGTAGATCCTGCATTAGTACGAATTTTCTGAAGGGTATGAAATCTGAAACTCAAATGTCTGCCATTATTTTCTAACTTCAATCTTTAATGACTTGCCACTAATTTGCCAGAAAACCACAATTTTATGAAAAACAGACCAAACGTGTAAAGTTGCCACACAATACAGCTGGGAACCTATCAAAAAAGGGACACCTTTTTAATATTAACACTGTTAACTTGAGCAGCTAACAAAATAAGAGCATCTGCATGCATTTCTGAAATAAAAGTAATCTAACTCTAATCATTACAGTTGTATATAATTATAAACCCTCCACATTTTCTTCCAAAATTGCCATTTTGAGGAGGGATTATTAGGGGAGAGCAACATTTTGAGCCAATTGGGGACAATTGATAGATTTGGATATTCCTAATTCTACAAAGCGATTTGCACGTACCTCTCAACCTCTTAATGCAGGAAATCTGGACAAGGCCAAATATATTGGGGGAACATACAAACACTACTAAAAATTGCTCTTCCATAAACTTAAGACAGTTGATAGACTAACAGGTCTTGCATCAGCATGCATTTTTCTGAAGGTTGTGAAGTCTGAAACTCAATGTCTGTCATTTAGTGACTTCATTCCTAAATGGTTTGCTAGAAAACCCCAAATTTTGAGGAACAAACCAAAAATAAGAAGCAAATATCTATTCATTCTGCAACAATATGGACAACTGAGAGGCATAGTTCAACAGGGGCTGTCAGTTTGTTACCCCCCCTCACAAAATCATGGTCGAATGGAGCCTCCCCCCTGCAGCCATTCCAACATCCCATTCCTTTGTTAGTTTGCCCCATTTACCATAAACACTGTAATGTGCATACTGCTTTACTTCTGCAATGATTTAGATTTCATTTGAAAGTTTTATTTTGCATTTTACAGCACAAATCCTAATAGATATCTGTTAAACAAAGCAATGCAGTCTCACAATGAAAATAGACTTGGCATTAAAACGTCTCTGCCCTTGAAACTCACATGCATTGAAACAGCATTGAAACCCACATTCAAAGAAAATACATTTTGCCAGTGGCAGATAAAGATTAACCCTGGGCTGTTTTCAAAATCATAGGCCCCTTGAACATGAAACATACACATGCTCTTTGATATACCTTCCTGACTGTATTACATTATATTCCTTGTACAATACAGTTCAGTTGTTAAAAGGCATTTTAAGTTTATTAACATTTTTCCAGTAAACAATGAAGCAAAATGCATGCACCAATGACAAAAAGGCCCAATTCAGAACATTTCCATCATAAGATGTTTACTTAACCTTCTATAGTCCACCAGTATCAGTAAATATGCACAATCTCTGAAGTAGTAAAATCCACATTAAAAAAATCTAACTAATAAAGAGGTTGCTGCTAGCAAACAACTTTATATGTCATTCTTTCATCTAAAAATAAAGTGCCTGTTGCCCTTGAAGAATAAATTACCTATGCTGCATGCATTAAAAAAATAAGCTAGTAATACCACAATAGGGAATGGATAGCAAACTGATAACAGGTTCATAGTTACTAGGTATCTTTTTGCCAAAAAGGACTGCAGCTTCCACCCCCTTTACAACACAGTACAGTATCAGCAATGCATCTACCTACTGTGGGAGTAGAACCCACAACCTTCTACATCAAAAGCAAGTACACTACCTGTTGTGCTACTAACAATGCAAGCAGACTTGGCATAAGCAGCACTAAACTTTTGTTCCCCTGCA
Source organism: Protopterus annectens (assembly GCF_019279795.1). NCBI lineage: Eukaryota > Metazoa > Chordata > Ceratodontiformes > Protopteridae > Protopterus > Protopterus annectens. The sequence goes on along the minus strand of NC_056731.1, from coordinate 1,862,307,740 downwards.
GCTCTCAGCTCCTTGTAAAATCTACTCGACACTCAGCTGTATCTCTGAACTTTGCAGCACAAGATATCTGGAAAAAGCCAACATTTATTGTGGGGGGGGGGGACAAAAAGGCCAAAAACCAGGGACACATTTTAAACATTGCTTGTATAATGTTGGAAAGTTGCTAGAATAAAATGCTGTGTTACCACCATACATTTCACTGCCACGTCTTGAACCCAGGGGACCCTGTGCAAAACGGTCAGAGAAACATACCATTATGCCAAATCAGCTGAAACAGAGGAAGACTAACTTAAATGGCTACTATTTAGTGAATTCAGTTCTCACCATAGCTCTCAACCTTAGCACAAACTACCTGGACGAGGCCAATAATGGAGGAATGCAGTACCAAAAATATGGGCAAATTTCAAATATCCTTGTTATAAACTTAGACAATTGCTAGAATAAAAGGTTTTATTTACCATGTACTTTCTGAAGAATATGAAGTCTGAAATTCAAATGCCTATTATTTTTAAACATTTGTTAACTAGGAAACTAGTCTGACATGGAACAAAACAAAGCCAAATTTCAGCAGAGCAGGGATAAACACTCCAGACACATCTTTGTAAGGGATGGAAGGACATGTAGACTCCTTACAGAAGGCACCCCAGCCAAGAATCAAATCAGAGAACCTGTACCTGTCAGGCAACAATGCTACCAGTGCACCACTGCACTACAAAACTTTGCAAGGAAATATGAAGATACAGAAACCACAGATTTTGAGGAACAGAACAAATAAGAGGCAAAAATCTGCAATTTTTTACTAATAGTGGTGGGTAGGGAATTCAGGTCCTTGCCACCTGCATCCAAGGTACAGCATTCAAGCCTGAGTATTTCTACCCACCACTATGTGTTAACAAGGGCATTACACACCACACACCCTCTAAATGGTTCCAGAAGCAGTAAACCAGGTCCAACTCCATTGTCTTGAAGCAGCAAACCTGTGCTCGACTTAATGCTTCCCTGCAAGAGCTTTGAATTCAATTTACCTCACTCCTGATTGGGCCTGTCTGCGGCTCAAGCAGTCTGGAGCTCCTCTCTTCTGTGTGGTCATCTACTGCATGGCATCTTGGGCATCTGCAGGGCAGAAAATACCTTATCTGGACTGCTGACTCAGGCAGTCAGAGTTCGCACAGATTCCTGGGCATCTGCGGGGCAGTCTGTCCGCGCATGCATGGCATTTCTGGTACTCGTTAAAAAATAATTTTTTTTTTTTTTTTAAAGTTTGTTTCACGTTATGCATTTCTTTTATTTCTAGGTGGGTGGGCTGCAGTCCTGCAGACTGATAGCACGAGCCGCCCCTGCAAATAATTTCTGGAGATTGTAATTTCTGAATGCAAATAGAAAAATGTTACATAGAAAAACAAAATGAAAACTATAAAAGAATTGCAAGGTGGAGGGATAACGTACTGGGTTGGAAATTGCTTCTGTTAATGTAAATAGTATGTTAAATCAGGAAGTTCTGGTCAGTTTTAGGATGGTTAATGTTTATTAAATCTTATCTGACTCTGTTAAAAGATGTTAGAATTTGACTGTAAAAAGATATAATGTACATTTAAATATTAACTGTGTTGGGAACCCTATTAGTCTGTAGCGGAGGCATGGAAGTAATGCAAGATAAACGTGTCCTGTTTAAAGTCAAGGCCCATGACTAGGGGGATGAAGCCCTAGTTATGGCTCAGATGACCCAGGTTTAACTAGTGGCCTGGGTACTGGAGGAGTTGGTCAGGGAGGCAGCCATGCCAACTGGAAGGGTAGTGCTAGTGTCTCACTGTGTGCATACTGTCATACACCCCTGGTGATGACCTCTGCTTACAAGGGGATGAGGCATTTTAGGGAGTTGCATTGTAGGCAAAAGCATGCCCCACAGCATGGCCCACTCTGAGTGCTAGAGGGCATGTACAAAGGAGGAAATGGATAGCCACGTCAGCCAATGGCCACACTGCAGTTAACATGCAGTACTGAGGCTAATAATCAAAAGGTGTTTAGGAGGAAAAACTGCTTCAGAAGAAAGCTGTATATTTGAAGATTCATCTTGCCTTTTTGTCTAAAGGCTTATAAAATTTAAATAAGTATAAATTCGTAGTGCATGCTGGGTGTAATGAACAAGGGATTTCATATTTCAAATGGCTACTTCCCACAAGCATAAAAGGAAACTGAATATATTGAATACGTTTTAAGGTGGTTTTGATACTTCTCAGTATCTGGGAGAGGAAAGGAATGCTGATTTGAAAATACTAACATTCACAGATGAGGCTTACAGAGGACAGTTTAAGCAAACCTCGGAAAATACTTATTTGGGGGTACTGAAACATCAACAGGTTTTAATTTCACCTCTTAGGATGTGCTGAAAAAGATTGTGCCTAGACAGTCTGTGCTTGCTTGCTTTCTTTAATTTATTTTAAACTGGTTGAACATAACTGAAAAAAAAAATATGTAGGAAATTGGATTCAGTTAGTGAAATGTGCTAGTACCCCTAAATTGATTTATCCCCCCCCCCCTCCTCTCATTAGTTGACTTTATTCATGTAATTGCAGGTATTTCCTCCCACAAAGTCTGAGAATTCCTATTTGAACATTGTCTTCCTCCACATATAACTGTTGTCGTCACTCACTGTATCTTTTATTTTGACTGTTTCTTCCTGTACTACATTTTAGTAAATCCTCTTGAGCCATACTAGGCATGTTACTAATATTCAGGAATGACTCTAATTTACTCCTGACCTCAACTATGACAACTGAAATGTTAAGACACTGTGATTATGGCTGCTGCCCTGCATATATTTTTAACTTTAAGCAGCCTGACTGTACTTTTCCAGCTATGACTATTGCCACATTCCACATTACTGTAAAACTTGCTACCTTTCCCCGTACTTAGTAAAATGGGAAAAACACTGCTTTACTGTACCCGCTCTTAGCCAACAGACAAAAAATAAAGTAGGATGTTTCATTTGAGCCCATGTTTGTGGACTAAGAAACTGGCATTGTGCTACAGACTGTTGGCAATAGCAACTATGATTTTTCCAAAAATCGGAAATGCATTTTTTCAGAGGGCAAACCAACCTGCTTCATCCGGCTTTGTGACATTTATAATTCTGAAGTTAAATATTGGGATTAATGTAGTATTTCCTTGTTTCTTAATATTCAGAGATGCTAAAGATAGTGTACCTAACACATGCCAAATAAAATATGAAGCAGTGATATAAATATTCAACAATACAAATCTCCAGACGCGTCTGTCATAAGCACATTTTAAAGTATTTCTTTAAAAGTAAATAGCTCTGCTCAATCCCTATAACAACACTTTGGAGATACCACAATAAACCCAGGTCCTAGGACTATAAATACTGCTATATATTTTTTTCCTATCACCAAGTCAACAAACAACAAGGGACTTTTAAGTGTAAATGCTAAGTCTCTGTAACAGAACAGCTGATTTCCAGGTCTGGCTCTACCTTTCACGAAAGAAATCTACTTAAAGCCCTACATTCAGAAAAGTGAGATGAGTGTTCAGCCTTGTTGGGTTATGCCATTTGGAGAAAAAATTAGAACATGAAAACACCAGGAGGATTTTCTCTCATGCTCAGAGATTCTCTAATTTCCTGTTTAGGTTCAAAGGCAAGTAGTACACTTTCTGCCCTTGTGGGCCATTTTATTTGGTCTTAGATTGGCCTTGCCAATCAATTTACTGATATTACTGGAAGAGAGTTTATACTTTTGTTAGAGGCAAAACATTGAGAGAGGTCTGTCTACTTTAAACCTGACACAACACAGAATCACCTACGTGGTGATTTCTTTTAGCTAGAAAACTTTCAGCTACTGAACTGGTCATGGTGTAGGATTGAAATATTCTTTAGGCCTCCTCTTTGACTTAAATTATCTGTAGCATTAGGATATCGCCAAAGAATACAGACCATTATACAGACTAGTAAAACTATTGGTACCTCTAACACAACTTGACTGGACTGAAGGCATGCAGGCCACTTGTCCATTTCTGAGATGTTACTTCCTCATTCATGCCTTCAGTCACAGTAATTGGTAGTCTAAAGAAGCTTTACATAGACTCTATGGGTATGAAGTTACACAGCTTAACTAGAGTATAGTTAACAGTCAACTATTGTGTGGAAAAGGTTATTTGTTGCTCTGAATTTCAAATTCAAGTGTATTCCAAATGGAAACTTAAGTCAAATCTCAAAATTTTCCTTGGATCAACCCAGCTGTTCAGCAAACAGTAGAGGAAAGGCCAACACATGGGAGGTGCAAAAAACTGAAAGAGGTGAGCGGAAGTTAAATTTATTTTAATGCCTTTAAAATAATTGTACTGTATCATATTAATTGTATTATTAATTGGGATAGAGCATTGATCTACATGGACCCATTTTGTGTACAGATCAAGAGCACTATCTGGTTATGTCACTTACTTTGGACCATACAGTCACTAAATGGAGGCTGTGGAAATCTAACCCAGGAACACACTGCAGTGCATCAGCATGTTGGACATAGCTTTAAATATCTGAAACTGCCAAATATTCACTATGGTCAACAAGACATTTAAACCAGTCTCGGTAAGGAACTATTGATTTGGTAAGAACAGCACAAGCAGTTACAAACCTTGTCCTAAAAAAATTCAACTAGCCACAGCTAATGACTTATGGTATTGCTACTGTAAAACTGATGTACTCAAATACAATTTCCCACTAGTACAGATTCCCTGTAGTCCCAGCCACAGAATTATTTCTGAAAAAATGTAACCATTCTGTCTATGGTTACTAGATCACCACCCAGGACAAGTACATGAGTTCCCTGTACTGTCTCAAGAAGGAGCACACCAGGCAGTCTTGCTACATTGGCAGCACTTCAGTCTGACCTCTTTTTACTGCAAAAGGAGAAGCTAGGGGTATTCCTGGAAGTTAGCAAGGGGGCTACAGTGAAGGATGACCAGCAGAGCTAACAGCAAGACTGTCCTGCCCATGTTCCTAGGCAGAAATAAAAGAAAGGGAACCTAAAGGAGAAGGGGACCAGACTATAGCCAAAAATTACCTCACAGCTGTGTCCACCATCTCGTTAAATCTCTCGATCCTCATAGGCTCTGAGCTCTTCACATGATGATTGTGAGAGTGGCCAGACAGGCAGCATTCCAGCACCACCTCTTACATTAAGCCCTGGGGGAGCCTAAGGCTTGCTAATACTGTACTCAAACACAGAGCAGCTGGTCATCTAATTTGAAGTAGAAGTCCATGGGACATATTTCTGAAAATGAACTTGGATACAAAAGGTTTTCTGCCTTGTCTTTCCTTAGTCTGAGGATTCTGCATACTCTTACAAGCCTTACTGTTATGCAGCTCACACTCTTCGTTCAGCCTGTGCTGTGTGATTGGCATATGATGGGCCATGTTCCATGGAATCAGTGTACAATTAAGGAACATTAGTTGGCATTAGGAGTCCCTGCACAAGCTTTGTTTTTTGCTAGTACCTCCTTTGACCAGTACTGCACATTGAGATCCACTGCCAGCTCTTGACTGTATCCGTGCTGTCCACCACAGTGCCCATTGCATGAAACTTCTACAGATCAATCTCAGAGGATAGACCTTGAATCCTTCTTCCTCTGAGTCTTCTTTGATTTATATGAAGGAATGAAGTCCCAGACACTGAGAGTGATTCCTTTCCTGTACAAAATACTCATATGAATGCCCCTTTTGGCACAAACTTCAAGTTTGAGTCCTCTGTGAACTGATGGTCTTGTGTTTCCTTTGTCCTATTACTCTAGTCTTAACCAGTACATTTGTGGAAGTGAAGAGTCTTGCGATCATTCTATCCTTGGATCCTTTCTCATAGTGATGTTTTTGCATCTTGCAAAAATTCATTTGACTCCCAAAAAACAGAGACTTTGTGTACACTTGGACAGTCCACGGGCTGTTGAGTCCAACTTCCCAATTATCACAAAGCACTGTGTGGTTAAATAACTTGCTTATGGCCACACAGTAGGCATATGAAGCCTGAGAATCAAATCCTGTACCACTGGAAGTAGATATTTTAACATCACGTAGTTCTAACCATCTCCACTAACTGCCCACCTCAGTTGTTTTCCAGCTTTAAGCCCCCTAAGACTCCCATGTTGTTCCTTCTATCAAAGTTAAAAGCCCAAACACACTAGAGACAAATTTAATGAAAAAGAAAAGGACAGCCTTAAAGCGAAGCCACACTTATTTAAGCTACAGTAACCTAGGTACACAGCAAGCAGGAGATAAAACTTGGTGCACACTATCAAATCTGTCTTATGGGACAAACTTCACACCTCAGTCAAAAATGCATCCTGAGACTACAGTACTGAGTTAGAACAAAAGCAACTTCAGTGGCTGGTCTTTCAAGTATAACATTCAAAAGTACTTCAAAATATTGTTTAAAATATAGCTATAACAAAATTGAAGATGGTCACTTGAGAGAGTACTAGGATGATCTTATTTTACTGTGTAGAGTCCATCTCCAGGTTCAACACCCATTAAACTATTACCTATTCCAGAATGTGCTGCATCCATAAATTCACCATTATATACTTGTATACTAGTTGCAATAAGTGTGATTGGCCATCATTTCCTTGTCTAATTACTTCAAACAACATCTCTTCTTTGTCATTTGAATATGTACATCTGCAGCTACCTGTTTATACATGTGACTTAACCTGCTGTTTGAAACCGTCTGAGCAGAATTGTAATTTTCATTATTGTAACTTGGTTGTGGCTGAAAGTGGACCCTTGTGACCTAAGCTAGCTAAACAAACAAAGAAAAAAGTAGTGTAGTAAAAGAAAGTAGCTCACAGTACTCTCATAATGACTGGAGAGACGGAAACAATTTTGCCTCTGTTATGTAGGCTTTGAGGGACACTTCTTGGTTGCTCTGCTCTGGTGTGCATGTAGCTGCTACAGAGGATAACAAGGTTTGACTTGCTTTACCTGACGTGTTCTACTAGTCTCAATGACATTTAAATAATCCAAATAACAATGAGTACCACAGGAAAATGTACGCTCCTGAGCAGAAAGCACAGAAATAAAAATCATAAAAAATAAAGGAAACTGCTCAGGTGCAAAACCATGCAGAAAATGGCAAGCAGCATACAATGAGTCTCTTCAGACCAAAGTCATATAAATCACATCAAACAGCATATGACAAGTCTCTTCAGACCAGGAGTATAAGAATAATCCAATCCAATGAAGCAAAATGCTGTTAACTTCTTAACTCTTATCGCTCTTAAAAACAGAAGGTTTCATTTTAAATAGTTTTTTAAACATTTTTTTATTTTTTATAATAAATTGTTTTATTGATGGATTAATTAAATATATTATTTATATAATATCTTTAGGATGCTTAAGTGATGTCCATTTTTATGCAGTAATGTTTTAAATATTTTGCCTTTACTATTTGTATAGGTGTATTGTAATACTATTTGATTGTTCACTTTAAATGTATATGCTTTAATTATGATGTCATCATTAGGCTTAATTAGTAATTGAAGGTGTACTTGAATGTATATAAGGTGCATCTTGAACTGCTTTATACTCTTTTATGGTTTGAAGAAGCCACTTTGGCGAAGCGCTTACCAGATATCTGCTAATAAAATATTTGTTTTTAAAGAAGTTAACAGCATTTTGCTTCATTGGATTGGATTAGTCTTATATTCCTGGTCTGAAGAGACTTGTCGTATGCTGTTTGGTGTGATTTATAAGACTTTGGTCTGAAGAGACTCATTGTATGCTGCTTGCTATTTTCTGCATGGTTTTGCATCTGAGCAGTTTCCTTTATTTTTTATGACATTTGAATAACGTGCAGATGGCAACAGATCTTAAGTGCAGACATTGCTGATCTTTTATAGCTGCTTGGTAATGCTAGAGTATTATTAATTTTGGACAATTATTGCTGTTTTGCAAAGACAGGAAATTTGTCAGTGTTCTGCAGCTTTGTCCAGACCTTAAACAGTTGTAAGATTCACTGCCAACAGTTTGCTGTTTCAATGCAAATAGTGCTAGTTTGTGCACATTGCTTATTTGGACCAGGTTTTATTTGTTTTGAACACTTTTTTGCTGTGAGAAAGGAAGATTGCTAATGTAGTATGTGTCTGCTTACTGTAGGCCTTAAACAGATGTTTTTATGGTTCTCTTGACTTCATATATTCTTATGTTGTGCTACGTAGCGCTGTCTAGTGTTGTATCTTGTGTTGTGCTACGTAGCACTGTCTAGTGTTGTATCTTGTGTTGTGCTACGTAGCACTGTCTAGTGTTGTATCTTGTGTTGTGCTACGTGGCACTGTCTAGTGTTGTATCTTGTGTTGTGCTATGTAGCACTGTCTAGTGTTGTATCTTGTGTTGTGCTACATAGCACTGTCTAGTGTTGTATCTTGTGTTGTGCTACGTGGCACTGTCTAGTGTTGTATATTGCTGAGCTGCTCATGGGTGCTGTAGTTGCTAACTGGATTTGACTTTTATATGATTTTGACACACCAGTTCCAACTAGCTGCTCTATGTACAGTGGCAGGGTATTTATAGTTAGAAGTATTTTTTAACTGATGTAGCCTTCTTTAGTATCTTGCCTACTATTCACCAGACTTTGGTCCTTGCAACCTTTTTCACCAAGGCAAAACCTTGGTTTTGGGTGGCACTAGTGCGATTGGTCTGCAAAACTGAGCTGCTGTTTGCAACAGCTCTGCATGTCCCTTTCTGCTCTGTTTATTTTCTGCTACATTGTAGATCTGCAGCATGTGTGACAAGAACATAGTAGCTAGTGAGCATCTTGTTTTTCTCTTACTAATTCAGGTACTCTGAAATTCTTCACTTGTCCAAACTTAAGAGCAGCAGTCTGCAGTTCTACACAAAACTTTGGCACACTTACCCAGACTCTGTATTGCTTGTTGCTAGTTTTTGCACCACCCATGATTGTTACTTGAATTGCGACTACATTATAATATTTACCATGTCCTGTTACAAATCCATATCCACCTCTCGGCTATTCCACAGTGCAGCAATGAAGAAATACTCATAGCCAATCTTTATCAAAACAGAAATCCATGATCCTTGTAGTTGCCTAGATCCTCCCTCCCTCCCCAAAAATGCCAAGACAACTGAAAATATACTTGGCTATTTATTTTCAACCAAAAAACATCCTGCTTGGTGACCTTCACATACAGTATATTGGACCACTAGCAAATTTAACTCTACTCCCCATAATATTAACCCCTTTCATTTCACTCACCTGATCCAGCAACCAACCCAGTTTGACAAAGTATCCCAAAACATCCATACTAGAGCATGTTCTCAACCACCCTGAAAATAATTAAACTATCCAGCACCTTTCCAGACTCTCGCTTAATGATCACATCACGTATGCTAACAGTCCAAATGAAGAGATGATGAAATCAGTAAGGGAAAGTAGTATTGCTGGAACTGAAAGTCATCCTAAAGTCTTGGTGACTACCTTCATGTGTTGGACCATGCTTTCACAAAATCTCACCAAGATGACCATGATAGTATTTTATATAGCATATATCATGGAGAGGTAAGTTAAAATAAGACCGCTGGGTACACAAGTCCCAGTATAAAGTGTCAAATCCTGGTGTGCGTACTGATGCCAGGACTGGAAAACATGGTAGTGTAGAATCCTCAAGATATGGAAACATTTCTACAACAGGGTTAGGCCGGACTCTGGAGGGGGGGGGTGGATTATGGCCTCCTTATTTTAGAAGGAAGTAGTAGTCCACAAAAACTGACAGGCCAAAAAAGAGCCATAAAGATGATAGTGTGGAGTATTGAGAATGAAGAAATTCAGTATTGTTGCTATTATGTAAGAAGCCCAGAATTTCCAGATAGAAGATATCCAAAAAGATTGAGAGACATTAGAGGAAAGAAAAATACTTGCATGAGAAACTGTCAAAAGCCTCAAATAATTTCTGTTCATTAGTACAATTGTATAGCAGATCCATGAAAAGCATTACATAGACAAAGACACTCTGGGTTGCTGGGATTAAGAAGTGACACAGGAAGTGTGAAAATATAAAGAACAAAACCACAGATTTTTGAAAGGTATAAAAAATAAATCTGGGCATAGAGACGGAGATTTGATATGGTGCAGTACTTATGCAAAGCAAAAAGCCAAAACTAATCAATGGAAAAAAGAGCTCCAAAGATATTTTGAAGCAAAATACAGGCAAAGGCAATCTGATATGGAACATTTCACAATACAAAACCTAAGAACACAAAGGGAAAATGTCGAACAGAAAATTAGTAAGGTAGAAATTTAACAAACTGAATTTATGTAATATCTGTGAAGCGAAGGATTTGGATTTGAAAGTCTAACACAGGTTATGTCGCAGCATGATGGAACAATGAGTTCCCAAATTAAGGAGAAACTGGTGAACTGGGACCCATCTAAAGAAGAAATATGGAAGGAGGAAAGAAGATTTGGATACAAATGAGAAAGTAAATGTAATCCATTCAAAAAAACAAAACAAACAAAAAAAAAAAAAGATATATTTGAAGCGAAATACAGGCAAAAGCATCCAGTTATGGAAAATAAGAAAACAAATGAGAAGGAAGAAAAGATCAGTAATGGTGAAGCTAAAGAAACAGAAACTGAAGTAATAGATTACCTGTAAAGTGAAGGATTTAGTGTAGAAAATCCAACTCTAGTAACATCAAAGCATGATGGTACAATGAGTCACCACATTAAGGAGGAACAGGTGGAATGGGCGGAATCTGATCACTTGCCACATGATTATGCTCTGGAGCCCTCAGTAGGCAAATAGTACAAAAGGTCATTTGGAGTTTCTTAGCAAGGGAAGGAGCAGGAAACAGTGGCAACTCTAATGCAGATAGTATTGTTGAATGATGGGCCAATGAATTCCCAAATGAAAGAGCAATGTCTGATGTAGGATGCAGCTGAAGAAGATATGTCAAAGGAAGACGTTCTGGAACTTTCTGTTAAATGCCCATAGTAAACTGAAAACTAGGAATGTGGTCTCACTTTTAGAAGAAAATTATGTAAGGGAAGCGTGGCTTGATTTTTAATGGAGATGGACAGATATATTAAGATTAATGAAGGAAATAGATTACAGAAAGTAAATAAGACCCAAATAAGAACCAAAATGTTAGAAGTCTGATAAAACAGATGAATGCAGTAATCAAGACTATTGACAAATAAATGTGTTAGAAGTATATATCGTACATTGCTGTGCAGCTAAACTAATAGCAGATAGTCTTACCAAAACAATACAGAATAATAAGAGAAAGAAAGGGAATAAATAAAATGCTATCCTAGAAGCACTGAATGGAGAAAACTATAAAACAAGACAAAAAATGTCACTGTTAAGACTGTAGATGAGGAAACAGATTTGAATATTTAGAGAGAGACATGATCAAAACCATGCACAGTATTAGAACAGGCTAGGATTTATCATACACTATACTGCAAATAAATTAAAGATATCCGCACATGCAGAAAAACTTGGAGGATAAGCAGATTCATTGATGACTCAAACAAGTTGTGTACAGAACTGGGAAATGAAGGAATAGAAGCACCAACAGAAAAAAGAAATAGACACCATTTGGAGAAATATTTATGAACATCCTGTGGAAAATAAAGTTGCAGACTGGATAGAAAAACCAAAGGAAATATTAGAGTTCAAATGTACAGGATATAAAAATGGGATGAAGTAAAGACTGAAGAAATTAAAACAAAATTAAGAAAAATTCATTTAATTGGAAAACCCCAGGCCCAGATGTACTATAACTTCTGGCAAACATAGTAATATCTTTACACAAAGATTTAGCTCTGAGTGAGTGCTACTTGTATGCACATCCTGAACAGATGCCAACCTAGTCAGCAACAGGAAAAATGATACTACTGCTTTAGTTTTTAGAGCATTTTACAGGTTCACTCTTTAGACCAATAATTTACCTTCTGATGTACAAACTATGTACAGGAATTGATGCAGACAGAGTTTATAGTAATTTTGAAGAAAACCCAATTGTGGCACTAGAACAAAAAGGTAAAGTCAGATGGAACAAAAGATTATTTGCTGCTAAATAAAGACATAATGAAGAGTTGTAAAAGGGGGAAACTTTAAGTATGGTATGGAGAGATTACAAAAAAAAAGCATTTGACAGCATCCCACATTCATGGATAGAGTGCTTACAGATGAACAAGATACATTCTACATTTATGAATTGCATTACAGTGACCACGAAACAGTGGCAAACCACTATGAAATTTAGCCATGACAAATGGCAAATTACTATCCCAGAAATAAAAATTCAAAATGAGGTATTTCAGGGTGATTCTTTACCACCACTGTTTTGTCTTGCCCTTAATCTATTAAGCTGGTTACAATTTCGCTCCCAGAAAGTGACCTTGCTTCAAAATTTTTCATCTACTTTTTGTGGATGGCTTAAAACTGACTGTACACCTCATCAGATGAGAAGTTGAAAGCATGACTGCAAGAGGTTAACACTTTCTTAGATGATATAACAATGACATTTAGTCTTGATAAATGTGCAAAAGGAATATTTTAAAGCAGGAAAGTTTCTGTACCAAGAAAATATCCATCTAGGACAGGAATGAGATAAAAAGGAATTTTGAGTAGGAAGGAGTGTATAAATATTTGAGAATTGATGAAATGGCACTTAAACATGAGCAAATAAAGCTCAAGAGTACTTCAGAAGATTATAACTAACATTGAAAACTGCCTTAACATCTAGGAATGAAGTCCAGTCTATATACTGATGTGCCCTTCCTGTTAACTTAGTTTTGGTGTTATTGACTGGACACAAGTTATTGGATCAGTTGAACAGAAAAAACAAGAAAAAATGCTTCATGCTTATCAAATGATATATAAAAACAGTATATACCAAAATTATATATTGCATGCTCTAAATGAGGTATGGGCCTCCTTGAAACTGATTTACATGCATAGATCTGCAGTTGTGAAACTGCATACATATCTGCAATGCCTCATCCATCCAAGCATAGTAAAAGTTTTACAACATGAGAGGAAGTCTAAGATGACCTCTCTGCTTAGTATAATAGAAGCATTCAGATGGCAAGCAGAAATGGAAACTGAACCAGAAGTAGTAAAAATCAGACCGCAACTGATTGTGCCAAAAACAAGAGAGAATATAAGGGGAAGGATCATATGAGAGTGAAAAAAAAATATGGAAAATCCATAAATGTTGTGGGAAATATAGAGATCTTCTGCAACAACCTCATGTTGATCAGGATTAGAGACAAATGGTTAAGGAAAAGTTAGTTGGAACCAAAAGTTGAAAGGTCAATAATGGCACCACAGGCTAGTGGTCTATGTAGTTGGTTTACAAAGTCAATTGAACATTTGAGCGAAACGGACAGAAAACAAAAAAAGTGAAGCAGTTGCACATGTTGTTGATGTGATGCACTTGTGGCAAAGGGCTTTCCTGCATTGTCATGCATTTTAGTGTAATAATTGTTGCACTGGGGATTGTACAAACACTACAATATAGAAGTAGCTGAAAAGCATTGAAATTATGCACCACAAAGCATTCTAGAGAATGATTAAGTGTACATCAGATGGGATCACCCATTAGCAATAATTCAAAAAATAAATGCAAGAAAACCAAATATAGCAGTGAATGAAAAAAAATACAAAAGTAGCATTGATTATTGAAATCGCTACATTTAGCGACTTACAGTGTACAGAGAGATAATCATAAAATTGTGGAAGAAAGCTACATAGTTGCAACAGCAGTACAAGCAATGGGGCTCCTAAATAATTTACAGTTTTTAGATATGCTAGCAATACACACAACTCTGTATGAATTGCAAGAGTCATCAGTTCTGAACACTTCTGGTACTGCAAAGAGTACTTTTGGCTACCATCAAATATTGAAACAATACTCATTTCATGAAATTTAATTATACCTTGATTTAGGAATGGGGTCCATTCTCATTATATTAGAAACTCACAATCCTTTGAGAAATTGAACACAGAATATCAGAACCCTCCCAAACCCCTATACTTCAACTCTGTGCAAAATGTAACTAATTTCGATAAATCCATATTTAATAATGCACTCAGTCATTGAACTCTTCAAATACCTGCCTCTAGATGAATCTGTTACTTAAACAGGCCAAACGGACATAAGTGAAAATAAATTCTGCCCTGTGAGAGACTGAGACAATGAATGGAAACAATGAGACAAAACAAGGACCCAGTCCTACCTAGGTACATATTGGTGTTTGAAAAACTGCTCAATGTTTATTACGATAGAGCAATTTCTTCACAACCCAGACCACCTATACAAAAAAGCAAAAGATTTTGGCATAATTTAAACAACTTCCTTAATACAGGTGGAAAACCCACCCCCAAATCCTTTCTCATTTGAAATTAGCTGGGTCATTGCAGACAAATTCAACCATCACTTCATATCCAATACTATATGTAACTCAAAACAATGTAGGAACCCATAACCACCTCATTTTATACCCAAGACCATAGCTTCACACCTCAACTTGATCTAACAACCATCCAGACAAATGTCATAAACAATTGCATTAAAAACTGAAACCCATAACAGTAGCTCCTGACAACCTACCATTCGTATAGCTGCTGACACCACTTGTTACCTTGTATCTGTTCTAATTAATAGATCCATTACAGAAAAATACATCCCAGTCCTATGGAAATCTTCCTTCATAAACCACTGAACCATCAAACTATCCCACTATAGCAATCTTCTCTGTGCTCCAAACTACTAGAAAAAAATGCAAAAATCAGTAACGCCTAACTTTTCTACTTGATAACCAATTACTTTCTTATACCCAACATTGCTTTCAGCCCCACCACAGCACCAACTGACCTACATTTTCTAAATAACATTAATCAGTCAAAACTCGGATAATTATCTCCACCATTTTCCTAGTCAAAAGCCTTCCAAATGGTCTCGCATCAATTACTCCTCCAAAGAATAAATCTTAAGTCTCTTAGCTCCCTCAATTAGCTGGGTCACCATCTACCTAAACCATTGCATCCGGTCTGTTAAATGGAATTACTCCCAGTCCACATTCCTTCCAATCACTACAAGAGACCCCTAAGGCTTCATACTTGGGCCAATATTTCATGAATGACATGCACAAGGAATCGGAACTTGCTGCCATAATACCATATGTTGATGACTCTGTTTTAGTTTGCTCAACCCCAAATTTTCCCGCCTTAGAAACCATCACACAGGAATATTTCACCTCAAAAGAAATCTGGCTACAAAAATCTCAGTTGCCCTTGTACCCCAACAAAACTAAGCTAATCTTATTCCTTTCCAAAAATGGAAATCAAAACATCACTGACCTTAATTTTATCTCCTCAAGCAATGCAGATATTGCAAACGTCATTAACATACAGTTACTAGGAATTATCATTGATGAGTTAAAATTTGATCTGAACATTGATACTTCAGTCCAAAACACATACTGCAAATTAGGCTCTCTTTACAGAGCAAAGCACCTGCGTAGAGATTATAGTAAAAAAAAAAAAGCTGCTACCTCCTATTTGCTACAACAATAGTCACACATTTCAACTCCTCCACAAAACACAAACTAGAAAGCACCTACAACAAAATTGGCAAATTCACCTGCAGCCTCTCTAACAACTCTCACCACTGCAAGGGTCTCAGTACCCTCAACTAGCTTGAACTTATTCAACCCATTATCCTCTCCCAGCTACTCACAGCACACAAAATACTTCACCATCCACTTAAAATGCCTCACTGTCAAATCTCATCCAATGGCATGTACCAAATAGAACCCACAACTAACTGTTAATAAATCTAATTCTTATGGTGACTTGCTATATGTCACCATGTCCAAAGCATGGAACAAACTTTTAGAACACATCAGCCTTTTAGGTAACCTGCAGGATTAAGTATATAATCCTAATTCTGTCCGCTATGGATATTATACAAAAATATTAATATGGCATTTATGGTTTTACAGTATCTTAATCTGATAGGCTTTGTTTTGTTTAACATTTTGATTTGAAATGCATTGCAAATACTGTTTGTCTAATTCAGAATGACAAGGACCTAGAATTCCTCCATGTCCTGGTAACTACTGTCAAGACCGCATTCCATACTATTATCAGTTACAGAACCTCCTCATTGATGCCTTTAGCTCATGAACCCTACCTCAACAAATGGGAATCCATAACTATTGAATCTAGTCCAGTTCTGGGTTACTTCAATTATTTGTCCATAATATGGCTGACCTATACCACAAGTAGCAAATCTTTGCTGAACAGTTCATGAACATAAATGTCAACTCTCTTGATGGTGTAGTGATCTCTCCTACTAGGGGCTGAAAAGTCTGCTACCTACATCTAGTTTTATAAGAAATCACACCATACCTGTATTAATTCCTTGCTTGAGTAGATCTGACCATCGTACCATAGTAGTCTCTACAGGATACCAACAGCCTAAGACACTTTCAAACATGGTAATCTTCAGAAACATTTCTCTAGCTGATTTTCTTCTAGTACTAGCTCCCAATCCAAGTAGATTTATTAAAAGCTTTCTACCCTATAAATATCCCATAGCTAAAATGGCCACTTATATCACAAATTCGTATTCTCAAACTAAATTTCTGCATTGAAGCTTCTGTTCCCATTTACAATTAATGTAATGGTACTTTCAGAAAGAAATCCATTTGGAACACCCCTCAACAAACTGTACAAGTGAAACAAATCTCCTAACCTTAAGAAAAAAAAACTCAAATGCCCTTGTACTAAAAGTGACCTAGAGTAAATAAAGAACCAAGGCAAAAGAACCAAGACCTGCAAAGCTAAGTATAAAATTAAATGCACATCCAAAAATAAACATAAAGCCGATTTTAACTATTTCAGTAATTCAGAAACGATATCCAGCACTGCACAGAGTTGATCAAATGGCACCCCCTCACTGTCCTTAAGGATTCCGGATTAGAGGATACATGTAACTCCTACTATTCCAAAGTGTCACCCTCAAAACCCAACCAAGATCTACTTAACATATCACCATGTGTTTCCCTTTGAGCAAGTACTAAAAGCCCCCTCCAAAACTAAAAACACTAGCTCTGTGGGTCTTGACTTTATTATAGGCTGGTTTCTTTTTAGAATAAAGCATGGTTTCACTGTCTGCCTTGAAAAATGTATTCAGCTTCAGTCTCTGCAGTAATTTACCTGAAACTTGTTTTCCATAGTGATTTTCCAGCAACGGACACTGGACACTGTAGACCAAATAGTCTTAAATTTAATTGTAAGGTAATCCCAAATAATGATCATGCAGTTCAAAGAAAGATGTTGGCAGCTTAAAGTGCCTTCACTCAGGCTTATTTTTGCTTTGTGAGGGGCAGATCTTGCATACTTAACCATGTTGACCTGTTTGAAAATGCCAGAGAGACACTGGATAAAGACAAATTTTTGCACATTGGCTTACTTAGATGTAGCCAGTAGCACACACATGCAATCTGGCATAATTGATAAACTAACCCATACATATCTGTATGGAAAACAAAACAGCTAGCAAATAGAATCCATTCCCTAAGGGTTTGTGGCACACACTTTTCAGAAACAGTTCTTTTTAGTGGTATCCCCATGGCTCCATTTTAGAACCTGTACTCTTTGGGAAATACTTTGCTGCCATCAGATGTATCTGGCTGAATAACTTTGCTCGTGACTGCAAACTCAGGGCTGTCATCAACACTACAGATGGTGTACATCCTCCAAGATGGCCTTACCCTTACAAATGCTTTATTTCAGGACAACGACTTGAGCTTAATTGAAAAAGCAATATTGTACTTTGGGGGGAGGGATACACCTTTGTACCTACTACATAAATGGCACTCCCTCAAAATGAACCGTCAGATCAGTTTATGGACAGTGGACTCTACTTTAACCATCATATATCAACTGTCATTATGAAATCCTTCTACCTAGTTTAAATTACTTGGGCATAACCTCCAGGTTCAAGAAAGTTGTCCCCCTCTACATCTCCCTTATCCAGTCTAAAGTAGAATATATTTTCCCTCTCTGGCATGTACCTGTCCATACATATTTTGTATAAAAAAAACACACAATTTCCTCACCAAAAACATGGGTTTCCACTCTATTCTGCTGCTTATAGAGGACATTGTGAAGATCTCTGCATGGCCCACTAGGCTGCAAATGACCCTGAACTGCTTGACTTCCTATATGTTCATAAAATTGGCAGCATCACTAATACCCACTCTAGGGACCTAAACCCTACATCATAATATAAGGAGGACCTGTTGGCAGAATACACAGCTGTCCCATAGGATGCCATACTTTTGGAATAAACTAATTCTGCATGTCAGAGGGTCCCTCACTACATTTAAATCTATATTGGATGAATATGTATAGGCAGCTATAAATTTGCTCTAGGACTAGACCCCAAGTCCCTTATGGACAGGAGAAAATGGGAAAACTGAAGTGGATATGCTCATGGGTTTTCTGGTCCGATTACCCAATATAAACCTATGGGCAGGGCCAGGATCAGCATTAGGTGACAGGCAACATAGGCAGCAGTCTATGGCCCAATGTTGGTTGGGGGACCCTGGCCATCAACATTAAATAAAGAACATCTATTCATGCTACTCATCAACAATAAATAAAAGTCTTTACCTGCTGGGCTGCTCAAAAGTCCAAGGATGGCCTAGCCATTGACATTAAATAAAAATAGTATCCATTCCTGCTGCTTATTATCAACATTAAATTAATAAAAAGCCTTTCCTGTTGCTTGCCTGGGCTTAAAAGTGGGCTACTCCTTGCTGCCAAAAACATCTGTCAGATTTCCTGTATTACAGCTTCAGTCTCATTGGCTCTGCATCCTAGCCCAGCTCCTCTTTCATTGGGGAATGCTTTGAGCCAGTGAGCTATGATTCAGATCAAATGAGCATGTGCATTTGAACTATGGATCACAAAGAAACAATTTCAGTACAGGTACTTTTTTGCTATGAAAGAGATCTGTTTGCAACAAGTCAATCTGTGTTTTGCAGCAGCATTCAGTGTCTGTGTGTGTGTGTGTGTGTCTGTGTGTCTGTGTGTGTGTCTGTGTGTCTGTGTGTGTGTCTGTGTGTGTGTCTGTGTGTGTGTCTGTGTGTGTGTGTCTGTGTGTGTGTGTCTGTGTGTGTGTGTCTGTGTGTCTGTGTGTGTCTGTGTGTGTCTGTGTGTGTCTGTGTGTGTGTGTGTGTCTGTGTCTGTGTCATGCTGCAGTTAAGAGTCGTGCTCTAGTTAAGTGAATTGCACAAAATTAAATCCCATACACTAACTACATGTGGCAAGACCTTTAATCCTCCACACCATCTGCCAGACCTCCATTCATTTTTTCTCTTTTACCCTTTGGTATATCACTGAGAATCCTAGATCTCAAACTTCATCTCCAAAATGAGGAACACTACATTAATAATATGGAACACTTGCTAACAACTTTAATTAGGAAGCTCACAGTTAACTTTATACATATATAGTAACACATTTTATTATCATGAATTAATAGGATTCAGTATTGCTTATGGATATCAGTTTAAAAAATTCCTAGCACAGAATGTGGACAGACCCTTTCATTGTAGAACTGTGCATAACATAGACCTTTTATGACTCAAAAATGAGGAACATACATCTTAAGGTACACTTGAGGGAGATGTTGAGGACTTGGTCAGTCAATGTGAGAGTTTCATTGTGGCTGACAAAATAAATGTTGATGCAAAACCTGCAGTTATGTTGACATTTTAAGTGACTTATTTTCCTTTTATCTGTCTCCAGTTTTGTTGCCTCATATTTATGCCCTGTCCTTGAAGTCCCTTAACTAGTTAGTACTTTGGGTCGACTCGAAATTTGAGCTAGGCTCCTAAATTGTCCCTTTGACTGGAAGCCTAGTAACTATCTATGAACCAGAGCACCTATGGTATAAAGGAAGGAAATCGATAGTAGTAAACAGGAGAAGCATGTTATGAACCATGTTACTTGAATGTGATCCTTCTTCTGTTGCATGTTGATAGACTGGATATTATTTAGCTGTGAATAAACTAGACAGCATAAAGTCTGAGTTTAATGTTAAAATTTTAAGTATAAATACATTATAATTGAGTTTTTTTGAGGCACACAAGTTGAAATGCACTGTATTTGGGCTACAGCAGTTTGTCTAGCACTTGGTGCCTATAAGTAAAGTTATGAACTGTTAGAACTGCTTCCTGTAGGACATGGTTTGATCTCCCAGCCTTCATTTGTTTTGTATGTGACTGCCAATTTATGGCAACAAACTGTAGTCCTGGTCTGCTCTTCAGAAGGGACACTTGTGTCCTGTGGCTTTTGCTGACTGTTTGTAAATTCATTACACATTTTATCTTTTTGTATTCATGTGCCCTACAAATAAATGCTAATTAGTACTTCACTATATCCTATTTAAGTATGAATCCTTGCACGTCTTACAGTTTAAAGGACAATAATGAGATTGTATTGTTAAATCAACTAATCTGTCCTTTTTCTCCCTATTTATTGTCCCTGTTGTGAATAACCAACAATACAGCATTTAAAATATTTTAAATAGATTGTTTATCACCTTACTGTACTGTAGTAGTTTCTCTTTCAAAAAACTTTTATCCTGCCCTGGAAATGCTCGTTGCAGTCTCAAATTCATTAATGTCATCAAGGCCAATTAATACAGGTAGTTTTCTTGCCAATTCCCTCCCCAAACTGATATCACCAAGACCATTCTAAAAACCCACCCATGATATGTTATAGCTCCCTGATACTTCCTCTAGCGATCCAGAAAGTAAAGGCTAGAACAAGGAAACAGTACATGCTGTCAATCACAGCAGGTAACAGCTCAAATTACCCTTAGCACTTTGACAGCTAGGGAAGTTGTGTGAAGGGGGATGGGAGAGGAGTTAAACCAGTACAATTCAGTCTTCACAAAAGATTTAGCCATTTTAAAAAGAAGCAGCAGTGGAAAGCACTTTGAAAGTCTGTTCTGTGGCATTTTTACTGTTTTTGTGTTTCAAGTAGCCCTTGAATGGCATGAAATGTTACTTAAAATTGACTGAAAGGCAGCAGTTTATGCATGTATAATCAATGCAGTGGCATGAGCTTTAGGAAGAGAGAGACCTGTGTGATGTAAAATTTTACAGGCAAGCACTGTGTTGTGGGATACCTAGAGGCAGACTAAATCAGAATTACTTCAAAATGCCAGACCCCATGAGGTCAAACTTGGAAATTATGTATAAAAATATTTAAAAACTTGTAAATAGTCCCAGGGTGGTGGTAAAATGTAGGAAATACCAAAGTATGATGAAATAAACATGTGTTTTGATTCTGTGGGTGCAGTTCTCCTTTAATGAGTTTGTCAGATGGATTTTTCACAAATGTGAGTTTCAAGTAGTGGTTTACTGTTTCACATAAATCGGTTTTCATTGAGAGAGTATTTTATCTGTAAAATCTGAAATAAGTTTAAATGAAATCAAAATCTTTGTTGTAATTGTAAAAGTAAAGAAGAATATAGTTTATACACTGACAAGTCTGAAGAGTGTTTATGGTAACTGGGCAAGAGATGGCAAAGTATTGGGATACTGGTATGGCTGGCAGAGACTTGATTAATTACCCTGCGTAAGGCTCTCATGTGTATGCTTCAATACAGCATTAGCCGTTCAAAAGGCCAGACCGGTGCTGAGTGATGTTAGATGGCATGGGTGTTCTTGATGACAGAGAAGACATGGGGAGGTAAAAAATGAGATATGGGTGCCCTGCAAGCATGTAACCCCTTCCCCCAAAATAACAGTATATTGTACGCAGCAATATTTCTGATTTTTCAATGAATTTTATTCTGTTGAAAAAAAGCTACTGCCTTGTGTATATTGTATTTAATTTTTACTTTATTCATTGCATTAAAGAATTAATTCATTAACAGGCCTACATTGTGTAATAGTTTTAAACATGCTACATTTTAGTAATATATTTTTGCAGTACCTTCTTTACAGCCTTCGGCAACTGCAAAAGGGCTGATTGTTAGGTTATAAGGTCTTCATTATATGTAGTTGTAATCAGAACTGTCTGATCTTCAGCATCATTATGTAGGCATTGTTGCATTTTATTGTGATATAATCCAATCTTGTACAGAAGACTGTTAAGGATTTTTTCATTTAATTAAAAACTATTATGCTGGCAATTGATGCAGAGGACTAACACTGACTTGTTAATGGAGATTTTTTGGGGGGCAAGAGTGCAGGGTGTGAATCTTTCTACCTTCATGTATCTGTGTGACATTTTTCCAAGTCACTTAACCAGATAGTGCTTTGGAGCAATTGGGAATTTGGGCTGAGTTCTTTAATGTCCTACAGGACTTTATGCCTAGTAGCTGTGATCCTGCTGCATTTGTTTTTGCAAGACATTCCTTATTGCATAGCTGATCTAGTTCAGGAAATGTTTGGGCGATATCACCAGCACAGTTTTTATGTAACACAGGCAATTTATTCTTCAAGAGCAGAAGGCACTGTATTTGTAGGTGAAGCACTGAAATGCAAAGTTGTTTGCAAGCAGCAACATCTATATTAGTAATTCTATTCGATGCTGAATTTTTCAAATGACTTGAGCAGAGATTGTGCATATTGATTTGACATATGTTCTTGATGTTTAGTATTTCTTACAAATACTTTTCTATTTAAACTGTGATACACACAACTTAGCATCACACCATAATATCCAGCCATCTTTGAACAATTTCATGTTGTTCATCCAAAGCTGCCAGTACACTACATGCAACTTATTTCTTTATAACAATAATAGCTGTACAGTCAACAAAGTGGCTACAACTGCTGGTGGGGTGCAGGATTGTGTGTTGATGAAAGGACATTATGATATCACGCGGTCTTTTCTAAACAATCTTTAATCTCCCTTTGCTTGACTGTGTCTCTGTGTTGAGTTGAAATACTTTGGCTGCAGTGTGTTTGTGTGAAAAAAATTGAAATATATGACTTTGGTCATTATTATTAACTGTTTTGTCAAAGACACATGAAAAAGATGCAGTCAACAATGTACTTAAAATTGCTGGGTTTGGGGATGTCTGGATAAAACTGACTCTCTTTGCTGAGCTGGTAGTTAAAATGTCATTAGTCTGTTTTTGCTAGACTATTGTGCATTTGTACAAAGTAAATTGGAATACTCTATTGTGGAGATTTTTATTGGTCAAATTTGATGTGTATATAATCGATAGTGTCCCTAATTATTGAATATAAATATTGGTGGATTATAAAAACAGCAGCTTGAGTAGCCTTTTTATGGTTGAAATAGTGCCCTCTGCTCTTGAAGAATAAATTGCCTATGTTACATAAAAACTGTGCTTTAATAATTTTTTAGCGTTTGTGTCTTTGCTCATTGAAGCTAGTTTTGCTAAATTAGTCTGTACCTTACTGTAATTGCATTTTTAACATGTATTAGTTTTATGTTGCTGTTTTGATTTCTTTTTATCTGTATTCCTGTTATATTAGTTTAATTTTGGAGCTTATCTCTACTGAAAATGAACATGCATCCAGTTGGACTAGCCCGGTCAACAAATGTAAAATAAAAATAAAATAAATAAAATATAATATTATAAAATGGATAGTTTTATTGTTGGTTCATACATTTTCTTTCACTGCTTATAGGATAAAAGTTAAAAACTACAGATTTAATACACACTAACAATTGTTGCTACAGTAAACAAGAAATATAATTTTAAAACAATCAAGAAGGTGAATCAAAGAACAGAAGCATTTATGCATGGTTCTAAAAAGTTGTGTAGGGGATCCATGGTTTGAAAGCAGTCTGGGGTCCAAGGTGCACTGCATCTGCCACTGGCCAGATGCATTTTCAATGAATGTAAGTTTCAAGGGAAGAGCTTACTGTTGCTCATGCCAAGTCTGTTTTCAATATAGGACTTGCTTTGTATAGCAAATGGTCATCAGTGTTTGTGCTAATAAAAATGTGAAATAAATCCAAATCTCTGTAATCATTATAAAAGTAAAAAAGAAATTGGAATGCGGACTGACAGGTTTAAACAATGTTTATGGTAAATGGAGAGAGCCAACCAAGAAACGGGACATCAGAATGGTTGTGAGGAGAGGTTAGGACCTTTACCCCGCTTAGGGCCCCAGTTGACCATGATCCAGCTCTGCCTATGGGCTATATAAAATTAAATTATATCATCAGCATCAGGCCAGCTTCATTGATTCATTCTGAGACAGAAGTCGTGTAAGAAAAAAAATACAAACCGTTTAAAAGGTGATGCAGATGCTCTAATCCTATAGAAAATACCAAGGTGTACGTGTAACTATGTACGTATTTTGCTTTCATATTTGATTTATGCTTATTTTAAAAGAAGGAAAGGCAACCAAGTTCTTTTTCCTGCCAGAGAACCACACAAACATTTTATCTGCTAGACATTCTGTTGATCTGAAGATTTGTTATAAACTCTATTTTTCCTGAGGCAAACTGCAGTAAAATAATTTTAAAACGCAGCATTTTCCCCAAAGAAACAAAAAAGCAGGATGAAGTCTGACTGCACTGTATGTTATAATCAGTGCTGCAGCAAACAAAGCATCCTGGTGCCCTAACAGCCACGATTATTCATCATTTTTGCTCATCTGAAAGGATTTCTACAGGATTATGCCTGCAGCTGGGGTACCATATTGGAAAGACACTGTTACTTTGGACTTCAAATGCCCTTGAAAAACAGAGCTGCATTTCTTTCCATACACAGTTATAGTTTGCATATATTTGTTTTTTTGCAACTGACCTGTGCACCATAAACTCAAGTGTATTTAAACAGTCTGTCAAAGCTGGGGAAGTCCACACTTGACTCATCATTGAGAGACAGTGGCAGAGGTGTTAAGAGTAGAAATGTGGTGCAAGAAGTAGCAAGTTATTACTGTTCTAATATGTCAGTACATCCCACTTGGTATATTCTGTGACATTAGACTAATCTCTCGTTTTCGTTTCAGAACTGGGGGTTACTAGTGTGACAAAGGGGAGATACTGCCAGCCCAGCTATCTGGAATTTTGTAAATAATTACATGTCATTGGTGAATATCAAAATTTGTGTAAGATCTTTTGTGTTATAACTGTATTAGAACTGCATGTCAGGTGTATATCAAACTGCTGGTACAGATGTGTGTTGAAAAGGTTTTTGCAAAGTGCTTAAAATGTAACCACGGCATGCCCTACGGGAATAGAACAAAAATGTACATGCATTATTGTAACTGTTTAAAAGTATATATTTCAACATGGGGAAACTGGAATATAGAAGGTTAACTTACAAAGCTTCAGGAAAATAGCTGAAATTAAATTACTTTATGGCTGGGCCATAAAGATGTTATAGTTCAGTTTCAGTGCAGTAGAAGACAGTGTTTGTGCTGAGAAGTTGCCTGCATTGTCTTGGAAGTGTTTTATTGTTTTATGACTTCCAGGGTTTACAAAGACTTGAGGAAAAGCTTGTATGTATGCATTTTCACAGGTAGATTCTAAATACTGCTAGCTTTCAGCAATGGGGGTTTTACCTGGGGTAGAGTCAGATGACAAGAAATTATGTCATTCTGCAAGCTATCCCAGCAGTAGTAATTGAAATATTAATTTAAGAACTCTGGGAGAGCATTCTGTCTTTGATCTGTCAACATCAGTTAGAGGATCTATTCACCGCATGTTCCTTGCTGCTCTAAGTGTAATTCTCTTTGATATAATCAGGAATGTAGCAAAGCGTAGCTTAGATTTTTCTTTGAGACCGTCCTGCAATGTTTTAAATATTTCCTGTGATTTTGAACTCTGCTGTCACTGTAAAGCTATACTGAGTATTTTTTGTTCTTTTAATATTTATTAAATATATTTAAACCTGTCACTGTGGCTGGTCTGTCTAGACATATTTAAGCTTGCATATTTATGTGGCGACACTGTGTAGGCCACACCTAATAGCCTTGCTCTTGGTCAAACTACGATTTGGCCACTCAGCTGAGATCTCAACTCTATAGCTGTGCCAGTGGGGAGTCTTACTGGGGATCTGGAGAAAGAGGGAGAAACCAGCCCTGGACCGACTGGTCTCTGTGTACTGTAAAGAGAAATTGTAGTTGATGCAGAGATCTGGATCTGGAAATACTGTGTGTACCTGTCATCCTCCCAGTGTACATCCCTCACTGGTGCCAGTGGTGAGGATTGAGGGTCCTTGATTATTGGGTCAGTGGTGGGGCATCACAACTGGACCCAGAACTGACAAATTGAAAGCAACAAACAGGAGGAGATCATTATATTCTCAGCCACAGCTAGAGTGTGATCAGGCCCACTACAGTATGTGCCCTTCAGGACTTCTTTGTAAAATCAGAAATATAAAACCACTGACAGGGAATGGGTAACCTAAATAGTAGGTTATTTTACATTTGTTGACCGGGCTTGTCTGACTGAGCCAAGTAGCTCTTTTTCAGTGGAGGGCCGGGAAGAAAAGCTCCACATGTTATACAGATCATCATTTACAAAAGTAAGTAAACAATCAACAAATGGATTACAAAAAAATATTCAAAGAAACATACATGAAAAACAAGGATTTACTACAGTAAATTAATAAATGTCTGTCAGATTTAGAATCTTGCATCATTCAGAAGGACTAACAATAGTTTTGTCACCAGACATAAAATCTTACATTATTCAGATAATAATTCATGTAATGTGCGTAGAATAGAGAAGTTAATGTGAGACAAGGTCTAGAAAGTTGGAGAAAGTTCTAAAGTTGGGAGCAGATAGAGACATGCAGTTAGGGTTGATAAGATGTTTAAGGGGGGTGAGTACAGTGGCAGGCCCATTGGCTTAACTGGTATTATTTAGTGACTAGCTTGAATTGACTAAGTTGCTTAAGCGACCTTATCTCCAGTAAGAGTTTGTTCCAGGCCTTGGAAGGATTATAGCTATAGAGAATACAACCTTTCTTTTAGGTTTGTGTATTAGTAACTGATCTAGGTTAGAGCTCCGGAGGGATCTAGCAGGTGAATAGTGGGAGATGAAAGGTAAGGTAGGACATTAAGTAAAACAAAAAGAATATGAACTGTCAGGGCTGAAGCAAAACTTGTTTAATAGAACAATAAAAAAACAGTAAGCACTTTCACTATCAACCAGATCACTTCCTCAGACTAAGATACACCAACTGTCACTTAGAATTTAAACTTTGAAGCACCAACCAGAAAGTAGAATTAAATTAGGAAAAAGCAATTTATCCGTTACAAAATACATCTTATTAAAAATGCAAGAATGCATAACATATAAGCAATATACCAATACTTAAAACATTTATATAAAAAATACACCAATAATTCATACTGGCAATTTGTATCTATATAAAAATCCTATTGTTTATTAAGCACTTCTAGTGTTTAAGTGGTTTAGCTTTCAAAACGGGTTTAAGGGACACAATTTTATTGAGTCCTGGATATTTATCTGCATTAAGCTGGATGATCCATCTTTGTTCTATCTCCTCAGTCCTATTCTTCAGGTAACCCCCCCCCCCCCCGCCCCCAGATGTTCTCAACCACTTTTTCCAATACCAGGAATTTTAAAACCTGGTGAATACCCTCAGCTTTAACATGTTTGGCTAAGGCACTAGTTTCTTTCATATTAGCTATATCCCTCATATGTTCTAAAATCCGCTCCTTAAGCATTCTGTTGGTTTTAACGTAAACAACTTTACAGTATTGGCAAAAACTAAGGTATACCACATTCCTTGTCCTACAGTCAGAATAAAAATCTACTTCTATTCTAAGATTAGTGATCAGGACATTGGAAAATAGACCCTGAGAAAATAGACCTGCACGCTGTACAATTTCTACATGGTTTTGTCCCTATTCTATTAGATAGTTCCCTAGGTTTATTACCTGATGTTTTAAAACATAGTTTTCTTTTAAGTATTTTCTATTTGTGTATGAAAAATGTGGTATTGAATCAATAACCCCCTCCAGTTCCTTTGTAGCTGTGAGTGTTCCAATTTCTCTTTTATAAATTTCACAGAATGAATTGATATCACTTGCAAAAGGTATTGGGAACCTGTTTTTCTTTTATTGTATCATGTTCTGTGGCCACATACACTGGGTCACTGGAGAAATATGGTCTCCCTTTCTTCATAAATTTGTTTGCTACATCGATCTATCTCTGATTCATTGTAACGCCTGCTCAAGAAGTCATCTCTTAGTAATGACATAGCTCCATCCAATCCTGCATCACTATTGTGTAGTCTGCTCATCCTTAGGAATCGCCCTTTGGGGTGCATACTACTCTTGTGTAACAGGGAATTTCTCCTGCTATATAACCCTGTTACTATTCCCCCTAGGTCGGATTTCTTGACCAGAACGTCCAAATATTCAATTTGTTCCTCAGATTGTTTACAGCTAAACTTTAAAAAAGATGTCGTGCTATGAAGATATCCGATAAACCTTTTGAGCTTATCTGGTGTAAAACAAACATGCCATAGTATGTGGTCTGCAAACTCATGTCCATGAAAAAGACATGTATTCTTCCACTCTGAAGAATAAAAATGGCTAGAGGTAAAAACAAGGTGCAGAAAATATACAAGGCAAAAACAGAAAAACTGCACCAAGTTAACACACACAAACGACGTTTATTCAAACCAAAAACAAAACAAAAAAGGTAAGCGCTTTCACAACTGCTGTTGCTTCATCAGGTCTGATGAAGCAACAGCAGCGCTACCTGTTGTTTGGTTTGAATAAATGTCGTTGTGAACAATGCAGTTTTCTAACGCCTAGCGGCGTTTATTCAAACCAAAAACAAAAGGTGGCGCTTTCACAACTGCTGTTGCTTCATCAGGTCTGATGAAGCAACAGCAGTTAATGCTACCTTTTTTTGGTTTGAATAAACATCGGTTTTGTGTTAACTTGGTGCAGTTTTTCTGTTTTTGCTTTATTCTTCCACTCTACCAGAGCTACGTTGGCATAGCTATTGGAACAAGCAGTGCCCATAACTACGCCATCCTTCTATAAGTAGAAGTCCTCTTTAAATATAAA
The DNA here is from genome assembly GCF_019279795.1 of Protopterus annectens. Taxonomy (NCBI): domain Eukaryota; kingdom Metazoa; phylum Chordata; order Ceratodontiformes; family Protopteridae; genus Protopterus; species Protopterus annectens. The sequence continues at coordinate 1,862,278,629 of NC_056731.1, read as the reverse complement.
AAGATTATTTTCCAAAATAATCTCTCAGACTACACAGCAAGTTAATCTTCTCATTCATGTAAGTCTGCTTCATACATAGGAGACTTTCTATAGGACAGTAAGAAGGCTGATAAAGGATAGAGTGGATTATCTGGAGGTAGGCATAAGAGAGAGAGTTACTTTAACTTCACTGGTGAGAAACTTTTTGTTGTGGTAGAGGAGCCCTACTTTCTGATTTTTCTTGATACGTTAATGTGTAGATCAAATTTAAGTTGGTTGTCCATGATAACACTTATGAGTTTAGTGCTAGATTCCGCCTCAGTGTGCATGTTGAGGGATAGGATTGTGAAGGTAACTTTAATGTAGTTGTAGTTTTTAGGAAGAAAATGCCGTAGCTTAGTTTTGTTTTGGGTTAAGGATAAGCTGGTTATCAGAGAGGCAGTTTTCTACTGAGTTAAAGGAAGTCTGTGTTGTAGAGATGAGTTTAGAGAGAGTCACCAGTAGTGATGACAGTAGAGTCATCAGCATATTGGACCAGTGATGACTGAGGACAGGACGAATAAAGATTAGTAAAGATGTTGAAAAGTAGTTGTCAAAGGCTGGAACCCTGAGGGGCACCCATTGTAACTGGTAGAGGAGTGGAAAGTGCAGATTGCCACTTAACTGCTTGAAATCTGTCAGTGAGGTAGCTGGAAAACCATGCAGCAGTAGCAGGGGAGAAGTTAAGTTTGGGTAGTTTGTGCAGAACGAGAGGGTGAGAGATCGAGAGGGTGAGAGATCTTAGAATAGGCAGAAGACAAGTTTGTTATTTCTGGCAATGGAGATGGTATTAAGGAATGATAGTAAGGTAGTAGCAGTAAGTTTGGGTCTAAACCCATGTTGAGTAGGTATGAGCATTCTTTCAGGGAGTAGTTAGTGCATAACTTGTTTATGTATGCATTTCCTTGAACTTTAGAGGGAGGACAGAGGATGTCAATTGGTCTGAAATTAATGATTTCTGAGGAGTTACCTCATTAATGTATAGCTAGGGTGAAAAAATTGCTTCCAGATGGAAGGAACTTTGGACTCGGATGGAGTGGATGGTTAAGATAGATACAGGGAGAGCAAGAGAGTCAGCTAACTGAAGGAAAAGGGAAGGAATGTTTGTAGATGCTGTGCAAAGTTTAAGCTTAGAGAGTAGGGATTTGATGTAGCTAGTGGGTGCAGGTTTGAGGGAAAAAGAATTTGATGACAGTGTAGTGGGATTTTATAGAGTGGTTTGGAATATTTGTAAAAGTAGAGGAGTTGGCACTAGGGTTAAATAGCTTGCATATAGAGTTAATGAAATATGTATTGAAGGTGGAGGCAGTATCTTCGGGTGTCTTGCCAGGACAAGGATGGGGGAGCAGGGGCCACCATGATGTAGTATGTGTATATTTTTGGGGTTAGCTTTCAAGGCTGAGGGTGGATTATAGTAGAAGACTCTCATCTTTATAAATACACTTTTTGGTAAGATTTTTAAGTTCTTTGTATTTTAGCAAGTCTGCAGGGAGCTTTGTTTTGGTCCATGTTTTCCAAGCTCTGTCTATTTTTCATTAGGATGAAGGTGGAATTTGATAGCATTGGAAATGTAAAAGATTTAATATGGACTGTGCAGCGTGGGGCAAGTGAGTCAAGAATGCTGTGAAAGGTGATTTTTTAAGACAGGACAGCATCATCAAGGGGGAGTTTGGTAAGGAAATTCCAGTTAACTTTAGAGAGAAGAGATTTAAAGGTGTCTGGGTGGAAGTTAATAAGCTTGCGGCATGTGATAAATCTATGCTGTTTAGTAAAGTGAGGAATATAAGTATTTTTATTGGGGAGTGATCACTTGGTGTGTTGGGAAGGGTTTCAAGGTTGTGATATTGGGTGAGAAGTTGAGTAAAGCCGTACAAGTTAATGTGTAAGGGAGAATTTGAGGTGCAGAAAGTTAACCAATCAATGTTTTGACATCACCAAGAATGATTGTTTCATTAGGAACATGTTGAGAGAAATATGAGTTTTCCAGCTGGCGTAAGTTATCCCCTGGGGAAATGTAGATTGCTACTATTGTGATGGTGGTATGGGTGTTGAGTACAAGGTTGGCTGTCAGTATTTCTGCACGGGAAAAGGATGGGATAGTTTTCTTAGGGGTTGTCAGAGTAAGGTGGTTCAAGTAAGCAATGTCAACTCCACCACCCTTTTTCTTTTGGCAGTCAAGGTGCAGTGTATTATAGCCAGGTGGGAGAAAGTCTTTGTCATGGTGTTGGGGTTTTAGCCTGGTTTCTGTTAGGGTGACTACATCAGGAGTGTGGCTTGAGATTCAAGCATGAAGTTCACTAACCTTGTTTAATATACTTCCAGTGTTTGAGTAAAAGGAGATTTTATTGGGGAGGTAGAGGTGTATAGGTTAGTGGGACTCTAGTTTTAGGCGGACATGTGTTGAGTGGGACCTGGATTTGGATGAATATTTCCTGCAAGTAGAAGAACATTAGGGTAGTAGTAGCAGTTATATTTGTTCATAGGTAGGTACTAGGCCATTGGCCCTAGGGCATAATTAAGCCTAGCCTAAATGTTTCTGCTTTCGCCTCCCTCCGATGTGGTTTAGTTACCTGTGCCTCTGTCGAGTAGGGCCACAGAAGTGATTCTGGGGTGAATTTCCTATTTACCATCCACTCATCAAGATTCCTCTTGAAGAGCGCTAATGAGTAGCTCTGCCTCACATATATAGGGACCTTATTCCAGAGCAAGGGGAGTCTCTGGGATACAAATTTGTCCCTCCAAGTCATGTTTATTGTCAGGTTTATGTCCCTTGAGTGTGTAGCTCTGGTGAATTGGGTTTTCCTTAGGTGGAGCATTTCTAGCAATTTGGGGTTTGACATAGCCTTGTATGTCAGGCAATGATCACCTCTGAGTAGCCAGTACATGACAGAATACAGTTTGAGTTTTTTTTTTTTTTTTTTAGCCTTCTGGCATAGGGCATCTGTTTAAGGCCCATTATCCTCTTTGTGAGGTACTTTTGAAGCCTCTCCAGTTGTTGCAGATGTCTTGTAAGGTACATCCTGAATGGGCATTATATTCAATAATGGGTCTAATGAGTGATGAGTAGAGGGGGACGATAACTTCTTTATTCCTAGATGAAAACCCCTTTGTGATGAGGTGGGCCATGTAGAAGGATTTTCTAACCACTTTAGTGATGTGGTTGTCGAAGGAGAGGTTACTATCCACCTGAGTGCCCTAGGTCTCTTATCTCACTCTGTCTGTTAAGTGGGCTGCCACCTGTGTTGTAATTCATAGGTACTTGGTTTTTCCCAAAAGGGATGACAATGCACTTTTTGGCATTTAGCTTGAGGCCATGATTTTGGCACCATGTATCTGTATCCATGAGACTGTTTTGAAGGATGTCTACATCAGTAGGAGTCTCAATTATGGCACCCAGTTTGCAGTAGTCTGTGAAATTAGTTAGCCTTAGTCCCTCTGTTTGCTTGTACCTCAGAGAAGTAGATACCAAACAGGAGGGGTCCCAAGAGTGAGCCCTGTGGTACTCCACTAGTCTCCGATTTGGAGTCGGATCTAGCGTTTCCTATTCTGACTGAATGGGTTCTAGGGGTTCTATCCGTGAGCCAGTTAGCAACCTATCTTGTAATGTAGGGGTTTATATTTAGGTTGGTGAGTTTGCTTATAATTCCCGAGTGGGGAATGGTATCAAAGGCCTTTGCAAGATCAAGGTATGCTATGTGAACCACCTTTACCTCATCTATTGCTTTAGTGACCATTCAAAAAAGTCAATCAGATTTTAAGACATGAGCTTCCCTTTACGAACCCAAACTGAGTGGGGTCTAGGGTTTGTAGGTTCCCAATGTTGTTAGAGTTCCATGATGATGTGTTCCATGCCTTTTCAGATGAGGCTCGTCAGGCTGATGGGGTGGTAGTTCCCGGGGTCAGTGGTGGCACCTCCTTTGTGGAGTGGGATAACTGTTGCCATGCACCACTCTGTGGGCACATAGCCTGAGGTGGGGCTGTGGTTGAATATGGTATTAAGGTGAGGGATTAATTTGTTTGAGTTCATATAACACGTAGCCTGGGATGCCGTCTGGTCTCATGGATGCTGTGTTTCTTGCCTTGGAGAGTGCTCTTTTCACCTGCGTGTCTGATTTTAGGAACAGCACCATCTTCTGGTATGGATATGGGCCCTTTAGGGGGTGAGGGGGTGTTGAAGTTTGCACTGAACCTATCTGCCAGTATATTGGCGATGTCAGTTGGTTTCGTGAATTTTGAACCATTATGCTGTAGCTCAGAGCAGATCTGAGAGTTAGTTAGGTTTTTGACATAGCTAAAAAATGCTTTGTTTGCCTTTGGTGTCTGTTGCAATTTTTCTTTCAAAACTCGTCTTGGAGGTTTTTATGAGGTCCTTAGCATTTTGTAAGGTTGGTCAGGGAGCCCCTCCATTCCTGGGTTTTTCTCTTTTGTAGTAATTTCTTCCTTCTATTACAGAGCCTATTTATGGCCAGGGTCCACCAAACTAGTTTCTTCTTTTTGGAGGAGTGGATCTTGGTCTTGTTTGGGATTGCACAGTTCATGCACTCATGTAGGTGCTTGTAGAGTGCTTTTGTGTAGGATATAGCAGATTCAATCATACTGACATTCTGCGTGGGAGTAACAGTTTGCCACCTATGTCTTTAGTATAAAGTTTGCTTTGGAGAAGTTTTTCATTGCGGTTTCCTTGGAGGGGGGAATGAGGATGGTATGTGGATATCTAAGGTGATGAGTTTATGGTCTGATCTGACCAATGAGGAATTTACCACAGGGGTGGAGCATTTATCCCCCATGTTGATTATGACCAGGTCCGGTATATTGTTATCCCTTGTGGGGGTGTTTTTAAGCTGGTCCAGGGCATTTGAGTTTATGTATTCCAGGAAGTGCTGAGCAAAGGTATTGGTACTTCTGTAGTTTTCCCAGTTGATGTTTGGGTAATTGAAATCACCTAGTATAAGGGTGTTCGGTTGGCCCCTCATGTTTTCCAGTACCTCAAGGAACGAGGAGCGAGTGTCTTGGGGCAGGGATGGTGATCTGTAGCAAGCTACAATCTGGATTGCAGTTATGCCCATCGTCCGTTGCACTTTATCTCCAAGACATCATACTTTGCAACCAGTCTGGAGGTGTGATTATCCTTGATGAATATGGATACACCTCCTCCCTTTGTATTTCGGTCCAAGTTTTGCAGCCGAAATGTGTGGTATGAGTTATAGCCTGGAATCGCTGGGGTGCTCTCATGAGCCTTGAACCAGGTTTCAGTTACTACACAGATATCAATGTTCTTCATATTGAGGAGTGCCTTGAGAGTGCATTTTCAGGTTTGAACTCCGTGTTGAGCAGAATGATATAGATAAAATATTTTGCTTTATTATTGGGTAATGTGGTGTAGGTGGGGGGAATTTTGATTTTAGGAAGAGGCATTTCAGTAGAAAAGATAAAGCGAAAATAGCAAATGAATGATACGGAGATGAGGTATCCCTAGTATGAGGTATTGTAGGAACTTTGAGAATAGGAGAACTGGGCATTAAGTGAGGTGAGAGTGTGAAGGAGGGGTAGTGGAGGTAGTACAAGAAAAATGGTAGTAGAGAAAGGCAGGATTGGTAAGAGTATTAAGTGCTAGAGTACTGAAACTGGTGATTGGGGAGTTAGTAGTAGGCTTATTTTGCAGGTAAGTATGCGAGAGTGTGCTGCTTATGTGAATTTTTGAGTAGGGGGTTAGGAGTATTGTGTGTAGTGGAAGGAGAAGGTAATAGTTTGCAAGTGTAGTGTGAGAGAGGGGAGGGGTGGGTTATGATTTGTGTGGAGAACAAAAAGGGGAAGTAAGTTGCAGAGTGGTTGTTACAAATGGTTAGGTATAAAGGAAATATGGGGAGGTGGGTGGGAATGGGGGTGAGAGATGAGCAAAGTGAGCCTGAGCGTGGCGAGGGTGAATGGAGTGGGGCTACACCCGAGGTGCGAGAAAGCTCAAACTATCTGTATCTGTTTGTCTATTAGCAATGGGGGAGAATTTATCAGTGAGGATAAGTGATGGTGTAAAAATAGTCCAGTTGAGAATTCTAGGGGGTGGATGAGTCAGAGGCAGTAGGGCTAATGACAGAAGATTAATGCAGGTAAAGACAGGGGAGTTAGTTTAGGCAAAAAAGTAGTGAGGATTGGCTTAGGGTTATAAAAAAATAGATTAACAAGAGACTGGGAATTAGCAGCTGGCATTAGTGGTAACGTGCTCCCACCCTGGCAGGGTCAAGTGAGCAATACAAGCAGTTAAAATTCGTTGTAGATCTAGGGAGATAAGATGGTAGTTCAGCGTGCTTAGTTTTGGGTAAAAAAAAAAAAAGTGGCAAATCCTTATGGTGTTATTCTGGGACTTCTTGGCAGTGCTGTAATGCAGGGACACTGGCTGAGAAGAGGTTTGTCCAGATAGCTAGGGAAAACGAACAATAAATAAGAGTTGAGGAATTGCAAAACAATACAATGTAAGGTAATTAGACCATTTTGGATGCAAGTAAGAAACTCCTTAGGAGAAGTAGCTATCATGGAACATAGCTGAGGAGCAGGAATTAAAATGCTTAAAACACTACAGGCAGGTTCTGTAGAGTTCAATGTAGGACAAGAACCACATTCACTCTTAAATTAGCAGCAGGCAACATCAAATTCAATGCACTATCAACAAATATACTAACCACACGTTTTAACACTTAGGCAGGGCTTTTAAATCAAGAGGAGTTGTAGCAATAATGTAACAAGCATAGTCAGACCTTAAGGTATTCCCTACAATGAGGGGCTTGGCACAAACTTGCATTCCCCAGGTAAATAAATAGCAGAGGGAGATGGGCAGCAAAAGTGTTTGCAAAAAAACAGAATAAATTTTTTTAAATATTAATGCAACCAAATTTCCTGTCCTCAGCATTTAAAAGAAGTACATTTTCAACAACTTCAGAGCCAAAAGTAATTCCTTAAACAAGAATGTAATTCATACCAAAGGGCAATCATCTGACTAATCAATAATTAACTCTTAAACAGTATCCACAAAATGCAACTATACCATGTTACTGGCGAATATTAAAAACCATAAATTTATACACAAATTTCTTACTAAAAATATAATGTGTAAAAAAGATAGCCTTTCATAAAAATTATAAAATTGTTCGACCTACTATTCAAATATTAATCTGGAATGTATACATAATGTGACTGTTAGTAAATATATAAATTAGTGTTTAAAAAGCAAAGAAGAATATAACTCTCTTATTAGATCAACAATATAAAGTTCCATTTAGAGCTTCATAAATTTGTTGCTCTTCAGCACAGGAGCAATAGAAATGTAATAATTTAACCCAGATTGTGATGGAAATTAATTGTGTTTTATGCCAGTCTTCCACTGACCACCCCTCTCATCAGGTAAAACTATTTCAGCAATTCCAAATGTGAACTTTATAGTCTTTATTATTGGAACATAGTAAATACTTCAGTTTCTCACACAGAATCCCTTTGAACTAATACAGGCTACATACATTCATAGGCATTTACTAGCCTAACAACCACCATGGTCTTTTTAAGCCTAGCCATGTTCCCCAAATCTCTGACAAGTTCTGGTATCCATAGCGTAAATAAATTCTCCACTATTCACATTTCCAATAGTGATAGTTGCTATCATCACCATTCAGTGTCTGGGCACACAAGAAAACATGGCTGTGATAAATAGCATGATCCCATATTGGATGCCTATCCTGCAGGAACACAAATGTCCAGAGAACCTGGATTATCTCTGACACAGTGGTAACTTTTGCTACGTCACCATTTTGGTTCCGTGCAGCAGATTTATCTGGCATGCTATTGATGGCCATCACTTCCAGTTTTTTTAAGGCTTGCAATTTGGGTTTCCTTAGTAAGAGGAGCCAGATAAATCTTCTTCCATAGTAGTAAAAGCTTTAAAAGATGAGCATTGTTTTGTGTTCCCTTGCGTGGATGAGTGGCTCCTGGTAGACCTGTTCAGGGATTCCCTAGAAGCAGCCCAGTAGTAGATACTTCAGTGTTTGCTGTCCTTACGGGTGGCTTAGACTGGAGAATACTTACACTGAGGCCCATTCCGATAACATTTCTCAGAGTAGAGCTGGACACTGTGTTTACTACTGGTTGCTTCTACTATTGAACAAAGCTCAGGAGTCCTATTCAGCTGGGTGAGGACTGCATGGGGTGCAGGCTTAGACTGTTCTGTGCTTTCTAGGCCTAATGGCTGGTACTGTTTCTGATGCTTGTTTGCCTACCTAAGAATGCAGTTGTTGCAGTAGATTGTGGGATGTCAGTGGTTGCCAAAGTGTATGCTTATGGACCTTCCTCTGCTTTTAGGCACTTGTGGCCAAGAACTGTAGGGGCAGGCAAATCCAACTAGCCTGTTTGATAGTTTTCCCTTTCTACACAAACTCTCATAACAGTCTAGTGAATGACACTGGATACAGAAGATGTGCCTTTTTAAATGCTAATGAGCTAAGTACAATGATTAGCATGCCATGTGGTACACAAATCCCAGCTAATTTGCAATGTAGACCTATTGGAGTTTAAACCATATCTTGTTTTTTTTCCAAACGCCCTGACATGAGATGTTGGCAGAATGGAGAAAAAAACTGCCAGAACTGTAGAAATATATTTGCAGAAATGAAGTGTATTTGCTGTCAGGATCGTCAATGTTAGGGAGTACAGATGCATAACTCTCAATGGAAATATACAACCCCTCCAAAAAAACTCTTCCCACTCAGAAAGAAGGCTAGCTGAAAATGGTAAGCTTTCAGTCAGTTAATTTATTCAATACTGCAAATTAATTAGATGAAAAATCTGACAAATTTCAGTGTGAGGCTGTCCTGCAGTTGCTGTGGAAGTAGGTATTAAACTATTTAAGACAATATAGCAGCTCTTAAAGATAATGCCAGAAATTACTAACAGTCTGAAGAATTTTCCATTTATTAAACATTTATTCTTTATAGCAGTACAAGGTCCTACAGAGACCATGTAAGATGCATACGTTTGCCTGAAGAATAGAGCTAAAGAATTTGTGTGGTGAACTGCATGGCTGTCTAATGAGAGAATAATTCTCTTGTATAAGAAATGATGAAACAAAGGATTTGCTGTTAAAAAGAATTTGGCCTGATCTTGTCAAAAGCTCCTGGTATGTAGTGAGCAAGTGGACTTAGTCATGCAAAGTTAAATCTAAATAAAATGCAAGTTAAATAACAAAGCAAACATGAGCAGGATGATTTATAAAAGCAGTGGATATGAAAAGAGAACTATGGTAATGCTCTAACAAAAAAGATGCAAGTCTGAGAAAATGTTGCATAAATTAAATTGGGGTTTGTATTGAGTGACTGTATACAAGACAAGAAGTTTAATCTACCTCTTAGTCAAGTGCACTGAATCAGTCCTAGAAAAAAAAGTAACAATTTCAATACATTTTGAAGAGAAGTAAAATAATATAGCAGTGCCAGTGGAGCAACAGGTAACTCACTTGCAGTTGGTGTAAAAGGCTGCAGGTTATAATCCCACACCATGTAGATTGTTGACACTGCAATGCATTAGGGGAAGGTGCTACACTCCTGAGTGTGCAAGCCTTTGAATGAGACCTCTCTAGCTGCTTGAGCTGGTGGTAGCTCAGGTGGAGGTAAAATATCCCACAACACCTATCAAAAGAGTAGGGTTTCTTTATTAAAATCCGCAATTGACATTAATTTTGTATATTTTTTACACACACACACACACACACACACACACACATTATATATATATATATATATATATATATATATATATATATATATATATATATATATATATATATAAATAAATAATATGATTCTTTACAACTATTTATACATTTTAACTTGTAAATCTAATTTGTGATTTATCTTTGTTACATTAACATTTTTACTTTCACCTTATTAACCACCCTACTCTCCCTCCCCAACAACCAAAATTGTATCCTTTCCAATATCTCTGGTAATATCCATTTTCCATTATATTTGATCTCCTTCAAACTTTCAATCCAAATCTGTATTATACAGAACATTTTTAAATCTAAATTTTTATCATTACTTTCCTTTCTGTCCCATAATATCCATGTTCTATCATGTCCATATTTGTCTCTTATACAAACTTTTTATACTTTGATTTTTCACATATTTTTTTCCAGAATTGCTTTATACTTTCACATTTCAAAAACACATGCTCAGTCATCTCTACCTTACCACAATGATTGCAAATTCCTCCTTTTATTTTTGATATGGCATATTTGCCTTTACTGGTAATGCATCGTTAATTTCCAAAAAAAATCTATGCATTCAAAATATCTCACATGTCCCTAACCTTGCTTTTTATAGCATTTATTCTTCTTTCCCCTAGATGTATCCATACAAAAACATAATAGCATTTATTCATTATATTCACTTATCGTTCCCTTCTTATTTTCTATATTATCTGTATTAATTTCCCTTAATTTTATCTTGATATGCTGTCATTTCTGCACTTAAATAAGCTTTCCCTCTTTTTAAATGAGAAAGCATTTCCCAACTATCTTTATACTTTCCTTTCATTATCCCTATCAGTCTATTGTCTTTTTTGTTTAGCCATGGCAACAGTTTGTACAAATTCAATGATGCTGAATGCACAATAGTAGTAATTAAACCCAATCATCCTCATATTTTTTAACATACCGTATGCCTCTCTTAACCAGATGTAATCTTGTTACACATACAAATGAAAGCAATAGGGACAATACTTTCATGTTCTACTGGAAGCATAAACACACTTGTTAATATGCCATTTTACCCATTATAACTGAATTAACTAAATATACTTTTTTCCAATGTAAATTTATAAGAGCTTGAAAACCTACACATATTCCTTATTTTTAATCATATTTTTCCACTATATCATTTTGTGTCTCATCACCAAATTTTATATCTAAAATTTCTGTCTCATCTCTATTAAACTGAACCCTAACATTTTCCCTAACAACAAAAAAAAAATCCTTTATTTTTCCCTTTAAGTAAAACCAATAACTTTTAACTCTTGACTAAGCTTCCTAAAAGCTATTTTCTTCCAGTCTTCCTTTTTAGTAATTAATACTATATCATTTGCATAAGAAAACGCTGCTGGCAGTTGAATTCCTTCTATTGTATAATATTCCACTACCCTTGGCATACAATTTATTTTATTAACAGCTGCATTCATTATTAATGCAAATAAAATACTACTTGCTGGACATCCTTGTCTTATGTCACTATATTTTTATATTTTCACTTGACTAACCATTTACAACTAATTTGAGTTTATTTTTATTATACACTGAAACAAATCTATTAAGCATTTTCTTAAGTTATATTCTTTTGAAATCTCTTATAACATTTCATATTATATCTTATTTAATGCTTTACTTGCATCTCCTGTCAAGATTTTAAGTTCTGAATTTTTATTTATTGCATCATCTGTGACTTCCCTTATTATAATCAAACGTTCTTGACTTCCTTTTCCCTTTGTCCAAAATACTGATTGATTCAATAACTAACTTTGCTTTCTATTTTATTTTTTATTTTTATAACTCTTTTATTCCACATTATTCAACACTATGGTCTCCATGTTTAATATTTGTTTTTTCTCCTTTATCCATATACATTTCAGTACTCCAATACATATTTTTCTTAATTATCCCCTTTCTCTAACCATTAATTTTGTACCTCTAAGAAATATTTATTTTGCTACTCTAGCATATGTTTGTACATTAAATATTCAATTTCATGCAATTCCATCCAGTCCTGTAGCTGATTCCAAATTCACTGTCTTAAAACATTTTCTGTTTCTTACATTGATATGTTCTTTTCTATTGTCTAGTTATCTTCTTTAATTTATTTACTCTACAGTTTGGTTTTATATTGGAAAAATGTTTTGTTGTATATTCTTTTATTACATAGATTATTTATATCTGTGTTTTAACCACATCTCCCTTGTTGTTTCTTAACTTATTCTTTTATTTAGGTATGGTGGCACTTTCTGTTAATTCCCTTGTAAAAATAGATTTGTTTAAATAATTTTTGGTTTATATCTGGACTCTTATATCTTTTATTTCCTTTCAAAAAAACTGTCTCTATTTATTACATCTTTAAATGCTTGCTCTTGCTGACTCAGGTACTTATAATTTTGGTTTTCTGTGTGTATTCTTTTTACCTTTTATCATTCTAAACCCCCATTTATATTTTTCTTTCAAACTTATCCATCAACTTGCTCAATCCTTATAAAACATTCTCATATCTATATGATCTATCAATTGTAAAATCATTTCTCTACCTTCATTTAAAATCAGTTTCATTTATTCTTTTATTTCCTCTACCCATTTTTATGTATCCAAATTGCCACATTATCTGAAAACCATATTACTAATACGCCTCTTTACAGTATTTTCAGACTTTTAGAAATCATAAAATCAATTTCTGTTTTCAAGTTACCCCTTTATATATTCAGTGTTTACTATACCATACATAGTTTCCACTTTTTAAGATATCAGAAATTACCTTAACTTCTGCACTTTTCTCCTTAAGTCAATTAAAATCTCCTACCAATATAATTTGCATATTCACACTAACATAATTGA
>NC_056731.1:1862243486-1862253486 GCF_019279795.1 Protopterus annectens | reverse complement strand
AAAATCACTGAACCCACAGACATTGCCAACATACTGGCAGACAGGTTCAGTGCAAACTTCACCCTCTCCCCTAAAGGAGAGATAACTATCCCAGCCGAGTGTAGCCTCCGACATCTCAAATGCGCAGGTGAAAGCTGCTCTCTAAAGCTAAAAACACAGCATCAATGGGACCGGATGGTGTCCCCGGCTGTGTGCTACACGAGCTAAATGAGGAATAAAACCCGCACATAAGGCAGCTGTTTAATCTCAGCCTTACCACAGGATACGTGCCCAAGGAGTGGCGTGACGGCAACTGTGGTCCCACTCCACAAAGGTGGCGCCCACGACCCTGGTAATTACCGCCCATAAGCTTAACAAGTCTAGTCTGCAAAGCTATGGAGAGGATCATAATGGAGCTCATAAACAAAGATATAGGGGACTTGCAGACATTGGACCCGACCCAGTTTGGCTTTGTCAAGGGAAGATCATGCCTTTGAACTTGGTCGACTTCTTCAAATAGTCACCAAGGCCATTGATGAGGGAAAGGCAGTCCATACAGCCTACCTTGACCTTGCAAGAGCGACACAATACCCCACTGGTATTGTAGAAAACTTACCAGCTTAAATGTAAACCCATATGTCACAAGATGGGTTGCAAACTGGCTTAAGGACAGAACCCACAGGGTTAGAGTTGCTGGCGCTGTGTCAGACTCCAAGCCGGTCACAAGTGGTGTCCCACAGGGCTCGGTCCTGGCTCTATTGTTTGGCATCTACTTCTCAGAAGTACAGGCCAACATGGGAGGACTTTATTGACAAAGTTTGCAGATGACTGCAAACTGGGCGCCATAGTGGAAAGTGCATCGACACTGATATCCTTCAGAAGGACTCACGGAAACAGATAGCTGGTGCCAGAGCCATGGCCTGAAGTTAAACGCCAAAAATGTATAGTCATACCCTTCGGGAAAACAAGGTAACCCCAAGCTACCATATAGGTGGCAATCCACTAAGCACAGAAGAGGTTATCAGGGACCTGGGGACCCAGGTTGACAGTGGCCTTTCTTTGACACTCACATTGCTAAAGTGGTTAGAAAGACCTTCTACATTGCCCACCTGATCATGAAGGGATTCACATCCAGATCTAGTGAGGTCATTGTTCCCCTGTACTCTTCACTTATCAGACCAATGATCGAGTACAATGCCCCATTCGGGATGTATCTCACCCGACATCTGCAGCAATTGGAGAGACCCCAAAAGTTCCTCACCAAAAGGATAAAGGGACTCCAAAATCTGTCATATGCTGCCAGATTGAAGAAACTCCAGCTCTATTCAGTCGCATACCGTCTGCTCAGAGGTGACATGTGCCTGACATACAAGGCCATGTCCAACCCGGAATTAATGGACATGCTCCACCTCAAAAAATCCAAATCCACCAAAACCACTAGAGCAAGCGACTTAAACCTTAGCACGGATATAAATAGGACGTGCTGGAGGGATAGATTTATCACTCAGAGACTCCCTATGCTGTGGAATAAAATCCCGTCCATGTGAGGCAGAGCACCCCGCTGACTCTGTTCAAGAGAAAACTAGACCCGTGGGTGGGGGATCGTAGGGTTTCCCCCGGGAACATCTCTGGGGCACTGCTGGGCAGAGGGACAACAAACTAATGGGCACAGTATTTTTTCCTATAAGGGTGGCAAGTTAATAATTTGGGCTAGGCTTATAAATGCCTTAGGGCAGATAGCCTAGTATAAACCTATGAACCTATGAACCTATATATATATATATATATATATATATATATATATATATATATATATATATATATATATGTGTGTGTGTGTATATATATATATATATATATATATATATATATGTATATATATATATATATATATATATATATATATATATATATATATATATATATATATGCACACACACACACACACATATACATATATATATATATATATATATATATATATATATATATATATATATATATATATATATATATATATATATATATATGTGTGTGTATATATATATATATATATATATGTATATATATATATATATATATAGACATATACATACACACACACACATATATATATATCTATATATATATATATATATATATATATATATATATATATATATATATATATATATATATATATATATATAGCTATATATATATATATATATATATATATATATATATATATATATATATATATATATATATATATATATATATATATATATATATATATATATATATCTATATAGCTATATATATATATATATATATACCTATATATATAGCTATATATATATATACCTATATATATAGCTATATATATATATACCTATATATATAGCTATATATATATATATATATATATATATATATATATATATATATATATATATATAGCTATATATATATATATATATATATATATATATATATATATATATATATATATCTATATATATATATATATATATATATATATATATATATATATATATATATATATATATATATATATATATATATATATATATATATATATATATATATTCTCTATATAAAATCATGACCACCACAGATAAATTCAAGTATCCTTTATTAGTAATGGTGATAAGTGCTTTTGGGTTAAACCCTTCTTCAGATCAACTAACATATGACCAAATTGTATTTAAAGTATAAAATGTCCAATGAAATTCATTCTATAAAGTGCCAAAATATTTGGCCAGTCAAAGTTGAAATACTAATTGTATGTAAAAATAAAACAATATTAACGTAAAAAAACCCATTTCTAAGGGCCAGTGACCATACATAACATTTGACCAATGGGATGAATGAAACTAAGAAAATTTTCATTGACAACTTACAGATATAATAAACCGAATATCACATAGATTTCCCTTTTAACATAGCAGTTATTTGGGGGTCAATGTTATATCATTAACATTTTGCTATTTCTTGGATCCATTGTTGCACCCTTCTTTAAAAAAAATTTATTTAGTATCTCATGAAATCTATAATTGTAAAAGTAAAATAATAAGCAATGATGGCAAGAACCAATCAAAAGCATCTATTTATAGCAGTTTCCAATCCAAAGATATAGATATTGCCAACCTATATCATGTCTTTATAGTTTAACTAATCAAGAAGAGTTGTTCCATCAATCAACCAATCTTCATAAAACAATAAAACTGAGGTGACTGGCTCTAGTACAGCGGTAGTACCATGAACTTCAACGTGTGTCGATGGTGTAACTAAGTGGTCAGTGGCCTTTAGCTATGTAGAAACCAGAACTGGTACTGTCATCCAATAAAATATAATGTTCCTTTCAATCGATAGAGATGTTTTCATTTGTTAACCAATCAAAAAATGTATTGATGTTGACTCATGTTATTTCTTAAGCTCATAACTAACATCAAAAATGTGTTTAATTGTCCTTATCAAGTAATTTAATAAAAACAACTTTGCAATAAAACATTAACTTTAATAACCACCATTGCAGCAGTGAAGCCACCAGGCTTCTCTAACAGGCTCATTAGTTGGTGACGTTTTGGATGTACCTGGCTCCTCCATTGTAACCATGGCAACAGTTTTACATTCCGTTTGTGTAATCACCAGATTCCCCACATTAAACATACATTCTTCATGGTTTTTATCTTCCTTATTGACAGTGGGGATGTTATTTGGCCTAGTGTCAAACATGCACCTCCTTTATGTGGGCAAAACAAACTGTATTTTGAAAGAATTTTGAGGCATCTTTCATCCATAAGGTTACAAAACAAGCGCAATGAAGTTTACCAGCATATACAAAAGAATTCTGACGATACATTTAAGTTTATGGTTTTACAAATCATGCATGTTCACAATGGGGGGGGGTGGGATTTAGCCAATCATACAGAATACAGTGAAATGAAGTGGATCATTGAATTAGCAGTAGACAAAGCCCCTGGTTTAAATGGGGTTATACTTTTCAAACCAGCACTAAAAAGGAGGAGGGTGCAATACTGAAGTTTGATTGGATTGTGATTTTAGCTGTGCCTGTTATCTGATAAAGGGCTTGGACCAAAAAGCGCTCATGTTGTTTGGACTTTATATGGTTTTATTAAAACTGTGACTTGCCCTAGTGGTTTCACTGTTCTTTATTTTACTTTTCTGCATTTGACTGTTTGTGGGCAGTGGACCTTAGGTGGAAGACTTTCAGCTTTTTTTCAGTTTAACAACCACCATCAAGTAAAATCTTGCAGTTATCAACAAGTGTGGCATTTCCACCTGTTATTGATTTATGTGATTTTTCTTTAGCTCGTGTTGAATGCTAAAAATGTATTGGATTATCCTCCTCAAATAACAGCTTTACATTAAAATATTAACTTTAGCAACCAACATTGGGTAAAAACCTGACAGTGATCATAAACAAAAGTATGTACCCATTATTAAAAATTTACTCAATAAGAGGAAGGTAGACTGCACACAAACTAGTAGACATCCGTATTGCTTCTTGTCTGGCAAAGGCCAACCATCCATCTATAATATGGTATAACTGGAATATTTTTCGAAGTGATGCCAGCATCTGTGACATAGTAGGGGATAGCCCTGCAGTTACATTTATGAACAACAGAAATTTGAAACACATTTTGAATATGGGGTACCAAACTTCACGCAAGCCCAGAATCGACAAAAAGGGCACTTTCTTATACAAAAATTGTAATATGTAAATTTATATGGGACACAAAAATTTGTGCATCCGGTCACCCAAAAAGTACTTAAATTGAACTTTTATGGTGATTGTAGAATATGTAATGTGATTTATGTTGCATGTTGTCAGAGCTCTCTTAGATTTTATGTAGGCAAAATGAATAGACAGTTGAAAGAACGTATTTCAAAGCACATCCGTGACGTCCGATTAATGGCTGGCAAAAGCCTTTTATACAAACACACACACTCCGATCCTCAACATACGGTTTTAGAAACAAAGTGCAAAGAACACAACGGATTGCTTATCTTGGAGCCGATAAGCCCCCTGGTCTGAATATATGTTTACCATTAAAATCTTTTTTAAAAAAAATGAAGACTGACATGAATTATAGGTGGCATTTTTGCCTTGTGTCTGTTTGACTTTTTTTTTATTGTTTCCTCCACCTATGGTTACTTTGTTGACTTGTGTATAATATGCATTTTGTATGCATTTTATAAGAATTTTCTTGGCCAGTTTGTCCGGGTTAAATGCTAGATGTCTATCACCATTTGTCATCCCCCTGAATTGGATTTTTAAATGCACATGTCATTTTAAAGCTCCATTATTTAATGGCCTGGGAGTAGTTTCCCGCAGCTTCAGACCTTTTGGTTGGTTTGTTGTTATGAGTCTCGCCTATGTTTTTTGGAAAGTGAATTTTCCTCTCCCTTGAAGACTATGATGATTCCAAACAGCTGGTTTTGCATGGTAGTTTAGATTGGCAACCAATTAACTATGGTTTTTGATTTTGTTAGACTGCTGTTTATCATGTTCTAACTACTTTTGCAATCGATTCATTTTTATCCAGCTGTGTTTGAATGGATTGTTGGTTTTTGCTAGACATGAGGCACTGTGGAGGTTGACTGGTTCCTGTGCAGTGCAGCTTTCTTGTTCGCATTTGTGTTGTTCCTGGGATGGGATTCATTTGTTTCATTTGATGTTGCTTGCTCTAGTCCTTTTGGATATAAATTTTATTCTAAGATGACTTGTGCATTGTTATTCAGATGCTGGTTGTTGCATCATTGCAATTGAATAGTTGCCGGCACAGCCTCTCCTGATTGGTTGAAGCATGGGGATGGTCTGCAGGTTAACACCATTGGTTCCTCTTGCTTAAAAGGTGCCACAATTGATGATCCTAGTTATGTGTACAAAATCACATTTGGTAACCAATTAATTACTTTTTTTTTTGTTTTTTATAACATTCTAATTGTTTTTGAAATAGATTTCTTTTCATCCAGCTGTGTTTGGATGGACGGTTGGCCTTTGCCAGACATGAGGCACTGCAAATGTCTACTGATTTTTGTGTGCAGTCCAGCTTCCTGTTCTTGAATTAATTTTTAATAACAGGTGACACTTAAGATCGCTGCCAGTTTTTACCCAATGATGGTTGCTAAAGATAATGTTTTAATGTAAAGCTGTTTTTACCAAATAATTTGAGGATAATCCAATATATTTTTGGCATTTAACACAAGCTCAAGGAACATCACTCTGGTCAATAACAAGTGAAAATGCCTCCCATTTATCTATGATTGCTGCTAGTTTTTACTTGACGGTGGTTGCTAAAGTTTTATTGCAAAGTAGTTTTAAGTTAATTGAGAAGGACAATTCATCATGTTTTTGACATTAGATATGAACTTAAGAAATATCGCACAAATCAGCTTTTTTGATTGGTTAACAAATGAAAATATCCTTATCGATTGGTGAAGAGAATGGTGTATTTTATTGGATGACCACACCAGTTTCTTTGATTTGATTGGTTTGTACATAGCTATGGTCCATTGACCACTTAGGTACACCATTTATTTACTTTGGTCATGGGAATACTGTTGTACCTCAGTTTTATTGTCTTATGAAGATTGGTTGATCAACTCTTTCCGATTCGTTGAACTATAAAGACATGGTATAAGTTGGCAAGATCTGTATCTTTTGATTGGAAATTACTCTAAATTGATGCTTTTGACTTGGTTCTTGCCATCATTTCTTATTGTTTTACTTTTATACTTGTGGTTTTTGTGAGATACTAATTAAATGTTTTATTTAAAGAATGGTGCTAATTAAATGTTTTATTTAAAGAACGGTGCAACAACGGATCCAAGAATTAGTAAAATGCTGTTATTGCTATAACATTGCCGCCCGATAACTACTATGTTAAAGGGAGATTTGTATGATATTCAGCCTATTATATCCATAAGTTGATACATAATGATAAGTTGCCACTGATAGGTTAGAAAAATAACCCTGTCATTGGCAAATATGTTTCTGTTGTATTCATCCCATTGGTCAAATGTTATTAATAGTCATTGGTATTTAGAAATAGATTGTCTTACGTTCAGATTGATTTATTTTCACATATAATTAGTATTTCATCTTTGACTGGCTAAATATTTTGACACTTTATAGGATGAATTTCATTGGCCATTTTATACTTTAAATATATGTTAGTTCATTTGTTGATCTGAAGAAGTTATGTTAACTCAAAAGCGCTTATCACCATTGTTAGTCTTTTGGATTTTAGCTGTGGCGGTTGTGGTACTTTATCTTGGATATTTATCTTTTTTATATATTTGAGTATCTAACCTTGTCGACCTTCATTTTAGTTTTGTTGTGGTTATATATATGTATGTGTGTGTGTGTGTGTGTGTGTGTGTGTGTGTGTGTGTGTGTTTGTGTATATATATGTGTGTATATGTATATATATATGTGTGTATATGTATATATATATGTGTATATGTATATATATATGTGTGTATATGTATATATATGTGTATATGTATATATATGTGTATATGTATATATATGTGTGTATATATATGTATATATATATATATATATATATATATGTATGTATATATATATATATATATATATATATATGTATATATGTATGTATATATATATATATGTATATATATATATGTATATGTATATGTATATATATGTATATGTGTATATATATATATATAGGTTTACTATCATCATTTCGAAATGAAAATAAATAAAGGTAGCACCATCAAATAATACGTCGAAAGGACATATTTCCGAATGTTTAGAAGGCCGTAAACCGGACAGAAATGTCAAACGTCGAATCGCGACATTCCCAGTCGATCAACGTGGAATAACCGAAACGGCGTGAAATACAGACAAATAGCAAACTCCATGTGTACTGCAACAGGAACGTAACCGCAAACACAACCCCAGTAGCAAAATAGTGATACCCATCCACATACCAAACTACAGAAGAACGAACAAACATCAAATCCACAATAAACACCTGCTACGTTATCCAAGAGCAGGACCATACACAGTGTATCATAGCAACATTGAATCCACGAACACTTCCCTAGTTTGTGAGATGCGGTTTCCATAACGATACCGCACTATGTCCTATTTACATGACATCCAGTAAAAACAACGTACAACTGCTGCAATGGCGACATTACGCAACATAACTTGCTGTAACATACTCCATGAGGGGTACCTCCAGCGGAAACGTATTTGCAGTCCCACAACGGATATAGGCAGGAGGATGACGTGATCTCCAATGCTCCGACAGTAGAAGATGTACATAACAGAACGTATCCCTGTATTAGTACTGTCTGCCATCCAGATTTGATGCTGTACGTGTGCGTGCGTGACGGCAATTGCACACGACACATATAGTTGTGCCACACAAATATACTAATGTACAGGAAGTAATAGTTAGTAGGTAATGACACAGACCATCCCAAAAGTAGTAAGTGGACGTATGTCCACGATCCCACCCTAGAATGCGATATAGGGAGCATAGACGGACTATATACTGTTAAAGTGGTCATTTCAAAAGGAGCAATGGTGAGCCATTGACTGTACAAAGCCTAAGGGTGTCATTTCGTCACGCTTAGCGATCAGACGTTGGATCATACATTCCTTATCAGTAAGCCTACGTTTTTTCGAGATGCCGGAACACAGCACAAGTTCTTCTGTTTGAGATCCTCTAAATGGTTTTGCTCCAGTGTAATAGCATGTAGGACATCAGTTATATAAAGCTCCTTCTTACCTAACAGGGACCTAAGCCGACGATGCCATCCTTCCACTGCATTCTGGCTCCTAGGGTAGCCCAATGTACACGTTTCGGACCGATTCCAGAATGGAACATCAAATAGAGGTGGTAGTCTGTCCGACGTGGAACCCCTCATCCCATAACGCCGCGGCCTACCTAGTATATAGTTATTCTTAAAGAACTCACATAAGGGGGCACCCCGTTCACCCAGAGCCTGTTCAATTTCCGTGAACATCTCCAAGAGATGTTCTGTACGTATGAAAGCAAGTGAATGCACCTGTTTACATAACAGCGCAAACTGTGTGTCCGTACCATATGTCTGCGTCAAGTTTAGCTTCTGTATCTGTCGCCATATTATTTGGCACAAATTGAACCAGCATCCCTTTGCAGTACTATTTGGAAGATGTTTCACAATACTATTCACAGCACCCTTTTCAAAGTCGCTTAGTACCATGACTGGTGTCAGGTTAAGGTGGAACTCTGCACATAATGTAAGTAATGTGGTCCAGAACTGATCATAGCATTCCTCGCACTTTGAGGGTAAGATAGCGTAGACTACAGGCACTACTTTGTTGTTGCTTGAACCATCCAAGCTACAATGGACGGAGTATATCTGTTTACACTCCCTAGTACTGATTGGAAAAGTACCGTCGACAAGTATGTATTCCGAACGGCACAGTAGACCAAGATTTCTCTCTGTGGTAAGGAGTACAACATCAGTATTTTGGCACTGGAATGCACTGTGTTTCAGGTATAAGCTCTGGCCTTAAATCCTTCAAACTCGCCAACTGTAAGTGTGGGGCTGTGCTATTCCTACACCTCACCCTACGTACAGTCTGCTTCAGGGCATCAGTATTTGTCAGTGTGGTAACTACGTCTGTGGAGGTGGTTGCCAAAACCTCAGATACAATTCTGCAAGGGTCCTCCAGGGTTTGTCCAGCACGCCTTTTAATGGCTTCACGTATCCTACTCTGCTCTACCCGAACAACATCTGGTGCATGAAAATGGCCAATACTTTTAAGCAACCTCTCATCATCAGCACATTTCTCTGTTATGCAACGACCCTTACACCTCTGTTTAGCTTTTTCAGTGCAACACCAGTACTTCTTCTCTGAGGTACTCTTTTCCAAGTAGTATTGGTAACCATCAATACATAGTATTGCTCGGCCTTTCTGGGAGGTAATGGTGCCATATAGTGAACCAATCACACCAGG
>NC_056731.1:1862203486-1862235986 GCF_019279795.1 Protopterus annectens | reverse complement strand
TTTTTTTTTTCTTGCATCAAGACCCACCAACAATAGCAGTATATTTTTTTCACATTATGCTTCCACTGGATTATCATTTTATCAATTTATAGGTTTACCTCCTCTCCACAGAACCATCTTGATCCATATCTGTTATTTTTGGAAACACCTTTGCAATTCTATTAGCTAGTATAGACATGAACACTTTAGTTGTGGTTTAAAATTTAAATGGGACTACTGATCATGCCACTGTGTTTTGTCTCTTCACTTACAACTGACTTCTGATCCTTTGCCTGCTGCCAGCGTTTTGCATTCCTCAGGGTCCACACTCAGTTGAAGTATCCTAGCATGACCTCGCAGGTCTACTGTCTTGGGGAAATAAATAGGTTAGATTGCTCTGATACACTACGTCTGACTGGTAGTTTTGTGTTTTTTGCATCCCAACATCCCCATTGTGCTGTAAATGCTTAAATAGTAGATATGCAGTGGGTGGTGAAAGGGCATTACCTACCTCTATGGATGACAGAAACCTGAAGAGCTCTGCCCCCTGCATGTAATCAGATGATTTTTATAATGGTTCTTGATCTCCACCGAGGATTTGTAATGTACATTGCAACCCCAAAACGTACTTCCCATTCCCTCTCTAAAGAGTGAGGTGAGCAAAAAAGTTTCATCATTCTTGTCTGTCCCAGCCAGTTCCACCATTTCATGGGACCCAAATCAATCCTGATTAATCTGTACCATAGTTAGAACAGTAACCCTCCATTGCCATGGAACGGATTCATATAGTTGTTATAGTAGCTCATCTGTATCTTATCTTTGAAATCTGATAGTATTCACATTTTCTTAAACCACCTTTTTCCTTTTATGTCTTATTAATTTGAGCATTTGTAACATTTTTTTAACACAAAAAAAAAAACTTCTATATTCTAACACCTCACTCAACATTTCTTTTACTTGTGTTTAATTCTTGAAAAACATGTGACATATCTGCAATTTATATGCAAGTGTGCCCTTTTGCCCACTCTACTTGTACTATAATATATGTATTTAAGTGTCACTAGGTCCCATTTATAATTAAATTCACCAAGCGCCTGTGTTTGTTTGACAGCTTATTTTGTAAATAACAGCAGCACTACGATTAATATACAGTATGTTTTCTACTAAACTTTGTGACTCTATATTGTTGTACAATAGTGCTGGAGCACTGGCCTGTGTCACAGCAGAATATGATTTCTGTTATCAGCACAATGACCCAGTAGACAAATATGTAAGCAAATAGATATGACATTTGATGCAGAGGTGAAGTTTTATGGTGCTCTGTGTAGTAGCATTCAGATATGTTTGTGTCAAAATATATAAGTATCTATAAATATTTGTATGCATTTATAAAAGTAGCTCAATGAAGTCAGTTCATTGTCTTATTTTTCTTGAATGCATATAAGAGCTTTGACTAGCTTTTTCTTGAATGGATATGATAGTTTTGTAATGGTTTCAGTCTATTTTGCAGTCAGAGCATGTTAAAATGCCTTTATTTGTTTTACTAGGCATTACGTCCTATTCTCTCTACTGAAGTAAATGGACGTAAAAGGATTTATCCAAGCAAATAGTGGTTCGTTAGTTCCAGCTAGGGCTGAATTTACACCATGCTCTGGTTTGGCTTGTCTTGTGTCTTGGTGACACTTGGACCTGTGTATTGTGATTAAACTTTACATAAGCACTCTACATCTAGGGGGGAAAAAAACTTCAGAATACAACCAGTTTGATATTCAGGAGTAACTAAAATAAGAATGAAGAAATCATTTCATTAGACTTTTTTCAAATATATTAATGAAGAGTACAGAAATTTATGGCAGTGAGTATTCACAGAGTGTTTTTGTTTATACTGGTGTAACTGCACAATTCTGAGAGCCTTTTTGTCTGCCTTTTATCAGCTGGTGAGCATTCTTCTCTTACAGCTTGGTTTCAACTCTTGAATTGTTGGAAGATATGTTTAGTACATTCCATACACCAGAAAGCCCAAGAGAGGAATAATGTACCAATAACGTAATGTTTTCTATTATAAAGCATGTGAGTAAATAAATTTGACAGAGTTCAGTCCTAAACAATTTCTTCACAGGATGAATTGTAATAAAATGGTACATTTACCCAAAAAATGGCATTTGATTTGAATTGCAATTTAGTTGGAGGAAGCAGATGACTTCTATTACGTTCTAAATCCAGATGTCTCCTAAAAAAAAAAATTCCTTTTTTGTGGGGAGTACAGTTAATTACTGGCCTTGGCCTTGTATGGCCTTAACCTCAGTGCAAAAAATGTCATCCTCCCCTTTTGAAAAAACCTGGTTCCCATGAATTACCACATCGATGGTAGTCCACTAAACACAGAAGGCGTTATAAGAGATCTGGGAACACAGGTTGACAGCAACCTCTGTTTTGACCACCACATTGCCACTGTGGTCAAAAAGTCCTATGTGGCACATCTCATTACTAAGGGTTTTACATCCAAGAAGAAAAAGGTCATTGTCTCCCTCTACTCTTCTTCCCTCATTAGGCCAGTCATAGAGTACAATGCCCCATTTGGCATGTACCTCACTAGATACCTGCAACAACTGTAGAGGCCACAAAAGTGCCTCAAAAACAGGATCCTAGGCTTTAAACACTTGCTATATATGTAAAGACTTAAAAAAACCTCCAGCTATTCTCTTTCATATCGCCTAGTTAGAGGTGATTTCTGCTTGACTTATAAAGCCATGTCTGACCCAGCTCTGTTAGAAAAGCTACATCTAAAGAAATCCCAATCCCTCCACACCACATGCTCCAGAGACCTCAACCTCATTACCACAATCAACAGAACGTGCTGGAGGGACAGGTTCATAACCCAGAGACTGCCCATGCTATGGAATAGACTTCCCATACATGTCAAACAGAGCACCTCATTGGCTCTCTTCAAGAGAAATCTTGAGTGGATAAAAAATAGAAAATTCACCTATGGGATCACTCCAGTGGCTCCACTCAACAGAGGCACTGGGAACTAAGGTCAGGTGGCACGATGCCAGGGTAATCCTACGGGGTAGGCTTATAAAGTCTCCAGGGCCATTAGCCTAGTACACACCCATGAACCTACAAGTACCACATTTACAAGTTAGAAACAATTGTTTATTTTATTTTTCTAATTCGTTTACTGGGTAAGTGAGCTGGTTGTCACAACCTGGGTACAAAGCATTGCCAAGTCTACATACCAAAATAAAGCATACATAAATATACAAAAGCAAATGCAATATTTAAGATTAAATAAGTGGGTTAAGTAGAGATAAAAGTTGACATTGTTATTGATACCCGTAAACTGAATATTAATGTTTTTTATATGTACTATGTACAAATCAGCAAATATGAACATTGTGTATAAAGAGGTATGACGTTGTGAAGAACTTTTGAGATTCAATCCAAGGAATGAGTTTTGCTAACAAGTACCTTAGCCATTATCTTGGAAGCACGGGTATTTGGCATGTTTATGAAGGAGTTCTTTGCGATTTTTTAAAAACATCTAAGGTATGCTTTTTCACCAATCATTTGTTTGAACATTGTCCTAGAAAATGATAATGTCATCTTGGCTGCTTCTAAGTGGAAAGTTCTGATCTCTGAGTGGGAGTTTTGTTTTCAGAGGTGGGCATAACCCCAAAAATTTAAACAGAAGGACCACCTAGAAGTTGAGCAGCTATGTTTGCTCTAGGGAGCCTATGGAACTTCTGTAGCAAGTTTTAATCGTCTGTTATGGTCAGCCAGGAGAGCATATTTACATATTTCAATTAATTAGTTTGTAGATTGACTGTTGCATCTTGGTTGCATGCTTGGCAGAGGTAGAAAGATACATTTTAGTTTGGGAGTTGGTACATTTTTGACTTGGTTTTTCACAAGGATTGAGAAAGGAGAAGGGTGAAAACAATAACACAATTTTGTTTAGAAAGAAATTAATAGCAGTCTTGTATCTGTAATCACCTAGCACAGCTCTTATCAAGATCACATTTTCCCTTTGTGATTTAGGATGGAATGTTTCTCAAACAGGGAATGCTCAAGTCATGGTCAGGCTTCAGATGCAGGTAGAATGAAACCTTCCCACATCATTCCTTTACTGAGCTAAACAAATGCAGAACTTCACTGACTCCTTGTTTCAGTGGGATGGAGCCAAAACTGCACCACAGCTGACCTGTGTATGCGTGCACTCTCCCAAGGTTGGCTTACAGTTGAGGGGGCGGTGAAATTCCATTGCCTATGGCACTATCTGCCAAAAAGATGGATGCTAACCTCAACGTTATGAGCTGTGAGGATGTGAATTTCCACACAGTGCTGTGTTGTATTCCCTTAGGACATAGGTGATCAGGAAGAATTATCTGTTAACAGTGGTATTTTAGATTATTAGCATATGTACTCTCTGCAAAAGGAGAAGATTTGGCCGGCAGTCAACAAGTATAGTACTGCACTGAGGTCCTCTCAGGTCACCCCACTGGCCAGGTTGTATAATATCTCTCCTGCTAGGTTATCTCCTTCCATGGAAGTTGTGGGTCACAAACCATACTGGCAGGCACAGGGCATGGGAGAACATGCCAAAGTCCTGAGTTGGTCAGAGGAGGAAGTTGGCAGTTGCATGTTAAAATGTGGGAGGGATAGGCATCCTTATTTCAGTTATAAATGTGTGAGTAATGCCACGACCACCACATTTGCATTTATTTATTTGTCTATCTATAAAGAGAAAGTCCAACTGGCATAAAATCCTTTCAGCAAAGGTCCAGGGAGAACTTCTCCATATTTAACACTATTTTGGCATGTACATAAAATATACAATATCAGGAGTACAAGATATAGATAAGTAATTTCGCTTTTTTTTTACTTTTTCCATTTCCTTTTCTCTACTGTCGGATTACTTTTAAATCACTTAAAAATCCATATATACTTGGTCTGTAAACCATTGTTATATATTTATATATGAAACTGTTACTGAATTTTAAAAGCTACTGTAGTCTTGTACAGGAATATTTCTAATGATCACTGTACTGTTGCAGTATATTTTTATTTTCATGTTTATTTCTTGGAGATTGGTGTTCATTGAAAAAGGGCTCTATCCAATCTGACTACTTATTTGCATTTGTTTATAAAGTTAAACAGTCAAAAATAAAATAGTAAAATGTGCAGAACTGATCACAAAAAGTAAATAATAATGCAGGACTCCTTCAGAACTCACAGGTAATATTTATTCTCTTCACTATATGCCATGAAAGTCCTTTATAATTGCATTTAAAAATGAACAAGGAAAAATGAGCAAGCTAACTAAATACCTCAAAAATTGCCTACAGGGCAGGGAAGGGTAGATGAATTTACAGTTATATATTCTGTACATTTCACAGGTATACTTTAGTGAGTCTGAGGTACAGAGTCACATGACACATGACCCTGCAAGGCAAGTATAATCGATGATGCATTTTTCATACATTTGGCGGATATGACATATTTGCATCAAAAAAGAGCAAACATTTCTTTTGAGTATGCTGCATTTAATTAATAAGGCTTTATATCATTGTCACTTACAAAATATCATCCCATGACTGTAAAACAGGAAAAATGGACAGCCTTGAAGAGGCTGCATCATCTAGTATGGCATTGATAATGCTCCAGCATGCGTCAGTTTTTGAAGGTTTTTTTAATCTTTGTTTTGACATTGACAGCCTTGGCTTGGACATTGACTGACTTGCAATGTCATGTAACAATACCATTGATGCAGTCACCCTTGTTGGTAACTTCAGTCAGGTTTTGTACCCAAAAAATTTACAACCAATGAAGACAACTCTGGTAAAGGAACGGCACTTAAAAACTAACACAGAAATAATAAAGCACACAACCACCATGGCTGAAATTAACTGATTTCATTAAAAAAAAAACTAAAATGGTAAGTACTTTCACAATGCAAAGATTGCTTCAAAAGACAACTATCGAAAGACTCCTTTTTGCTTATATAACAATACTCTGATTTTAAAACTGGAGCAGTTTTTGCATGGCCTAAGGAAAATAAGACACATAGTAGCAATGGCTAATGAAACTGTTATGAATAGTGAGACAGTTTCAGATGAGAGACAGACAAGTAGTGCTTGAAACAATGAAATGCCAGTCTCTCTTGTTTTACATGATGAAGGCACTTCAGAGAGTTTATTGGGTGCTCCACTATAATGGGTACTTCTACGACATCTACAACACTCACTTTTCCATTACCCGAGCCTTTACCAATATCATAGGTTCATAGGTATGCACTAGACTATCGGTCCTGGAGCCTATAAAAGCCCAGCCAAAAAGGTACCCTGGCTTTTGCCACCCAAGAAAATTATTTTCCTGTGCCACTGTCGAGTAGAGCCACAGAGCTGATCCCCAGGGTGAATTTCCTATTTTCCATCCAATCATCAAGATTTTTCTTGAGTGTTAATGAGGAGCTTTGTTCGATATAGATAGGTAGTTTATTACAGAGTATGGGAAGTCTCTGGGACAGGAATCTATCCCTCTGGATATCGGTGGATCACCACAAGAGCAGATCCAGGAGCTGGGAGAGAAGGGGGCATGTCCGACAAATATATACATCCGAGGACGGGAGCATGAAGATGAGAACAAGGAACCAGCCCTTGAATGATCTGGTTATTAACTTGTCATATAATTTGACACCTGCACAAAAGGATCTATTGAATAAGGGATTATTGTTCGTACCAGCTACAAGATCTGATATGTTAGATGTTTTAATGGATCTTAGAATGTTTTTTAGAAATGTGACTCTAGCTGCAATATTTCCACATACTCTAGAAGTGAATCATTTTAAGAGGTTGAGTACATTTACACCTAAATTGCATCCTAGTGCTGAAATATTTCGAAATGTATGTGAGCATGAGGTAAGACCAGATTTTTTAGAAAGATTTCATCCATTTTTTAATTTTAATACAGCTGAGCAGAATTCTCTACAGGAGTTGAAAGATTTATCTACTATTAAGATACAGCCAGCTGATAAAGGAGGTAGGGGGTTCTACTGGATAGAGATGCTTACTTTGAAAGTATGAATGCTGCTTTGAATGATATTGCTACTTATTTACTGATTTTTAAACAGCAAGTTACAGGGATCATTGAAAATGTAGATTTTCTGGTCTTTCATCTTCTGATGACGAGAATGGTTTCAGAAGATCTATTTAGATATTTTAATGTTGAACATCTGGTAATACCCATTGCATATGGGTTTCCTAACATCCATAAGGACTCAGTTCGACCACCTATGCACCTCATTGTCACCAGCAATGGCTGGATGACAGAACCTTTCTCTATATATGTAGATAAAATTTTGTACAGTTCTAGATAGCATTGAGACGGTTCTTGGAGATATAAAATAATTATTAAAGAGTCTTTACCAGCGTTTATCTGATTTTGATAATGTAACTAATTTTTATTTTGTGACATTAGATGTGACATTTACGGTTATCCCCAATATTTGGGGCATAGAAAATGTGAGGAGTTTTTGAATGACAAGGATTGTTTTACGCATGGGAAAAATAAGTCCTATGTGCTCTACTTGGGATTATTCTCTAACAATATTTTTGTATTCAGAAAAAAAAAATATTTGCAGAAGGTTGGCATAGCTATGGGCACAGCTTGTGCCAATAGCTATGCCAACCTTGTGTTAGAAAAATGGGAGGTGAGTACTGTTTTGGATAATTTCTGTCAGTATATTTTATATTATAAGAGGTTTGTGGATAACATTCTTTTGTTATGGTGAGGTCCCCTAGAAGTACTATCAAAAATGAATTTTTTTTACATTCTTCTACTACTTTCTTGAAATTTACATATACAGTTTCAAATGAAGAGATTGTCTTCCTAGATGTTGTGATTAGTAAATCACCATTGGGGCAGATAAATACTAACCTACATAGAAAGGCTAGCAAGAAGAATTCTTTGTTGTATAAAATGAGCATGCATCCTCTACATATACTGAGGAGTATACTTGAGGGACAATTCTTAAGGGCAATGATGATATGTAATGATGACCATATGTTGCAAGCAGTTTTTCATAATCTCAAATCTGATTTTCTGGCAAGGGGGTATATAGAAAAGGAGACTGATACTTGTATAACTCTGGTTCTGTTGGAAAGAAATGGTAGTGCTAGAGCATATTTTTCTCAACAGTTACCAAATGTGACCCCAGCATGACTTTCTCAGCAGAATGTCTAGGTGCCTTTAACGTTCTCGAGTGATATTAATATTTTTTGTGATATCATTAAGAAACATTGTGGGGGTGGTCCTCACAGCATCTGATGAGTTGAAAGGGGTGACAGCAGAAAAAACACAATTCTCTTTTAGGAATAACGCCTATTTGAAAAGAGTTATGTTCTAGGAAAGAGGTTAATAGAGACATGTTTAGGTCTCAGCGTCAGGGGACTTATCCATTTCAAAAGTTTAGAACCTGTGACTTCATACAATCAGGTATGTTTTTTAAACACCCCCTTTTAAGAATTTCCATTGAATGCACATTTTACACGGACTGATCCACTAGAAATCTAGTGTACCTTGCATTCTGTACTGTTTGTCATACGTTTTACATAGGAAAGACTAACCGTTCCTTTAAGGAATGAATACTTGAACATGTTAAAGATATTAGAAATGGGGAGACAGGATAATGCACTAGCACACCATATAAGAACAGAGGGCAGCAACCATAGATTTAGGTTTTTAGTTTTGGAAGTTGCAGAAGTGAGTATTAGGGGTGGGGACCTCAAGAATAAGACAGAAGTCCGAGAATAAGCCTGAATCCTATCCCTGCAAGCAGACAGATTTCCAGGTTTAAATGAAATGATGTCTTTAAAACTGGCTTTGAATCTTGCTCACTCCCACATTGACATCATATGTCTTATAGTGTTATAGAGAATTGCTGTATATTTAGTAGGTTTTCAAATATTGATTTGTAGTGTTTGAGTTGAGATTTTATAATATATTTGACTAGATATATATACAGTTGTTTTTATCAGTGCTTTTGGTTTTGTCTGTCTTTAGTAGGAAATTGTTAGACCATTGTTATATACAGTAAGCAAGATGGACTCTTTAAATAGTTGTCTGAAGCAATTTTTGCATCATGAAAGCCCTTACCTTTTTTATTTTTGTAATTAAATTAGTTGATAGCCGTGGTGGTTGTGTACATTATTTTTGTTTTTGTACTCAAAACTTTGGTACTGACTAAACATTTTTGGCACTGAAGATGTAAAGACTGATCTTCTGTTTTATTGCCTGTGACTATGACCTAGGTTGTTTGGGAATGATGCAGCTCTTATTTCCAAGCCAACAACTTTCATTGCTGTCTCTTCCCCAGGGTCACACCCTGTGGTGATGTCAGCCGGTCCAGATACATCTGCTTTTGAGTTTTCTGCAGGATGTCATCCAAGTCGAGACAGACAAGCATCCATCCATAGCTCCCTATGGCCATTGCCACCAGAAAGACCCTCTGTTTTTGACTGTTGTCCTCCAAATGTGCACCAAAAGGCCTAATGCAAGAGGAATTACATGGATTTTTCCACAGAATCCTTCACAGTTTATTTGGATTATGAAGAGGACACTGAATTGCCTCCATCCCCTATTGACAATGCAAAGCTTGTGAAGGTCCTGAAGACTGCACCACAGAGAAAGAGAAGGCTGGCTGACTCCCCAAAGTCCTTCCCACTATTGAAGTTAAGTTCCACCCAACACTATTTCCATTACTGGCTAACATTCTAAAGGTTGCCAGCATTGCTTCTTGAAAAGACAAAACAATTCTGTAAATTCCTTAAACCAATAACAACGAAGCCTGGAGACATAGTTCCGCTAATGCTGTATTAGAAGAAAACTTCATAAATGGGATGAGGAAGGTTATTGCCTAATCTTTTTTACTCCTCTTTTTCTGCTTACTTTCATATTAGTAACTCCTACCTTCAGTACGTTCCACAGAAACTCGTCCAGCTAGAATTAATAACCTAGAAACACCCTCTGACTTTATAACCATTATTACTTGCTCACTTTTCAAAACCTCTCTATAGGCAACAGATATTTTAACAAGAAAAATGCCCTTAGTCAAAACAAGCGTAGATCTAGGCCAGGCTTACAATAACAGGATTACTACTATCTTTACAGTAACTAGTCACATATATGAAGCTGTGAAAACTGGTATCACTGTTTCTCTGCTTATTGGTCTTAGTATGCATATGAAGTGGTAAGTCACACTACTTCATCATATTTTGACTCACTTTGCATTTGCAGAATCAACAATCAATTGGCTGTTTTATCTGCCAATTTAAGCTTTACAATTACCTCTTGGTAAGAAGTCCTCTGGAAACAAAACATTTTACATCATCGTCTCTTAGGGCTCATAATTTGAGCCCTTGCTTTTTTCCCCATATTTATAAATAGTTGAATTTATTTGTCGCTGTACCCTTTATGCAGATGATATCACTACCCTTAGTGTTTACTGTTAATTTAGTAGTCTACAAAATCAAATACAAATTACTTGACTTATCAACTGTTGTAAATCTATAGCTTTGGTTTTGGTACCCGTCAAAACCTCTCTCAACTGTCTCACAGCTGTCATAACAATGAATGATCCTCAGTGTAATCCCTCCCAACAGTGACAAATGAAAATATTTTGGACTGTAGATGTATTTCATGACATTGGTTGGCCCCTTCAGCTGCTTTATTAAGTTTTAATATTTAAAGTAGCTCAAGTTTCATTGTGATTTTGGTAGTAGTAGAAGACAAAACTCTTTGGAGGTGTCCTTGGATCATAACGATACCAAGGAAGACATGCTTGTGGATCCTCAGAAGTCAAGGGCAGATGCTGTGCCTTCTGTTAGCAATGATGGTAACTGTTGACAAGTAGGGAGGCTTGGGAAATGAAGTTTGGAACAGACCATTTTGTTCAGGGACATCTTCAAGTGGGTCTAGATAGATTAGCAGGACTTAAGAGAATGGGGGGAGGGGATAGGGTTAAACAGGAATGAGGGAAGATTGGGGGGAAATGAGGGAGGGACTTAAGGGATTTTACACAAGTGGAACTGGAGTAGGAGTCTCATTTTTGGCATGAACTTGCTACAGGCAGGATTACATCCAAGATGACCTGTAGGTACTTGGTGGTCCGGTAGTGATACATTTTCTATGCTGGCTAAACTAGGATTAATTTATTTGGAATGTTATTCTGTTTTCCTTGGTATGTTTTAATGAGAGAACTGGTTCAGGTATTTATTTTCATTTATGGTTATAGTGGAATTCAGTGGTGTTTGCAGCTGGGGGTTTGTGGTGAATGTGGCAGGGCCAGAGTGCAGATTTTGTTGGTAGTATAAGCAAGATGGGTTTGTTGGGGGTTTTGGTGGTTACTTTGATAGGATAGTTATCGTGCCTTGCTTCCACATGAAGTCATCTGCTGAAGTGCTACAGATGACTCCTTCACTGGTTATAGGGAAGGTGCTCTTGTCAGGGATTTGGTGCCAGCTGATTGTTGTAGGTTTGTCTTTCCTTAGTCAAGGAGAGGAGGTGGGTTAACAGAGGAGCAGGCAGTGATGACGATTCACTGGCTGAGAAGCACTTTCTAATAATGGTCATTCTTGGTGTATGTGCTCTTTTGGCCTTAATGGCTTGGGAATGTTTTCAGATACTTCAGTTTATGCTGATGCTCTTTGAGAAGTCCATGTGGTGGGACATGCTAGTTGGTTAACTTTCTAAGGCAGATTTGTGGGGGGTTGTGGATCTCGGCTTTTCTCGCGGTTTGCTTGAGGGGGAACTGTGTCTGTCTGTTGGGGGAGGCAGGGCAAGTTTCTGACAAGTCATTAGAATTTTGACACTGATACCCTGCAGGACATTCACAGAAATGCAAAGTCTGTTATTTTGTCAGCTTTCGAGATCATGGGAGCTAGATTTACAGTTGGTGCTATTTTGGGATCTTTGTTCCACAGGTAGCTGGGGCTTGGTCAGGACTTCGCATTGTGTTTTCAGACTGCTTGGGGATGCTGGGTACTGGACCTCAGTGCTATCTGATGACTAAAGAGTTATTTATGGCCCAGTTAATTTTACTTCTGCTGGCATGATGGTTAAGCTATCGTGTTTGTCATCATTCCGACTGCACTTAGCGAGTAATCCACCTTTTCTCCTCTTTGGGCATGCGCGATGGAAACGCACACATCCATGTTGTCCTTTTCTGTTCTGTGGGCAGCCCTGTCCTTTAATTCATGGTGCATGCTAGTTGTCATGTAGTAAAATGAATAAAAAAATTAATTAAAAAAATGTATAATGGTGGAAGTCCTTGGTGGTATTGCCAGGGATGGTGTGGCCTGGGTTGGTTTTTGTTTCAGCCCTTTCTCACATTGAGTCAGGTGTGATTGCTCTATGGTTCTGGGGAGTTGGAGGATTTATGGGATAAAGAAAAGGTGTGCCAGGACTACAGGGAGAAATGTCTGCAACTTGCTTTGGGATGGATTGGATACTTGTAGAAGTTTAAAAGGTGGCATGGGGTTGATCATTGAAATGGAAGTTTAAGGTATCTGCTTTAGTAAGTGGGACAGAGAGCAAGGTAGCTAGTACAATCACATTCCATTCTGAGGAGAGGGAAGGTTTTGTGGGCTATGGGGGCATGTCGATCAATGGTTGGTATGGGTATGCGCAGTGTGGCACTAATTGTGAAGTTGCTACATGCTGCGAATGAGTGCTTCTTCACTTGTTGTAGTAGACTACTAGACCTCTTGGGTTTCTAGTACCATGACGGAATCTCCCCATTCTTGAGTCAAAGTATGACTAAAGTTCATGAAATTAGTGTTGTTCAATCTGTCAATCTTTGATGTTAGCCAGAATTGTCCCTTATGGTGGAAAGTCATGAAACTAGGATTGTTTCAATATTTCAATCTTGGATGTCAGCCAGAGTTGTCCCTTATGGTGTTCGGGGTGCAGTGGGAGATCAGGTAGGGGAGTAAAGGTAGCGGTAGTTAACTTGTTATACACCAGCATTCCTTTTCCCAGGGGTGCACGGTTGGTATGTCTGTTGTGTGTTTTGTTTAACAGATGGATGCTGTGTCACTGTCTGCTAGTGGAGTGTGGACATGCTTTCTGGCATAGCATTTTTTTTTCTTTTTATTTTGCAGAGGATAGGGTTTGTTTGGCAGTTGAACTGCTGCTCTTTTACTGGAGGTACAAGCTAGTTGTACAATGAAAGCAGAAAATACTTTTACACTGACAAGTTTAAACAGTGTTATGGTAATTGGGGAGAGACAGCCAAGTGATGGGATAGTGGTATGGCTGGTGGGGACCTTCTTCATTAACCTGCAGAGTGCTCCATTTGTCCACTATCCACCTCTGATGATTCCGGAGGGATATGCTGCAACAGCGCAGAATTATTAGCCATTCAGCAGGGTCAGATCTGTACTCAGTGATGTCAGAAGAGACGGGCATTCTTGATGACAGAGAAACACAAGGAAGTCAAAAATGAAATGAATGTGTCCTGCAAGCATTGAAATGCATTAGTAATCATTCTTCTCATTAATGCGGTATTATTCAGATGGCTTTTACTTCTGCAAAGACTGTGCATATGGACTTAGCATATGTTATCAGGTTAATATTTTTTGTGTTCTGAAATATTTTTCTATTTAAGCTGTGCTACAACTGGCTGGATCTTATGGTATGACACTAGTGACCTTTATATTTAATATGCTTCATGCAAATCTGCCAATAAAGTACATGCAACTTCTTATCAGTAAGGGGTGTTCAACAATGTTTGTAAAACTGCTGGTGGGCATGGGGGGGGGGTATGTAGGAGAAGATACCTTAAGCTCTTAAATGGTTATTTTTAACAGTGTAATCCACTCTGCAGGACTAGTGTGCAGGAGTGTGTGCATGTGTGTGAATTAAGGAGGAATACTTTGGCTAATGTTTGTGTGAAATCAATTAAAAATGTCACTCTGGTCATTATTCTTAACCCAGCCACTGGGGATGCACAAGCCAGTGCAGTTCTTCATGCCAATCCCAAGCCTGGATAAATGGGGGAGGGTTACTTAAGGAAGGGCATCCGGTGTAAATCCTCTGCCAAATAACATATGCGGGCAATAATATAGATTTCCATACCAGATCGGTTGAGGCCCAGGTTAACAATGACCACCACCAGTACTGTTAGCCAACATAGTGCTGGTGGAAATTGGGCTACTGTTGGCTGAAGGAGAAGGGGGGGGCATGCCTGAAAGCAGAGACTGGAGGAAGGTTAGGAGTGTAGTAGTAAGGGTAGGAACTTTGAATGTTGGCAGTATGACTGGTATAGGGAGAGAGCTAGCTGATGTGATGGAGAGGGAAGGTTGATATATTGTGTGTGCAAGAAACCAGATGGAAGGGGAGTAAGGCCAGGTGTATAGGAGGTGGGTTCAAATTGTTCTGTCATGGTGTGAATGGGAGGAGAAATGGGGTAGGGGTTATCCTGAAGAAACAGTATGCCAAGAGTGTTTTGGAGGTGAAAAGAGTGTTGGACAGAGTAATGTTTATGAAGCTGGAAATTGATGGTGTAATGATGAAAGTTGTTGGGGCATATGCTCCGCAAGTTGGGTGTGCGATGGATGAGAGAAAAAATTTGGAGCGAGTTGGATGAAGTGGTGGTGAAGTGTACCCAAGGGTGAGAGACTGGTGATTGGAGTGGATTTAAATGGGCATGTTGGTGAAGGGAACAGAGGGGATGAGGAAGTGATCGGCAGGTATAGTGTTAAGGAGGGGAATGCAGAAGGTCCGATGGTAGTGGATTTTGCAAAAAGGATGGACATGGCTGTGGTGAATATGTATTTTAAGAAGAGGGAGGAGCATAGGGTAACTTACAAGGGTCGAGGGAGATGCACACGTGGATTATATCCTGTGCAGGAGGGCCAGTCTGAAGGAGATTGGAGACTGTAAAGTGATGACAAGGGAAAGTGTAGTTAGGCAGCATAGAATGGTGGTGGTCTGCAGGATGATGTAAAGTGATGACAAGGGAAAGTGTAATTAGGCAGCATAGAATGGTGGTCTGCAGGATGATGTTGGTGATCAAGAAGAGGAGGACAAATGTGAGAGCAGTGCCAAGGATCAAATGGTTGAAGTTGGAAAAGGGTGATTGTGAGGTGGAGTTCAGGGAAGAGTTAAAACAGGCACTGGGGGCAGTGAAGATGAGGTTTATGGATGTGATGAGAGAGGACATGCAGGTGGTTGGTGTGACACAGCAATATGCAGAGGACAGGAAGAAATGGAAACAGATGATCTGCTGTGGTGACCCCTAACTGGAACAGCCGAAAGAGAAGACAACGACTCTGGTCATTATTCTTATTACTATTACGTTTTTGACACCTGAGAAGGATGGGGATATCTGTAGATAAAAATGATTGACTGCTGCGATGGTAAAGTTACAAAGTCATTAATATATCTTTATAGGACTAATGTGCATTTGTGTAAAGCAAATTGGAATGTTGCACTGTTGCTAATTTTAACACGATCAGATGTGGTATATACCAAGTTCATTTAATGGCAGCAATAGTTAAATACAGATATTGGTGGTTTATAATGACAGCAGTTTGAGTGACCTTTTATGGTTGAAAGTTGGCTACAGAGTCCCCAAATCAGTCAGCTACCTTAATAGGTTCATACTAGGCTATCTGCCCTGGGGCAATTATAAGCCTAGCCCGATTCTGTATGGCTTACGCCACCCCTTGATTTGAGTATACTGTGCCCTTTTTAAGGTGTAGTTTACTGTGCCTCTGTCCCAGGAATTACTCCCGTGTCACTATTAGACAAACCTACGATCCCCCACCCACTTATCGAGATTCTTCTTGAAGAGATTCAGTGAGGTGCTCTGCCTCACATGAACTAGAATTCTATTCCAGAGCGAAGGGTGCCTCTGGGTTATGAACCTGTCACTCCAGCAAGTTCTATTTATTTCTATGCTGAGGTTCAAGTCCCTCGAGCGTGTGGCTCTAAGGGATTTAGATTTACTGAGGTGGAGCATGTCCATTAATTCTGGATTTGACATAGCTTTGTATGTCAGGCATAGATCGCCTCGAAGTAGGCGGTATGCAACTGAGTAGAGCTGGAGTTTTTTTTTAACCGAGCAGCATATGGCATCTGTTTGAGACCCTTGATCCTCTTGGTGAGATACTTTTGGGGTCTTAGTAATTGCTGCAGGTGTCGGGTAAGGTACATCCCAAAAGGGGCATTGTATTCTATGATGGTCCTGATGAGGGATGAATAAAGGGGCATGATTACCTCTCTTGATCTAGATGTGAAACCCTTTGTGATGAGGTGGGCTATGTAGAAGGTCTTTCTAACCACTTTGGAAATGTGGTTTTCAAAGGAGAGATTGCTATCAACTTGGGTCCCCAGGTCCCTAATAACTTTCTCTGTACTTAATGGGTTTCCGCCTATGTGGTAATTTGTGGGACATTATTTTTGCCAAAGGGTATGACCATACATTTTTTGGCATTTAGCTTTAAACCATGGCGCTGGCACCAGTTATCTGTCTCTCTGAGACCTTTTTGAAGGATGTTTGTGTCAGCTGGAGAGTTGATTATGGTGCCCAGTTTGCAGTCGTCTGCGAACTTGGTGAGGCATAGTCCTCCCACGTTTGCCTGTACCTCAGAAAAGACATTTACCATGAGAACTATTACTGCTTGTAATGAGGAGAGAGTAGTATATTTGGCTACTTGTGTGTGTTGCACCTCATTCTATGTAGGCAAAACTATAAGAAAATTGAGGGAGAGAATGGTGGAACACAGGTCTGAAACCAGGAGGAAGTTGCCCACCAATGCCTTAAGTAAACATATATTGGATGAAGGTGTGGGACATACTTTTAGATTTAGGGTCCTTTGTAAGGTAGAGGTAGGTCTGAGGAAGGGTGATATTAATAATTTATTGGAATTGAAAGAACTAGAATGGATTATTAGACTTCAAGCTGATGTAGCCCCAGGCTTAAATAATTCAGTTAGTCTAAAGCCCGTTCTGGCTAAAAGACAGAGAGAAGTTTTATAAGTTTGTTTTAATTATTAATTATTAAGTATGGTGCATGTGATTTCATATGAAACAGTATACAATTGCTTATTTATAAAAAAAATATATATGCTTTATAGATGTGATTTTTTTTTATGTGCTACTTTGCATATATTTATTGATTCAATGTAGCTTTAAATTTTTATTGTTAGGTGGGTTGGGTTGAAGCATGTGACTTTATGTTCTCCTATTTAAATGGTGATTTTTTATATGTTAAGTTATAGTGATGAAGGGTGTAGACCCGAAAGCTTTATTTAATAAAGATCCTGGTGTATATTTCATTGTTTTATTCAAGCAGTTGCAGTAACACCTATTGCTGAATTTGGTTCTGTCTTTGAGCCAGTTTGCGACCCATCTTGTGACATAGGGGTTTATATTTAAGCTGGATAGCTTATCTATGATGCCCGAGTGGGGTATTGTGTCAAATGCCTTTGCAAGGTCCAGATAGGCTGTGTGGACTACCTTCCCTTCATCTATGGCTTTGGTGACTGTTTCAAAGAAGTCAACCAGGTTCAAAAGGCAGGATCTGCCCTTGACAAAGCCGAACTGGGTAGGATCTAGTGTCTGTAGGTCCCCAATGTCTTTGTTTGAGCTCCATGATGATCCTCTCCATAGCCTTGCAGACTAAGCTAGTCAGGCTTATGGGGCGATAGTTTCCAGGGTCCGTAGAGGCTCCACCTTTGTGGAGTGGGACCACTGTTGCTGTATGCCATTCTGTGGACACATGTCCTGTAGTGAGGCTGTTGTATAGCTGTTTTGAGGGATTAGTTCCTCTTGTAGTTCATGTAGGACACAACCTGGGACGCCATCTGGTCCCATGGAAGCAGTGTTTTTTGCTTTGGAAAGGGCAGCCTTCATCTGAGCATCTGAGGTGTTTGGGAGGCAGCCCTCTGCCGGGATAGATACTTTCTCTTTTGGGGGGGAGGGGGTGGAGAAGTTTGCACTGAACCTGTCTGCCAGGATATTGGTGATGTCTGTGGGTTCAGTGTATTTTTTCATTTAGAATCAACTCAGAACAAGTCTTGGAGTTGCATCCCAGGTTTCTAACATAACTGAAAAAAGCCTTATTGTCTTTGGTGTCCTGTGCAATTTTTCTCTCGAAGCTGGCCTTGGAGGATTTTATGAGGGATCGTAATTTTTTGCTAGTACTGATCAGAGATGCCTTCCCTATTAGGGATTTTGCTCTATCATGTAGTAGCTTCCTCCTTCTGTTGTACAGTTTATTTATGGCAGGGGTCCACCAGACTGGATGCCTGCCTTTGAATGATTGGGTCTTGGTTTTGTTTGGGATAGCATGATCCATGCATTCCTGGAGATGTCCGTAGAATGCATTTATATAGGATTCTGCAGTTTGGGCTGTAGTTTCCACTGGCCCTGGGGCCTTGAAGGATTCCACTTCAGTTTTGAGAAGTTCGCTTTTGAGAAGTTTTTCACTGTGGTGCAGGTGTTAAGGGGTGGGCATAGTGATCGGTTTGCTGCATACACACAGGGTAAGGGGTTTGATTCCCATCTTTAATTTGTATTGTGCATAACCGTATTTGTAGAATGTGGGGTATTTGAAAAGCACTTTTGTTGCAGCTTGACTGAAAAAATGTTCTTGGAGATGTGAATCATTTTGTTACCATGGGGGTTGAGCATCTAACTGGTAGCTCCATAATTGGGTGGATTGAGACTGTTATCTATAAACTTTGCAATTTTCATGACAACAAGGTGCTTAATTTGTTTTCTTTTGCAGATTATGGGGTTATAGAATTTCTGGCAGAGATGGCAAAGGACACAGTTTGTTTCAGCCGGTGGGCCTGAAGGAAATGGATTGGACAGGTGATGCTGTTTTTGGAGGTTCTGGACACTGGCGTGGAAGGTAGGGAGGTTGCAGGTAGTGACACTATTCCAGGTGCTCAGTTAAGCAAGTAAGAGGTTGTATGGTTCTAGATTACTGTGGCAACAGGCATGCTTGAGGTAAATTAGGGGCATGGTAGAGCAGGTGTTTAGTTAGCATTAAGGGGATTTTTGGGGTAGAACATAGGCGAGGTGTAATTAACTGAGGTTGGGTTGGTTTTGGGATAAGCAGGTAATGAGGTTTCTGGTAATTATGTTAGGGTAAGTATGCAGTTAGGCATGTCAGATTTGTGTGGAACTTTTGGGGTGCATTTACAGTTACCCATTCAGGTTACTGTGTTGGTAGAGGGCCCATGATCTGCTTTGGTGATAGAAAGCTGAAATTGTTCAAATAGCATGTAGGTATTGGTAATGTTACGTACTAGGTTAGGGTTTAGATGTAGTACCACAAGAGCCATTTCATTTATGCTTGAGGGAATCTTGTAGGTAGGGTTTCAGGAAGCATTGTAGGCAAGAGGGTGTGTTTGGTATATTTTCTGAGCAGGATGCTTTGTTTGCATGGTGATAGAGGGTTTCAGCAAGGCATGCTTTTGCAGTCTTCCAGAAGTTGGCCATGTTCTACTCCTTTACTAGTTGCATAGGTAGTGTGGGGGTGAGTTAAGGTTAGTTCTGAATGTCGTGGCTAGGGTTTTAGCCAGGAGAGGGGCTTTAGGAGGTACTGATTTGGGGGTGTTTACAGGTTATGCAGGTGTTGTCTTTCTAGCAGTCAAATCCTTAATCAGGTGCATAGTATTGTGCTATCGTGAATTTGGTTGGTGTTCATTGGTTTGATGGGTTGGTGTAGGTCGAGTGGGTAGATAGACAGATGTTGACTATTGTAAAGATGGGTTTTGTGTGGTGATTGATCTTGGGATACTGAATTCAAGAGGTTATAGTTTCTGTGGCATTTGTTATGGCTGAAATATTTTGAAGGCCAGCAAAGGTGAAGATGATCAATAGGTGCTGTGCTTGTATTGGATAGTTTGGAAAGATGGCAGGATGGCTCTTGGGCTGTTTTGGGTTAGCTGCTCAAATGCCATGATGGTCGCTTAAAATATTTTATGTTTATAATGGACAGTTGGTGTGATGTCAGGATTGTTATTGCGCTGACCTTAAAGGGATTTCATTTGGTTATTGCATTCATTTGGGTGGTAAAATGGGGATGCAGTGTGACATTATGGTAGGCACTTGCCTCTGCATAATTTGTGGCAGTGAGCTTAGGGTTTGGTTGTCCAGTTGGCTGGTAATGCCTTTGGAATCATTGCAATGCTTCCATTGGTTGTGAGGTAAGGATTCTTTAGTTTATGTGCAGTGGTTATGCTGGGTTATGAGGTTATAGTTTGCTACATTAGCATAGGAGAGAAGGATCAGTGGTTTGTTTTCAGTTGTTTGGGTAACTGGCTATTTTTGTTAGTTATGCGATAGGGCTTTAGGAGGTGATGATGTGGATCCAGTTAGGTTAGAGAGGATGGGGCACACCGAATTATGTTTGGTCTAATTCCTTAATAGTGGTTAGGTTGCTGAAAGTTTATCAGAGAGAGGGAGAGCAGCCCGGTAAGGCTGGTGGGTGGAGTAGAGGGGCAGGCTTGCCCTCTTCTGTTCCCCCTCTGGTGTTGGATGTTCAGTTCAATAAGTTGGGAAAGGAAAGTGAGTGGTTGCACTGTTTGATAAGTAAATAAGCAAGTGGAGGTAAGCTGCTTATTTGGTTGGAGGTGTAATTCAGTAAATGGTAACTGAAGTGAGTGGTACACTGCTTCATAAGTAAGTGAGTGGAAGTATGGACACTGCTTACTGATCAGGATAAGTGTGGTCATGCTGTCCTAGGTTAATGTTACACGGATGTTATCTTCACCTATATCATGTTTATGGAAGTTTAATAAAGGTCGTCAGATGTCATTCGATGTGACGATGTGATGTGTTTATTGAAGGGGACCTGGACAATTAAGAATGTGGAGCCTATGGCAGCAGTACATTAACAGATGAAGGTATTGTTTGAGCTTCTGAACCACTATATGAAGAAATTTGAATCTTCTC
The DNA here is from genome assembly GCF_019279795.1 of Protopterus annectens. NCBI lineage: Eukaryota > Metazoa > Chordata > Ceratodontiformes > Protopteridae > Protopterus > Protopterus annectens. The sequence continues at coordinate 1,862,215,034 of NC_056731.1, read as the reverse complement.
AAGCTATGTTGCCTTTAGAGCAGCAACTAGCTGATACATGAAACAGGTTAGCAATGTTAACAACCAAATGTTTATCCTGAGCCATAGCTGATTAAATGGGATGACTGTGCAAGAATGCACAATTTGAGGCTAAGCGGAGTGTTGGAAGGAGAGGTAGGTTTTGACTGCCTTGAATATGTAAAAAAAAAAAAATGGGTCAGTGAATTGGCTTCTTTACCCTGTAACTGAGATTAGAGAAGGGATATTTGCCACTGATTCTTTTAGCAGAATGCTTGCCATCTGAGAGCAACTGTTACAGTTCGTGACATAGTATGAGAGAAAAAGAGAGAGAGCAGATTTTGTTAGTTATCGTATCCAGAAAAGTGAATTATGATGAAGGGTGGCTGGTAAGTAAAGATGGATCATGATTTCACTAGTTTACAGCAAACCGTGCAGTTTTTGTCCACGTGTAAAGTGTCGACAATGCAGAATTACATACAAGGGATTGGTTGTTCCAGTGTTTCTTAAGGTGTTTTCTGTAAGTGCAGTGTTCACACTGGCTCAGTTAACAAGTGATGTTTTGAAGGGCATGTCTCTGATTATTCAGTCAACTGGAAAAAAATGAATACCTTGAATAAAGAAAAATGTCACTATACATCATACAGAAATCCTTGAGTAACCGCAATGATAATAATAATAATATGAAGTGGCGGTTAAAAGAATACCAGTAATCCAACAGATTTCACTTAGAAACAACAGCATATTAAAACATTTGGATATGTCTTGCATAAATACCAATGATAGAAACACTGTGTTTCACATTATTCCCCATACAACTTGCACTTGAATGCATAAATGGTCTGAAATGTCAACAACTGTTGAGCTTAAAAGCATCAGAAATTGGTCTTTTCCAATCAAATGTTTAGAGATGCTGAAGTGCTTAAGACAGACTAATTAATGGGGAAACAGGCTTCATGGTTTGGATATGGAAAACTGGCCTATAGCACAAATCAATAGATATTAATCTCTAAAGTCAATTTAATGTCAGATATAATTAAACAATATTCACACATTCTTAATTTTCTAAACAATCTTCAAGCAAATGGTGAGATAAGGAAATCATATTTATAGAAAATATAAAACTAATTACCAATTTCATATTTATTTGACATTTGTTAACTCTGTTGGTCCAACTGAGCCAGTGGCCCATTTTCAGTGGAGACCCGATGAGAAAAGCTCCACATATATAAACTATAACATTGCTAGGAAGTCTATACAATTATAGGTAAATCACATTTGATACAGTATATACAATTAAGTTACATTTGATACAGTGATGCAACAAAGGTAAATTTATACAGTGACTCTTTAGAAAGAACGTAAGAATAGTATGACACGCAAAAAGAAAAAAGCCATAAAAGCCTTTCTATGAAAGCCGCTTGGGACAAGGTTAATGGAGGGGAGATTACAGGGACATGTCTTGAGGTGGATTATTGTTTGAATGAGTTCTTAAATTTGTGGATCTGGGGTATGCTCCTTGGAGTCAAGGGAAGCTTGTTCCAGAGGTGGGCAGAAGAGTAGCTGTTCTGTCCAGCAGATTTGTTGGGTTTGTGGAGTTGAAGCAGGCATTGGTCAGAGCTCCTAAGAGATATCAAAGATAATCACTGGGAATTATGCTTACTAAAATGAGTGGCTCAACTTTAACTTTAGTAAATAAATAATATACTAAAAATACATCCCTTTTTATTGAAGATTATTACCTTGTAAACATACATCATTTTATTTCTCCACATAGAACTGAAATTGTATGCAAAAAGGATAGCATTGGTTGTTGGGCCTGTAAATCCTTAAAGCAGATTGACAGCCTATAGTTTACTATTTTCCCAGAAAAGGTTATAAACGTTTGCAGTGTTTCTTGTAAACATTGTGCTCTGATAAATTTATATTAACTAAACCTTTTGCGGGTGTCTAATACTCCACTTCATGGATGTCTACTCTGGTCTCAATACCCACTTCTCTGCCGTTTATTAACAATAGCCAGAGCAATTACTATAAATAATTGAAAAAAATGTGCTCCTGCATTTAATGCATAAAATGTATAAATACTGTCAATGTGTGACCTGTAGAAATGTTTCCTGTTAAGACTTGGATATTTTATTTATTTATTTATTGACATTTGTTTACCAGGAAAGTCTGGGTCACGAGAGCCAATTTTCAGTGGAGGCACAGAGAGAAAAGCTCCTCCACTTGACAGAGAAAATAGAAAAAAATTTTCGAACACATTACACAAGAAACCGCTGAAAAGTATACATTTCAAAAATGATCAACAATATTGTGAGGATGCACTAAAATAAGTTACAAAGAGAATGAGAAAAAGCAAAGTAAAACACTATATACAATACTGGGGAGCATCATTTTGGCAATTGAAGGTAGTAGTAAGTAAAACTCCTGAGTTTAGTTTAATTGTAAATGTAAAGGGAGAGAGAGCTTAGGGTAGATGGGGAGGAGCCATTAGGAAAAGGTTATGTAAAATGACAGGGTAGGATAAATGATGAAAACAAGAAAAATATACAAAGAATATAATTACTGGTTGAAATCAAACTAATTACTAGAGAAATACTACATTGTCACGTACTTGTTTTTATGTATAATAATTAAATAAAACAGAATAAACTCTGGAAGTGAGTGCATAAAATACTGTACTTGCATAACAAAGAACCAGTACCCAAGTATGCAAAAATAAAAAGGGGTTATATCTGGAAGCAGGGAAAATAAGTGCTGTAAGTATGGTGTGGCCTGAACTTAAACCATACTGCTTGTCACATTGTCAATTGTATCTTTTGTTTTCTTCATCTGATAAAAATACAATAATCTATTCTCCTTGACCTTCTCTGCAACTGGGGAACTTTGGCTTCTGTGCTGACATCCTTATTTCTACATCTATTGCACAATGTTCACTCTACTTATCTTTGGCACTTCATTTGCATCATCTCAAGCTTCCTTAGCTGACTTGCCTTCATTGCCCACGTTTGTGTGTTGCATAGAAGCAATGGTCACAGCACTGTTTTGTACACCTTCCTATTTAGCTTTTTTGTTCTGCTGTTATGCACTACTAAAGCGATAATCCATGACTGTATGTGGGTATATCAGGATTTGCCCACAGTTAGTGTGGTTTTGATCACAAGGGTGCATTTATTAACGGGTAGGGCATTAATTCCTTCGGACCCATTTCACTCTCAACCCAGTTGTAAAACTCCTATCCAATACCATTCTCTAACTCTTAACTGGGTTCCATATTTTATTTTTTCTTAGTCCCAACTTTGTTATCCTTGCCTGACATCCTGTCCTGTCTAAAACAGTAGTGAGAAAGATGTCCTTAAGCCTCCAACACAAACACCCATCCAGAATGGCCCACTAATAAAGAAGTGATCAGGATTTTACCCCACAATCGTTTTTCACGCCAAAGAAAATAAAACACCTCAGTACAATACTAGATCCAAGTGTCTTAAATACTTTAATCTCCGTGGAAATCTTTGACACGATCACAGGGTTGTTGATCCTTCCGTGACCACCAGAGCATTTAATACCTCATAAAAATCACAAAGGAGCCCAGAAATGTCTGAGGAAGTTATCAGTTTTGGACTTTCATTTGATACTCAAATGCATGTCTGTGACAGCTGTTTAAAGCTGTAGGAAGTCAAGATTTCCCTTAACTGGCATCTAGCTTCTCCATCATTCAGGCTGTTGAAGCAGCAAGGAAACGTATTATTCTTTTCTCTTGAAATAACCGTAAACCTTGCAGTGTCGCAATTAATGCCTTCTCAGCTACTCATTTTCATTTGCTGCAGCCTGGATACCAAATAATGGGACACACTGTACTAGAGATGGAATATGCTCCCTTCACATCAAGGCACTATCCATTCTGATTCTGCCAAACATTTCAGTCTATCTTTATTTCAAAGTGTTTGGTCTCACGGCAGCAGCTATTCTTATGGTTCTCCATGCCAGCTAGCACATAGCAGTTCTACAGCAGACATGAAATCATTAATACCTCCAGCAGTCAATTAGATGTCTCATCACCATTGACAAGTCTGACAGCAGTTGACAGGTGTTTAGAGTCATAAAAAGTAAATGCAATGAGAATATTTTAGACTAGTCAACTAAAGCATCTTTTGACTTGTTTGTTCAGTTATAATCATGTTCTAACATTTAAACTGCTTAATGGCAAAAGTGATTGCTGCATATTTAGTACCATGATTAACCCTGAAATAATAGTACTGTGAGTGGGTTATCTTTCAAATGCTATAAGCTTAAATGAGACAAAACCCACAAAACTGGAGCTGCAGTTGTAAAGCAATAAACAGCGTGGTCACTGCTGTAGGTGTGAATGAGTTATGAATCCAAGGATCGCAAATTGTGCATCTATTTCAACACATCTATCCTCTGCAAAGCTTCTAAACTGAAGGCATTCAATTTTAGTTATCCACTCCATGGGTCACTGTCACACCATAGACATGTTAGCCCAAGGATTATGGGGAGGACAAGCTCAGGAATCTGTCTTGACTGTTAGCAAACATGAACCTCCTCTTACCTCATAAGAAAGTTCTGTCATTACCTTAATAAAAATCTGGAATAGCAAGACCATCTTCAGTGACATACACTCCCGGTCTTCCTTCTCTTTGGTAAAGACCACTTTGTATATCTTTTATTTTACTTCACATAGCACCTCCAGGTCTATGGTTAGCCAAGTATTATGGTATGTTATTGTGTAAGAGAAGAGTCTTGACAACATGGAATGTTTTATCCAATGTGCTGTTTCAACTCCTGTGGCTTTAATCTTGACTACAAGAGTAGGTGGATCTGCTATTCTAGACCTATCTTTATGGTAAATGCGTAACTTTCATTTGTGTTGTCACAGTGGAACTGTATTAAAAACTTTTGTTTGGTATGGTGCTTAGTGTTTGACCTAGAAACGTCTGTGCTAGCACCCTTCATACTAGTTCCACATTACCATATTTTCAGATATAGTCAGGTAATCCAGATTAGTTTCTGCTGTGTCCATGTAAAATTCTGTAGAGCAATATTTCTCAAGTAGTGAGACTGGCCATTCTGAGGAGAGACAGTTCTATTAGTGGCAAGGCCTAATCAAATCTGAAAATGTCATGTACTTAAAATGTTATCTAGTCATATTGATTTTATCTAATTGTAAGCTATCCCCAGTGGCATATGGGAATTGATCCCTGACTATAACCCAGGTGATCAGAGTTTAATTAGTGGCATGGGTGGCTGACAGAATTCAAAGGAGAGAGTGGGTGTGCCCATCCTGGGATTGTGGGGTGGGGGTGGGGGGGCTGACCCAGAAGTGTACTTTGGTAACACAGATGTTGGGCTCACCAAGGCACTGTTTGTTGGCAGCCTTCCGCACAGGTGTGGAAGCTTACATTTGCCTATAGAAGGTTTTGTGGGCCTCTTTGGTGATGTATATAACACATCCCTTTGCCCATGTGTGGGATTTGGACCACTGTAAAAAGAATGCCATCAGTAATCGGATGCCAGCAAAGATGCAAAGCACCCTCGTAGCTGGCTTTATGATGATCCCTATGGATAGCACTCACCTAACACTTGATGAAATTACCATTGTCTGCATATTAATGGGCCACAAGTGTCTGTGTAGGCTTTATTGTTGACGGGCATCAGGGCAAAAAATACAGAATTTCTAATTTTATGTTCATTCTGTGTAAATTAATCAATGGATTTGTGCAACTGACTGCAAAGTTAGTACTGAATAATGTAGCAATCTGTATCTTATGCCAAGGGTGAGCGACTCTGCTTCAATAAAGTGCCTATTTATTTATTTATTTATTTTTTTAAATCTAGGGGTGGGCATGAGGACTTTTCTGTGGTTTGAGTGAGGCTTACTGTGATAGAGTATAACAACTTATGCCGGAGAACATTTCAAACATTTTTGGCTATCTAGTTATTCTGATCTTCATTTATTTTACTGTTTTACCAATGGAACTTTGAGGAAACCTGCTCTAAACTGGAAGAAACAGTAAGCAGAGAAGAGAGGAGGGGAAGGATAGGGTGATGTTATATAAGATAGGCTCTTGGAGAAAAAGAACAGTGCAGAAATCAAATCAGAAGGGCATAACTGTTATTCTCTGACTCATTGATTGTGCAGTTTTGCTATAGGGTAAACTGAACATGTGTAACTAGTCTAATAATGATGCTTGATAATGCAATGAGTCATTTCAGAAAAGGAGGATTTGCCAATTGCTGCTGTTCCCCTTAAGAGAACAGAATGTTTTCAGAAAAACTGGAATGCAGTAATGCATTTATAAAGTCGTCCAGTAACGTGGGGTTGGGTAAATAATTATATAATGCATTAAATGCAGTTGAGATATTCTCCAGAATGATTTTTAAAAGGAAAGGGGGGAGCAGTTTAAAGTGCATGTTGCCTTGCATGGTAATATGTAGGCTTTGTAAAGAAGGCTTAATGCATTTTATGTCGATTCTAATGTGATTTGTGGTTTCTCATTTTTCATTTTCTAACTGTAATATGTTTCAGTGAAAGTACATTTAGTTACAGAAGAGAGATGCTGGTGAATGAAGGAAAGCATGGGAAGACGTGAGTCAGCAATTTGTGAGGAAAGATGGATTTAAAGAAAAAAATGGATTATAGAAAACAAATTATCTGCCTGGTTGGACATTTTGAAAACTGGATACTTTTTCTGCTCTCTGAATTGTGTCAAATACATGCACATACCAGAGATTGCTGGTTTCTTAGAAAGCTGTACCTGTTTTACATTGAATTAAAAAAAAAAAAAAAAAAGCTGTTTAACTATACATTTAATTATGAAATTGGTTAATTACTTTGTCTCTAATCCAATTAAAATGTCATAGTTTTGATATTCTAAGGCAGACTGCAGCCTACAGCAGTAATCTGAACTGCAGTGCTTTAAGTAACCTTGCCCCATCACATAATCTCAGTATTTGTGTCATTCTGGTACCTTTTGACTCTTTCAGATTCTGTGCTTGTTAGATGAGGAATGTGGGGATAGCAGTATGAATAGTTATATATACATCTAGCATTGCACCGGTCCTGTACGTTCAGACTCAGCATGGTTTCTTCTTGCTAACCGGTATATCAAAAGTGAAAACTCTGCTAAATGTGTGCTCTGCTTTACTTGTTTTACTAAGCACTAATCCCCCTGAATGATGGTTGTACCAGTATTACAGTGATGGGCCTCCTTCATTGACTCCTTATCACATCATTAGTTCATTGATAACCTGCCCAAGAAATGTTTATTACTGACAGGAGCATCTGCAAATTGAAAAAACAACCAAGAAAAGTAGGGAAATAACTAACATGAAATGTAGATATGATAAAACATAGTAACAGAGAAGTGACATTACAAATGCTCCTTAAACACCACATCAGTGAAATGTCGCAAAAACGCAGAGTTAAGTGAACAACACTGAAGAAAGAAATATAAACTCAGTCAACATAAAAAAAAATACATTCAGAAGCATGCTGACCAAAGACCCACTTCATAATGCATGTCTTTACAAATGAAACCAGCACTCTAACATGAACACCTCCCTCTCAATATAAGGTATATTTACTCCAGATCACACCACATTGAATATTTGATGTCACATAGTTATCTTCAGGTTTTTAACACCTCACCTCCCATTTAACACACAAAAGTGATTAGAAATGATCCTTTAGATTCATGTTCAGTGACAGATGATAGTACCTCTACGTAACTGCTCACCCCCTCTCCCATAAAGCTCTGTTAGAAATATATATGGCAGATTACCCAATAAAAGAAAGTTAAGAAGTGCTGCATATTTCGGGTACCTGTACTAGCTGCAGCAAAGAAGAAAGAAAAGTTCTGGTAGTGTAAACATAAGTAGTATAAAGCCTATAAAGGCAGAATTAGCATATCATCAATTGGCAAAGACAACACCACACAAATGCACTAACCTGAAACCACAGCAGCAACAGTATAATTTTTATGAGTTATGAAACGGACATTAGATGGCACTCCACGATAATTACTCGAGCAACAATGTTCATCTGAAGAAATATTGGTACAGGTATATACCTAATGTACAAATAGCACTAACTGACAGAACCAAAGCTGTGCACAGAATTATCAGGAACATGATGGTCTACAAATAGACAAAAATGGCAAGCACAGTTTTATAATTTCATCTCAGAACAAGTGTGCATCATCCCTATAATACAAATCTACAGATGGCAACGTGAAAACTGTTCTTGCACCCTTCCACCAGCTTTATGCAATATGTGCTTCTCTAGGAACAGATACATGTGGCTGTTATGCTTATTTGATAGGCTCATAGGAAAGTACTAGGCTGGCTGCCCTTGTGGGCCATTTTAAGCCTAGCTAATTTCCCTTTCAAATGTTGAGCTAAATCCTGTAGCTTGTATTATGAGGTAAACACCTTCAGTATGTAGCACTACAACCCTGTTGTCTAAAGCCCGTCAGCAAACCTACTGATGCTCTCAAGTATGTGTCTGCGTAACTGACTTGTCTAACATTAGAAGTGACAATCACTCGTTGGGAAACATATTGTCAATTAGAGGCTGCTAATGCAATCTTACTCATCTAATCTGGTTAATCAAAGTTAGACAAATGGACTGAAAAATTAGTATCACACTAACCATGTTAACAATCATTAACATTTAATTATTATTAATTAATATATTAACATTTATGTTGTGTGCTAGTCTTATTCAAATCAGAGCAATTATGAAACTGCCAATGGACCCTAATTGTGCAACAATAACAATGCATTACCCTCGCAGGTGACTATATCACTGAATAGATAAAAATAAAAACGTAGTGTGGGAGCACCAGTAGGAAACTTTCTTTGAAACTTGTTGATCCACTGAAGTGAAATTTAAATGCTTTTTCTTATTAAAATATTTTCAAGAGGGGTCAACTTAAGATCATTGTTAATGCCATTGTAACCCAGAGGTTGTCCGAGTAAGAAAAAAGAGGAGTCTTTAGTTATTTCCACGATTTTATAGAGCCCCACATCAATGATGGTATATACGGTGCCTGGAAGTACCTAGGTTTTGCTTTTGCTGCTCCCTAGAAGGAGGCTACCTTGTATGGTCCTCTGGCTGAATGAAGTGAGATGCTAAACAGCCATTCTGTGGTGGCCTCCTGCAACCAGTAACCAGAAGAGACAGCATTTCACCACCATGGTGCTTGACAAGGAATCTAAAACTGTGAACAGGGAGGGGAAGTGTGTGCTCTCTTCTGCCATTTGGGACTTGTATCCCTCAGTTGTTTAGTTTTTTTTTAAAACTCTGTTTCGTGGTTACTAAATATAACATGTACATTATTTACATATTAAGGATTAACACATTTGCCATAACCTAGATTATCCTGCAATCTTGTTTTGGAACAATATTCTCCTTGTCCCTGTGGTGCTTCACTCAGAATAATATATTTATGTAGTTTCAGACCATATTACTATACTTATTATGATGAGAACTCTTATTTAGTAAATCTTACAATGATCCTTTTTCATTTTGCATGCAAACTGGGTGCATCATTTTAACCAATAAATCTTTCTTGAACACTCCATTCAGATGAATTTACACCATTGTTCATTCTCATTTATAAAACCCCATTTACCTTTACTGTTATTATTTATGCCAATTTATAACGCATTGCTTTCAACATCTGTCCCAAAAATCCTCTGACAGCAGGCTGAAAAAGCATACCTTATACATCACACTGTAATGCCATCCACCCAGCAACAATCCCTTTTCCAATTTTTGCACATGGAGTTGGGGTGTCACTTCAGCAGTGGCGATCTAGAGCCAAGGTTCATATCACCGGGTGACTAGCTCTGCTCTAGCTGTTCTTCCATGCCACACACTTGCATGCATAATTACACCTATGGCCAATTTAGAGTGACCAATTCATGTACTGCATGTTTTTGGAATGTGGGATGAAACGGGAGCACCTGGAGGAAACCCACGTAAACACAGGCAGGACATGCAGACTCCACACAGAAGGCATCCCAGCTGAGAATTGAACCAGAGAACCTCTTGCCATGAACTGACGATGCTATCCACTGTGCCACTGTGCTGTCCTCCTCCATTACCTTCCTGTGTCACTCCTTCCCTTTAGATATGTTTTTCCCCCTAATTATTTAATACTGTATCACATTAGGCATTGCTCAGTCTGTTAGTCTTGTCTTTCATTATCAGTTTAAAACCTGACCGAGGGCAATGCCAATTAACATGCTACATTTCTTTAATATACACTGTAACTTCACACCATTTACTCATTGTACGTTTTATATTTTCAAAAGTCCTCTTGTCACTGCTAGACTAGAATATTGCCTTAGAAATCCATCAGACTATCTAACAGGGAGCGAGGAGAGCCTCCTGTCTATTCTTTTGATCAGAGCTTAGTCTCCCATTAGACTAAGCAATAAGAGGTGGTAGGAAACACCTATTTCTTTTCTTTTGATCAAACTTATTTTAACATGTACATTACTTCACTTTGTGATGTATAGACTCTATTGCTATTGATGCATTTAATTCACATTGTTCATTCATTTCACATTGTTCAATCTCTTCCTTATGCTTGCAGCATCATCTGTTTACAGTCTTTACTAGTCTATATAAATACCATGGAGTTCCAATAAGTGCTCCAACACCACTAAAGTATACTGTCACTAATTCCGTTATAATACCATGAAACAACTTGCTGAATAATTCCACTGGTAAGCATCCCAAGCAATTCACCAACACGAATGGAATAAAACCAAACCAGTTTTATTAACGATAGCACTCCTAAGATGCTGGATGACCTCAGCATGTTATACCAAAATATAAAAACAAATTTGTAACACTGAAACGTATAACAATGAAATAAAAATGCTATATATTGAATACTGCGGACAATACTTAAAATTAGGTTAAGTGCTTTCACCCATATCATGTGGGCTTCTTCAGAACACCATTAAATTGAACTGTCCGCCTTATAAAACTTTCAAGGTGCCAAATTTGAATGGAACTGTTCAAATATTTAAAGAAACACTATGTTATAATGTCAATTCCAATTCAAAACTAAACTATCCATAGCATTTGTTACCTACATTATTGCCTTTGCAGCTTAATAGTCTGCATTAAAAACAATCCACTGAAATAAAATATAAGGTGCTGTGCATCTGTAAAGTATACGGTGTATAATATAATTATATATGTATACAAATTGTCAACTTTTTTCTTATGACATCATTGCTGCCACATAGATTGAATTATGAATATAAATATCAATGTAAATATCCATCAAATATATGTGTGCCTATCGCACTTCCTACACTAAAAGAACCCTCCATCCTAGTGATTCTGTGACTTGAAATACACCTGAATTGTGTGTGTAATGTAAATGTATAAGTGTATATTGTGTAAACATATTAGAGTTACGTAAACATATCAACTTGATAAATTTGGCAGTTTAAACAACATAGAACAACAAAGGTAGAAAACTACCAAAACAACCATATATGC
>NC_056731.1:1861912337-1862163858 GCF_019279795.1 Protopterus annectens | reverse complement strand
TGTATATATAATGTGTGTGTGTATATATATGTATATATGTGTATATATATATATATACACATATATATATATATATATATATGTATATATATATATATGTAATTATTTGGCAAATTAAATTAAATGCTTCTGTTAGCCCAGGAATAAATGAATACCTGTCAATCAAACCTATTTTAGAAGCCCATATATAAATTGAGTACAAAGTCTATAAATTCATGTGTTTGTAATAATATGCTTGTTTTTAATTTAAATGATTTAGTTATAACCTCTATATATTATAGTATAATTATTAGATGGAAAGGAATACACATGAACTGATGATGTTTTTAAAATAGTTAAGAAATGCACTTGCACTTTAAGACACTAATGGAACCATCATGTGACTGAAGAAGAATGTATTTAAGAAATGTTTTAGCTTAGTAGTATTGTTCTGATGAAGTCTGAATTGATGAAAGCGCTTAACCGAAGGGTTTTTAATTTGTATTTAATAAAAAGTTTTTAATAAGGTCAACTAAAGAGTTCAGTAATTGTCGTAGTGCTGGTGCTGGTGCTGGTGTTACTACTTTCGAGTGGGAACAGTGATATTTTCAAGTTCTTTTTTCATAAATATATATATATATATATATATATATATATATATATATATATATAATGTGTGTGCATATATATATATATATATATATATATATATATATGTGTGTGTGTATATATTTGTTTTGTGTGTATGTGTATATATCTATCTATACATATATATATATATATATATATATATATATATATATGTGTGTGTGTATGCATATGTTCACACATGCAGACATTTTTACATTATTTTTATTTATTTTTTAAATATTTTACTATGAAACTTTGATGGTTTTAAAAATCAAGTGTGAAATTTAACAAGGAACCTTATTAGTTACTATTTATTATCTGCAACAAATTCAGTATGTTTTTATGTAAAAAAAGTTTCTATTCATTGATTAAAACTTAATTGAGGACTTTTTTTAATTGTATGGGTGGTTAGATATGTGTGACTCAACATAAGCATGTATAAACAGGATAGTTCATGCGATTTGATTTTGTTCTGATGAAGTCTGTGGAGTAAGGGGGACGGAGGCGCATGTTACTTAATTTTTACATAAACAGGTGCTTGGCTTGGATTGTTGGACTAATGAAAGTGTTTTGAAAGATGACTGGTTTGTGCAGTTTGGATATTTGGCTTATTCTTTTTGGCTTCTTCTGAAGACATGACTGCCCTGTACCCTTTTTTTGGTTTCCTTTTTAGTTTGTTTGGGTACACAGCACTTCTTCATCTTTGGTTTTAAACAATGCAGGGTGTCATTCTGATAGACAAAATGTCAAGACTTGGTGAAATGATTAATGGAGCATGATAGAGGCATGTCCCAGTACAGTCCTCTTCATTGTGTTGGTCTCAGACATATCTGAGAAAAATAAAAAATGAGATTAACCTCTGCTTTTTAGAGAGAGATAGATGCAGTAGTTCAGAATGGGAGGATATTACAGGGGAGAGGGGGGGTGTTCAAAATAGTTGGAAAGGCTGACCTAGTGGAATGAAAGGTGGGGGTTAAGGATCACTGCAAACAAATGCAGACTGCTGCACTTACTTCACACCAGAACTGTTTGGGTTTATCAACTCGGAAGTGTGGAACTAATGGTGACAGAGCAGGAAAATGATCTGGGGGTGTTGAGCACACCTAGCTGAGAAAAGTGAGAGTGGAGTCAAGAGGATAGTAGCAGCAGAGGCCGCAAATAGTATGCTGGTTGTATCCCCAGAGGGCTGTATTTCAGAAAATGACAGGTTAAGCTTCCATTTTAGAAGGTCTGGGTAAGACTACATTCTGAGTACTGTATGAAGTAATAGTGACCATGTAAAAAAAAAGATATCATTGTGCTGGTAGGATTCCACAAAATCTTTACCAGAAAGGTCCAGGTACTGAGATGAATGGACTGTGATCATAGTCCAGAGGATCTGCAGCTGTTCTTATTTGAGAAAGAGGAGAAATTATATTGGTGCAGACAATTGTTAGTGAGATTTGAAATGGTCACTGAACAGGAAACGCAGAAGGAGGGATACAGGCAGCTAAATGTAGAGATAAACTTCCTGGATGTCCAAAGGTATGTTTTCAGACAGAGGGTTGTAGTCTGAGTGGAAGACCAGAATGGGTGGTGGAGAGGAAATCCACAAAGAAGGGCATGGAACACGTGGATAAAACATAAGAAAGAAGGTAGGTATTGAGGGAAGATAATTAAGGCTCTTTAAATGGAAGGCTAGACATGCTTATTGTTTCATTTGTCTGTTTAGCAGATGTAATAGAGACTTGAACCATCATGACAGCCTGGACAATGGTCTCCCATGATTTTTTTTCACCCAAGGTGGGGGGTGAGCAGCTGTATTAGGGCAATTGGTGGTTAGCCTATAGTGTAGATAATAACAAGAATAACAAAACAAGTGAAGCTACAGAAATGATACATCACAGTAGGTAAGATTTTTTTTTTTCTCTTTCTTTCTCTCTTTTTGTAAACCTATTGAAGGGATATGGACAGAAAAGTTAAAATTAGAGCTGTTATCACCTATTTAACAGCCTTCACCTGAAAAATTCCCCCAAACTTTCCACCACTAAAAGGCGATTTCATTGGAAATGCGCAACCATAGAGTAAGGGTTAATCACCCCCCCCCCCCAACATATTCTGTTTTGTGTGTTAAGTGAAAGAACAGCAAAATAGGTCTCTGATTTTAAGCTAGCAATTTGTCTCAGCTGCGTTTGGGTGACTCTGCTTTGACCATTTAATGGACCTTCTAGCACTCCTGTTTTGCCCCAGATCCCTCTGGAATAGAACCTACAGCCACTATATGATCCAGGGTTTAGCCATGTCCTCTGTTTTTTGGGGTCCCCTCAGTAGGCAGGGGAGAGCCACTCTTGTTCTCCTGGGAGAAGGTTTCCCTGTTGCATCAGAATTTTGTGCCCATTCTTCGAGAAGTTGCAGCTACCATTAGTAGCAGGGTTAGCCTTGTCAAAAAACAGAAAACCAAGCATGTGTCTTCTACTCCTCAATTTTCTTTGGCTAGGAGTACTTTATTGGGTTTGGCTCAGGGTTTAAAAAAAGAGAAATTCCTCCTTTTCCTGAATAGATTCAAGGTTCTGAATCTGAGCAGGAACATGCAGGGATGCATACAGTTTGTTTCCTCAGATTTCTGATTCAGTCTGAGGAGATCTTAGTGTCTGATTCTCCCTATGGGGGTGTCCTTTTTCTCTGAGACTATTGATAGAACGTGGCAGTGTTTTCAATGAGAGAACCCAAAGATTTCTCAGTCACAATGAAAATATTATGAGTTGTTACAAAAGGATTTTACACAGCCCACATCTGTTCTTCCTGCTCAGTCTGCTTTACAGGATGTGTGTATTACTGCCTGCAATTTTCCTGGTAGCCAGCTATGCCTTAAAAGGCAGGTAGGGTACATAAAGTTCCTCAGTTTTTTTTTTATTGTATATACACTATTTCCAGATCTGATCTAGCAGCTGTAGCTTTAGTTGAGCCCACCACTGCTAAGCACTTGGTTAATTCCAATCCTACTCTTGTGGATAAGAATGGGAAAATAATTGAAATGTTTGGGAAAATGTGTATATATTTGCAACTTTAATATTCAAGAATTATGAATTGTAAGGCTCGTATATTAAGTTTTTTTCTGAAAACTGTGAAAGTATGAGGAATGTTTCTTCTTGTGAGGAAAACTCTGCTTTAAATATCTCAGTTTCTTTTATTGCACAGGTCACTACAAATTGTTTACAGTGTGTGTATGACTCTGCTGATACTTTTTCTAGGGCTGTGGTCACTGGTGCTGTTTTGAGGAGGTTTGCATGGCTGCCTTCTCTGAACCTCCCAAATGATGATAAAAATGAGATTTTAATTTTTCCCTTGGATAGAGATTGTTTGCATCCTCTGCTGCAGAAGTGATTGAGAAGTGTGTTGAAAGGGCCAAGCTTGTCCAAGGTAACTAAGATTCATCCCTCTTTTTCCAACTTTTCAAAGGGATTTTCAAGCTCCTTGTCCAATTTTGCAAGAAATAGGATACACTGTCAGCAAAGTACAGGTAAACAGAATTTAAGAAATGACAAGGAGCTTATTAAAAGAAGACTCAAACCTCTCAATACCAAGTCTGAAAGACTATTCGAGACCCTGTGACCCCCTCAAACTCTGGTCCCTTTTTTCTGGCAAAGTCTGAATCTCCATTTTTCTGTTTGGCAACAAATGGTTTCAGAAAAAATGGGTTCTGAAAATCATTGAGGTTACAGATGGCAGTGGGAGAAAATTCTTCATTTCCAGGAAGTCATTCCTCCCCCTCCAAAACATACTCTCTCGTTTTAACCCTGGTTCTTCGTCACATGCTGTCCCAAGGATTGCTAGAACCAGTTCCTCCTTCTCAAGTGGGAAGGGTTTTTATTCAATGATGTTAATGGTGCCAAAGAACGGAAAATACTTGGAGGCCATTTCTGAATCTTTCTTAAATCTGTTTGTGATGGTGCTTGATATAGAAAAGGACTCAAGCTTATCATTTGAACATCTACTGGCATGGTAAACTTAACTTATACTGCTGTACTTATCTTTAGGACCTTCATTTTATGTTGGGGATGCATAAAATACTCTATTTCATCCAGCCAATGTGTCAGATATCAAATATTTCTTCAGAAAATCTTTATTTCCAGACGTGGTCACCTCAGGGAGAAAAAATTCAAAATTAGCTGCATCTGCTGCATGTTACTTGTTGCTTCATCTGTAAAGCACATTTACTTCATATTTTAGATGTCCACAAACAGTTAAAAGATATTGCACATTAAAAAAAATTCTTTCAGTAGATCAGACCAGCTGTTCGTGTCTTTTGAAAAATAAGGAACGAAAACTACCAGTCACCAAATATCCTAATACCTGGCCTATTTTATTGCCATTTTATACTATACTTCTGTACTTAGAATATTAGATTTGCCTACGACAAGCACAATATTTTCTGGATGTGTCTGCCAGCATCTAAGAACTGAAAATTGCACCTGCCATTACCACTGTCAGTCTCTGCAAGAGTACCTTTGCTGATATAAGACCAGCATTAATTTTCATTGGAAGGATGACATCTCTGGAAAAAATGGACAGATCGGTTGTTACACTGACCATCATCATTAACCCCATTTCCTATGTTGTCCATGTTGTCAGGGGCTTGTCACTTGTCTCCATCTCACTCTATTCAATGACACTCATCTACCTTCTTCAGCACTCATGCCTGACTGTTGCAGGTCTTTTCTCTCACAATTCAGCCACCTCTTCGGTCATGCTCATTTCCTTTTGCCATCTTCCTGTCTGTCCTAAATCAGCTTCACCAGATTGTCTTTTGTATTCCTGCATATGTGCCTGAACCACTGTAATATGTTCTTTTTAACCTTTTATGTTATTGGAGCTACTTTGGCTTCTGCTGTTATGTCCTCAATTCATCATCTATCCCACAGTGTGAATCCTCCCAACCTTCTTGGGTACTTCATATCCATCACATCTATCTTCCTCAAACACTCTGCCTTTGCTGTCCAGGTTTCTGTACTATACAGTAATATGGGTCAGACCGTTGTTTTGTACACCTTGCTTTTCAACTTCTTTGGCATTCTTCTGTGCCAGTTGGCTGCAGTCCCTCTGTTTTTAGCTTTCACCTCCTCATTTGGACTTCATTTCTTCTCAACCACCCCTCCCAGATACTTGAAGCTGTTGACCAGTTCCATTGTTTTCCCTTCTAGCTCATTTTTCACCTTCTGGTTTCCTCCATTTGCTGCCATTAAAACTGTCTTACCTGTACTCAGTCTCATCCATGTGCCTTCAGTTTTGTATTCCATTCCACTACTTTTTGCTGAAGTTCTTCCTCAGAGTCTTGCTGAAATGCCACATTGTATGCATAATAGCAAATTTGTTGACCTGTCCGCTCTGACCTCTTTGCTAATGTCCATCACCAGTATGAACAGCAGTGGACTCAGAGATGAACCCTGAAACACAACCACTCCCACTGGGAAAACCCTCTGTAAGACCCAACACTGATCGTACGTGAGGTATTGAGTCCTTGTACATAGCTTGCACTAACATTACAATGTTTCTGGGACTCCAAACCAACACAGGACTACCCAATTCAGCGTTTTGGGGATATTGTCATATGCTTTCTATAAGTCTGGGCATGCGCAGTTGGATGCTTTTCTCATTTCTAGTTTCTTCATCAGAATCTATCTCACTGCAAGCATCAAGTCAGTTGTGCTGCATCCCGATCTAAATCCAAACTGCTCATTTCACATCTTTCTTTCTCCTACTTTCTGTGTATTCATTTATCAGTTACCTTCTCCAGATCTTTAAGCAATGTGATAGAAGTTTGATACCTCTGCTGCCAGTTGTGAATGTCCCCTTTATTCTTGGACACTGGTACAAGTATGCTTATTCTCCAATCATTTGGGATACATCTTTCTCTCCATACTGATATGAGTACCCTCAGGAACCATTTTTCCCTTTCTCACCCAACATCTTGATTTTATCTGCTGTGACCTCATCTGAACCTGCTGCTTTCCCTGACTTCATTTTCCTTAGTACTGTTCTTAATTCTCTAGGGATGGCTCTTCCTCTTCCCTTTTCGTAGGCTGTCTGGGGCAGTACAGATTCTGTGAGGTACTACTTCCATCTGCCTTTGATGTCCTGAGGACTAGTGAGCAGGTGGTTGTTGGCATCCCTTATGAATGGTGTCTGACTATCTTCTTTCTTTCCATCTTTGCGCTACAACCTGATAATTTTTGTGCCATCCACTGAGTCACTTTCCAGAAGTTGGTAGAGTGCATCTAACACCTGGTTCTTTGCTATTGCAACTCTTTTTAGTATCTCTGTTAGTCAGCAGAATAAGTGATGAGAACAACTAATAGGGATCTACTATTAGACCTGAGTAATACAGATATACCGTGGAAGATTGTAACTGTTATTGTTTAAACATGGCCTATGTAGCATAATACAGCAGATAGCAGTAACTTCATAACAGTCTAACTACAACAATGTAGGGTTGTAGGAATAAGTTCAACAGCAGTTGGACTTCAATGGTATACGGGTAGATAACTCTGCAACAATAGCATTTAGCAAAACAGGCATGTATTTTAAAATTTGTGTTTACCTTGTGCTGCTTAAAAATGGAACCAGTACTGCCTTACCTAATTGGAGTCAATTGATTGGTATGGCTAAAGTGCGTTTTGGAAGGACAGCAATGAAATTAATACAGCTCTTCAAGTTTCAGGTGACAAATGTGCTTAGTAGCTGTAGATTCTTCTGATATAGTAATCATTTTGAGTAAAATGAAGCTGGTAACTATCTGCTTGACAGTACAAATGTCAATGATGTAGAATGATGTAATGATGTCATCAGATGTTAATTCTTGATGAATATGTAATCAGACTTGCACTTTAAATCAGACATGGGCTGTCATTTTAAAACTCATTGTTAAGCACAGAATGATTCGGCATAATGCAATAATGAAGTAATACTGCTGTAGAAAAGAGAAAGTTATTAATTTTCCATCATCACTAAGTCTCCATTCATAAATAAGTGTAAAAAAAAACTTTAGGACTCTTGGCTATTGAAATATCATAGTCTGTGTTAGTATTAGAGAAAGTTCAGGGACAAGGAAATTTCCTATGATCCTATGACTGTTTTTGTGCTTTTTATTATGTCTCATTTCAAAGGCAGATAAAGCTACTGATCAGTAACGTGGGTACTAGTTGCACTATAGCATGGAAGCTGCATGCTGTATTGGAAGAGGAAAGACAGATTGGTGGTCGGATATTCAGAGTTAGATAGGAAAAGCAGACAGCAATGATGAGTAGGAGAACAGCAATGAAATATGTCCACAAGTTTTATAGCTATTAACAGGCGCATTGTTTATTTGATCACCTCTCAGGGGACCCAGTCTACCAAGAAGATAACTTGCTGTTCTTGTTATGTGGCTTTGCTTGAAGTCACACAGCCTCTTTACTTTAGTCCACAGTTTTTCTGTCACCTAGCTAATATTTAAGTAAAAACTGAATGGTGGAAAGTTTGTACATTTCTTGTTGAGATTTATGGATCCTGGAGTACGTGACATGGTAAGCTGGCAACAGAATGCAGTGCCCTTTTAGCTTAAATGTGAACTACTGCTAAGGAGTTGGTAGCTACTGCAGCTGTAGGCAGGCAGGAAGAAGGAGACTACAGGTTCTAATCTCCTGGCCACACAGATCTTTTTTTTTTTTGTTTTTTGTGCCCTGTACTACTTGAATTTGTTTCTTCAGTTTATGAATTAATACCTTTCTATTCTCTGGTCCACCCTGTTCTGTCATCTCAGGCAAGAATTATTTTTGAATGCGGTCCATCTTCTCAGCTGCAACTAGCACTGTGAAACAAGGCTTCACTTCACTTATGTGAGAATTACTCTGTTGTATTGGGGCTGCTTCCCACTCATGACACTATGATATCAAATTGGTGACTGATGTAAATAATCCCTCACCATTTACAGTGTTAATGCCTTTTAGGAAACTGAATGTCATTATTTATACTGTCAGAGCTGGCTTCCAGTAAATGTAGACTATTTCTGCTTTCCAGTAAATGCATGATTAGTGCCTCTTCATGCAGTTACTTTACAAGATGAAGATTCATTGTTACTGCTGTGCTTTCTGTATCCATCATGCCCTATCCTTAGTGCGATGAAGGCTGGAGTCCTGGATGCAGCTGTCTTGCACTAAATAATTACATGCCAGAAACTTTCTTCTTTCTCCAGTGTATATTTTTTTGAATATGCCTTATTTGGAGCTGGCATTTTTTTTTATCTGAATAGTTTGTTCAAGGAAGTAATTGATACACAAGTGTGTTTAATTATCAAGTTCTGAAAATAAGTGGTCTGCTAACGGTTAGCTACACAATCACAGGCATGGCAGCACGTGAAGGGCAAAGCATCCCATTATTGCAGGCTGTGAACACAAGCATTTCATGTCTGTCTCTTTGGTTCAGACTTCAAAAGGTTCACACGTTCCCAGTTTGAAGCTGTCCTTTTTCTCCCATATAGGATTGTGACTGTGCTCTAGTGCTTCCCCACACAATCAGGCAGGCACACAAAATGCCTGTTTGCTGCTCCCTTACAGACTTATTTTCTCACATATAGGGACAGCCACCCCTTGTTTATCAACAAAAATCCTTCTACAGATTTTGTCGTCTGGTTCCATTCCTCTTGGTATCACAGCAGCCATCCAATGGGTATTTGAAAGCATTTCTTCTGCATCTGTGGTATTAAGGTAGCTGTTTTGTTTTAGCTTTTTTTAATAGAAAAATCATTTCTGGGATATTTCTAAAATTAGAACACACTATTCGCTTTTATTTGGAAGATCTTTCGCCATTCACCAAAAACTGCCTTGAATCTCTTCATTTATTTTTACTATCGTATGTTCATTTGTTAACTTGGTAAGCTCACTAGACATGAGTGTCCCTTTTTGTAGGAGCAGCCCTGGAGTACTGTAAGTTACTTGTACAGGCAGATGAAGGTGTAAGGGCTCAAACCTTGTATTCTGGACTACAGGAAGCAGTTTGATAATAGCTCAGAGCCTTAGTCTTTGACACTAAATGCTTAGATGCCCATAAAGTTTTGGAGCCATATCTGATAATGTTGTGGGCAGTGCGCTTGTGATGCAAAGTCACTAGAAATTTTTACTGAAATCTATTGCTGCAGTAGTCATCCAGCTGTCTGCAGCACCCATGAAGCAGTAAAAGCTACATCATAGCCACTGTTAACACAGTGCTGGAAAGTTTAATGCATTATTTCCAAGCAGCCACCATTTTGTGTTCTGCCAAAATGTACAAGTGTGTAATTGAAGTCCTTATGGCTCTCCCTGAAAGTTTGAAGCCATTTTGAGAAGGGGCATACAGATATGGCATCAAACTATCAACATGCATGTATTGTAACAGCTGCACTGTCTCTCTAACTTGTTTTTACTATGATCAAAGGTGCACACACAGTGGTAGGGTATTAAATATCATAGCAACAAATGTCCTGAGTGAGACTGGTATAAGAGCAAGACAGGAAGAGTCTGGAATGAGGAAGGACCTGACCTTCAAGTATCAGTGGCACACACTGTTTCAATTTTCAGGTGCTGCTTCATAGTAGAATTAGTAAGGATATCATGCACCACATCATGGGATGCTCAGGATATCACATCATGGGGTACTCAGGACATTGGCATCACTAGGAGAGTTGTATGTCTTTACTGATGTGATGGCTATTTTGAGGAGGAGAACCAGAATCTTGTGTTACAGATTCAAGTATTTCACTAGCCAGCAATTCAACTAAGGTACAGGAGGAGACCAGGACAAAAATTAATTAATTAATTAAATACATTTTTCGGTGGGCTTATCTTTGCTTACCTCCTAAAAATATACTTTCTGTTCAGTGATATAAACTCTAAAATGTAAAATGGTGAATAAGATCTGGAAAGAAACAGTGGAAAGTAAGCAAAGACAGGATATATGGAACATGGAAACTGAGCAAGATAAAAAGAAAACGGAACACAGATACATACATGCTAATAGCCAGTCAAAGGTGTAAGAACTAGTGGCTGTGATTAAAAAAATCAATGTGTTAATAGTGTAAGAGCAACAATGTGATGATGCAGGGAGAGCCGTGACTGAGATATACCAAGCACAGATCTCAACTCTATAGATCTTTCCCTCATATTTTGGTCCATTTTCATAAAACATTGGTTTTCTAGCAAATCCCTGGCAGGTCATCCAATATTTAAGTTAGAAAATGATGACAGACATTTGAGTTTCAAACTTCATACTCTTCAGAAAATGCATGCTAATGTAAAACCTGTTCTATCTACTTTCTAAGTTTCTAAGAGCAATATTTAAAAATTGTCCCCACTTTTGGACCTTTGTCCCCCATTAATTATGGCTTTGTCCAAATTTCTTGCTCTAAGAGGTAGAGAGGAATTGTACCAAGCTACACACTTTATAGGAGGGATGGAAGTGATAGCATACGACTTGTAGGGTGTATGAGAAGGGATCAGATGAACAAAATCTGGGCAAACAAGGAAGAGAGGAGGCATTGTGCTCGTCACATTATAGACAGAAAATGACTGTACAGGCCACACAGGCACTGTACTGAACGCTGCTGCACTGGGAGAAGAAGGCAAGAAAATGACGACATCCTTTTGGTGGCATATAAGGAAGGCACTACTGACACCGAACTTCATATGGCACTTCTTGATTGGAGCTGTTTGAATGTATCCAGACCAAAAAGCAGAATTATTTCTAATGTTCAGAGTGAGGCAGGATTCAGGCAGATAATACTAAAAGGTATTCGAGAAAGACCAGTCTTGCACCTGGTGCTCACTCAACAACCTATATAGAAGATTCTTTAGGCATGAGTGGTGTATCGATTAGCTTTCACAGAGCAGCTGGTGCATGGAACAGACTACCAAATTACATTAAAGCAAGTGTAGATATTTTAAGAATGGCCTGGACATTGTGGGGACGACTGTTTTTGTATTTTGGCAGGATAGAAGGGCGTTAATGACCATGCTTGAAATATTTGTGTATATATATATATATATATATATATATATATATATATATATATATATATATATATATATATATATATATAGTGGTGTCAGATGGTGGAGGAAAGCAGATCTCTGATGCAGAAGTGGGTAATCATAGCAAATCAAGTGATCAGCAGACACTGCAGATCATGATCAGTTTAACTGCTGAGACAAGCCAATCCAAACTAAGAGTTCTGGGTGTCATTAGGGTATGTTTTTGGCAAAGTGAAGCAATGTCGCAAGTGTTTTAGCAAAAGGGTACAACTGTAATAGCACATGAGAGAGAAACATGCAGGTAGAAAATGGAGGAAATGCAGTAGCTGTTAAATGAGATGTCATCAGAGGTTAGGGGAAAACAAAGCCTCTAGACATCATTAGGAAACAGGAAGATGGAACAATATTAGTTTAAGCAGAGTGAAGTAAGAAAATCAGCCAGAAAAGAAACGTCCAAAACTGATTAAATGTTAACCTGGTCAGTCAAGATGGAGCTAAAATGTATAAATGCGCAAGAAAACAAAGAAAGACAAAAGGTGGAAAAAAACAAAATAAAATGGATGGAGACATGACTGTGCATGAAAGACGAACAGAAAATACAGCCCTACTACATTCCTTTGCTGAGAATATGACCCTCTGAGTGACCTCAAATCCAAGACCACACTCATCCTCAGTAGTAAATTAATATCAACCATACCATGAAAGATGACAATGTTATATCTCAAAGGCTTCTGTAGTTCACACCCCTTTGCAGAATAAGCTACCCCTCTCAGTTAAACTCATCCCATTAGTTCATACCTTTAATGCACTCACTCGAGGCACTCCTTAAAATGGAGAACATCGACATCTGTACAGTGACCTTGAGACCTGGTTCAAGGCTCCAGATAGTACCCCTGCATTACCAGGCTATAATTCATACCACACCTTTCAGCCACCTAACCTGGACTGAAACACTAAAGGCGGAGGTGTGTTCATTAAGGATATCCACACCTCCAGGCTAGTTGCTCAGCATAATGCATCCAAGATTATCAAAGTGCAACTAACTTTGGGCAAGACCGCAATCCAAATTGTAGCTTGCTACAGATCCCCCACCATGCCCCAGGATTCCCACTCCTCATTTCTTAATACACTGGAAAATATTGGGGTACAACCTAACACCCTAATTGTCTATTTCAACTACCCTACCATTAACTGGGAAAACTCTCATGTACCAACTCTTGTACTCAACGTTTTCTGGAATTCATAAATGCCAATGCCATGGATCAACATATCCACACCCCCACCAGGGGCAGCAGTATCCTAGATCTGGTTATTACCAACATGGGCAACTGGTGCTCCACACCAGAGGTCAATTCCTCATTGTTCAGATCCGACCACAAGCTTATCACCCTAGACAGCCACATCCCTCCCCTACCCCCATTAGGGAAAACACAGTAAAAAATTTCTCCAAAGCCAACTTCACGCTTCTTAAGACAGAAGTGGCAAACTTTACGACACCCATGCTGACGGACAGAAGTGGCAAACTTCAAGACACCCATGCTGACAGACAATAGAGGTATGACTGCTGAATCCTACACAAATGCACTTTATAAGCACTTAGGAGTGCATAGATCGTGCAATCCCTAACAGAACCAAGATGCTATCCTCCAAAAAAAGGAAGCCAATCTGGTGGTCCCCTGCCATAAACAAACTCTACAACAGAAGAAAGAAACTGTTGCAAAAAAGTGTAAAATCCCATGATTGGAGAAACTCCCTGGTCAGCCTCAGTAAGAAGCTGAGATCCCTCATAAAATCCTTCAAAGCTAGTTATGAAAACAAAATTGCCACAGACTCTAAAGACAACCACAAAGCATTCTATAGCTATGTTAAGAATCTCAATGGCAACACTCAGATCTGCTCTGAGTTACAGCACAATGGCACTAAATATACAGAACCAACTGATATTGCCAACAATCCTGGCAGATAGGTTCAGTGCTACCTTTACCCCCCTGTCATCCCCTAATGGGCCCATCTCTATACAAGAAGAATGCAAAGTTCCTGTAATCATGGCTGCACAGGTAAAAAACACACTATCCAAAGCCAAGAACACAGCATCCATGGGACCTGACACTGTCCCAGCCTGTGTTTTACATGAACTACAAAATGAACTGGCACCCCACCTAAGTACCATGTTCAGTCATAGCCTCACCTCAGGCTATGTGCCCACTGAATGGCGCACAGCAACAGTTATCCCACTCCACAAAGGGGGAGCCACCACAGACCCCAGAAACTACTGTCCCATTAGCCTAAAGAGCTTGGTCTGCAAGGCTATGGAACGTATCATCATGGAACTTATAAACAATGACATTGGTAATCTCCAAACTCCGGACCCCACCCAGTTTGGGTTTGTAAAAGGCAGATCATGTCTCCTAAACCTGATAGACATCTTTGAAGCAATCACTAAAACCATAGATGAGGGTAAGGTGGTTCACACAGCCTATCTAGACCTCGCCAAGGCTTTCGACACCATCCCCCACTCTGAAATTATAGATAAACTCACTAAACTAGGTATAAATCCCTATGTCACAAGATGGGTTGCCAGCTGGCTCACTGACGGAACCCACACTATGAAAGTAGCAGATTCCAAATCCAACTTCAGACCAGTGACAAGTGGAATACCACAGGGTTCAGTCCTGGGTCCTCTCCTGTTTGGTATCTACTTCTCTGAAGTACAGGCCAACACACAAAGTCTTTGGCTAATGAAGTTCACAGATGACTGCAATCTAGGAGCCATAATCAAAACTCCAAAAGATGTGGACATCCTACAAAAGGGCCTCGCTGAGACAGATGCCTGGTGTGAAAGCCATGGCCTCAAGCTCAATGCGAAAAAGTGCATTGTCATCCCTTTTGGTTAAAACTCAGTACCCATGAACTACCACATAGGAGGTAGTCTACGTAACACTGAAAGTGTGATAAGAGACCTTGGGAACACAGGTGGACAGTCGTCTCTCCTTTGATAATCACATTGCCACAGTAGTCAGGAAATCCTTCTACATGGCACACCTCATCACAAAAGGTTTCTCATTCAGGAAAAAAGAAGTCATTGTTCTCCTCTACTCGTCACTCATTTGACCCATTATAGAGTACAATGCCCCTTTTGGTATGTACCTCAAGACATTTACAACAACTGGAAAGGCCACAGAAATACCTCACAAAGAGGATTACTGGCTTCAAACAGATGCCCTATGCAGTCGGTCTCAAAAAACTGCAGCTTTACTCCATTGCGTATCGCTTACTCAGAGGCGATCTCTGCCTAACACACAAAGCTTTGTCAAACCCAGAGCTTTTAGACATGCTCCACTTAAAGAAATCCCAATCCCTACGAGCTACATGGTCTAGGGCCCTAAACCTTGTCACCCCAATAAACAGAACATGCTGGGGGGATAGATTCCTGTCCCAGAGACTTCCCATACTCTGAAACAAACTACCTATCTATATCAAACAAAGCTCCTCATTAGCGCTCTTCAAGAAAAATCTTGATTGAATGGGAGATAGGAAATTCACCCTGGGGATCACTTCTGTGGCTCTGCTAGACAGTGGCACAGGAAAATAATTTTCTTGGGTGGCGAAAGCCAGGGTACCTTTGGCTAGGCTTATATAGGCCCTAGGGCCAATAGCCTAGTACCTAAATATGATTCTATGAACCTATGAGCTGTATAACATCATGGAAGCTTGTAAGTTCGAAGGCAGGATGCAGGACATCAAGCTCCTTCCTGTTACTTGTTCAGTAGGGCCTTCCTGTTACTTGTTCAGTAGGGCTTGTGCTTTTCCCCCAGTCTGGTATAGCTGCAAATTAATATTTTGAAGTATTCGCAAATAAATTTAAAAATACATCTTGTAGAGATCCTTAGGTTTTTGGGGTTGATCCAAACCCTTTCTCTGACAAGAAATGGTTATAAAACTACAAAACTGAAGGTGTCCATGACAATGTTACTTAAGAGTCATCCTAGAATTTTCACAAAAATGCGGAGAGAAATGTCAATACCTATCTAGCCTCTTTTAACAAAGTGGGGTCTCGGATAAAATTCCTCTAGAATGGAAGAAGGGAGCTGAGAATCCTTTTTTACAACATAGGAAGCAACGCTAAGGTAGAAAAAATATGCTATCATTTTGGTTTCATTCAGAGGAAAAGTCATGGAATAAATTAAGAGAAAGATTTAAGCAAGCCTGAAGCTAAACTACTACAGGGGCCTTCCAGCATGGAATCACTACAGGAATGTCACATCATATTAATGTACTGTAGTTATTTAGTTTTTTGACTAATCAGGCTTTTTAAGCAGAAATATGAAAGCATGGCTGTGTGGTCTATTTAGACTTCTGCAAGATATTTGACATGCTGCTACATAACAGGCTAATGAACATGAACCGAAAACTTAGATTGGGCCCTAGGGTGTTAGCATTGGTAAAGCATTATATAAGAAGCATCACCCACAGGATCATAGTAAATGGAGTCTGTGCATGTGCAAAGATGGTGAGAAATGGAGTACCACAGAGAGTACTACAGTGGTCATTACCTGAGCCAGCCCTTTTGAGCATCTTAAGTGATTCTTCAAAAGACTGTTAGGAAAAGTTAGTCATTTCACTGATGACACAAAGTTATGCAATGGGTTATATACACAAGTAGGTGTATATGCAAGGAGTTAGAGAAACAATGAGAAGAGACTTTGCAAAGTTGGAAATATGCTTCAAAACAGAGCAGCTATGAATCAAAACAAAGGCAAATGCAGACTAATGCTTTAAGTAAAAAGTCAAAACAATAAAATAAAATGGGACAATGAAGCATCATCATCAATAGATAAAAAAAAAAAAAGCCTGTAGTATATTAAAACCCATAAGTGTCCATGAGCAGTGTGTGAGAAGGAAATGTGAAGCTGGATAAATGCCAGAAGATTAATAAAGGGGCATAACCAGAACAAGACATTATCCATTGGTATGGGCGATTAAGTCACCACCTGAAACATGCAAACATGATAGAGTTGGGTCAAAGAAAGTCTACAAAAACGTGATGCAAGAATTGCAATAGATGCTACATAAATACTATGTGTGCTTAGATGTATGCTCTATAAGTGAGGAAAAAGACTGATGTGCAACATGAAGGAAACTTGTACTTTTGTTGTCATTAGTGTTAATCTGTTTACCATGGTATAAGAAAAACAAGATTAATAGGAACACCATAACAAAAAAAAAATTGGGATGATTATATTTCGGATATAAATATATCAATACTTAATGTCCCAAGATGCCAATTGTTTCCTGTTAATGATGTAACTTGAGGTAAAAAAAAGAAGATGGCTTGTGGGAGGGGGCTTGAGGAAATATTTCCTAAAAGTGGGGAGTGAGTATAACAGCTGTCTTTAAAGCAGAAATACAGTCAGAAGAATGTATAGGACATGCACAAACTAATTCTTAAAGGGGAGAGAGAGAGAGAGAAGTATTGTCTTGGTTAAGCAGGCTCTAAAGCATATCTAATAGGCAGATAAATGACCAGACTTAGTGGACTGATAAATCCTTAAATGCACTGTCAGAATCTGACGTAACATGAGGGATCCTCCTTAGTGGGTCTGTGATCGGGTTCATCATTCCTTTTCCAGTTTAGTACTTCTCCTCTGCTACTTCTGCATTCAGGGCCACTTGGACCATATACTTGCCATGACATCATGCACTGCACTGTAGGACCACACCTTGCCCCCAAGTCCACCAGTTTGTTTCTGCCACTGACACAGTTGAGAGTTTGATTGTAATGCATCTCAATGAAAGCTTCCTGTGTTTATTATAGCGCATAATGCCGTTGCATACACTGGCATTGGGCAAGTGCAGCCACTACAGAGAAACAATGCAAAATTAGAATGGAAGAGACTAACACTGTCAAAGACCCACCTTGGAGAGTTCTCTTATAAATCAATTGATAAGGAATGGACATTTTTCTATGCAACATTGCAGAATTGTACCACAATGATTGTTTTATTTTTAGGATCAGATTTCTAGCACCGTTAATTATTTTTTCTTGAGGTCTTTGGAAGGCACATTGACCTCTCCAGTAGTAGGTTTACTTCAAGCATATGTTCCATTGTCTGATAGTGTTGCTTATCCAGTATAGCTCACTGGCAGTTATTGCTAACATTCTGGATGCTACAGTTATTCAGATTTTAAAATGACAAGCTACCCCTTGTGACCGGGAAGCATTGCTCCATTGTATGCATCATAACAATCATCCTGATAGTTTTATTGCAAATCATTATTAATTGTAAGGAAAACTGCTGCAAAGACTGGAAGTAATGTGCAAAAATCTTCCCTATATCTACTGTAGCCCTCCACTCTCCACATTATAAAATATGTGATGCCAAACCCTATATGTCTGAGAATGCAGCTGTGGCCCTACAGTAAAGTGTAGCAAGCACATAAACTCAGATGAGCTGAAAAGAATATTCAGAAGACTTGTTCTCTGCTAGAGTGCTTTCTGGGCAGAGTCTGCATGTTTTTCCTGTGTCTCTGTATTTTACCAAGTGTTACAGCTTCCTCCTACATTCAAGGGAATTACATAAGTGAACTGGTGATCTTCCAAAGTGTGTTTGTGTGTGTGTGAGAAAAAAGTGAGGGAGGTGTCCAACTGGCCTCTTGTCCAGAATTAGTTTTTTCTGCCTTATGCTGCATGAGTATTTGGATAGACTCTGGCTTTCCTGCAGCTCTGAAATGACTAATTGGAAAGTTTTATTGAATAATACACCCTTTCCTAAATGCCCATTTAAAAAAAATCTTCCCAATTATCTTACTACATTTAGTTTCCTAGGTACCACCACCCAATAATGCTTTATTGCAATCCTATATTAGAAGAGGTGATCATTCTGTAAATGTGTGTATGCATTTATGAATATGCGAGGAAATATCAAAAGCTAAAGAAAGTGTACGTAAGAAGAGTGATCATTTTGGAGAACATTTGAAATGATCTAAAAGAAGCAATACTAAAACTAAATTTTTGCAGGGTTGCAATCCTCTCTGCACCCTCATACCCTGCAAAACTATATATGCCATCTCCTGAGATCACATAACAGGGAAAGGACACATTCCCTTACCTTGCTGCAATACAATCCACAAAAATCAGGCAGCTGAACTCCCATTAAGAAGATCATTTGCTCATGTGAGTGTTTCTTTTTTTTCTGCAGTAAAAAGTGTAGTTATATGAGTGTTTGCTCTTCTAAACTGGAACTTACATTTATTTGTGTGTGTGTATATATATGTATATGTATATATATGTATATGTATATATATATATATATATATATGTATATATATATATATATATATATATATATATATATATATATATATATATATATATATATATATATATGTATATATATATATATATGTATATATATATATATATATGTATGTGTATATATATATGTATATATATATGTATGTGTATATATATATATATATATATATATATATATATATATATATGTATGTATATATATATATATATATATATATATATATATATATATATATATATATATATACTGTGCAGACAAATTCATGACTGCAAAACGTAAGTAATAAACAAATACTAAAGAAACAGGTCGCAAAATGTACGGCTCTAAAATGATAAACAATTTATTTAATAAAATAAGGTAGGTGCTTTCACGACCTTTCCAGTAGCTTCCTCAGACCATTAATGACCTAAAACATTTTCAAACGGATTTAAATATCATTCCACTTACTTTTTATGAATTAAGTTCACATGCTGCTTGTAACCCCTTCCTGTAACTCTCATTGCTAACAAGCACATGCTCCCTAACAAAGCATACTTCATTCGGCATCAGGCCCGAGGTTTCTGAAATGAACAGTACTTAAATCTGCTAATACTGCTTAATATATTTAATATATTTAAAATATCCTTAAACCTAATGCTTCATTGCTCATTCATAGACGTGAACTAAATACATTTATATTTATAACTACCATCTAAAATATTTAAAAATACTTAAAAATAGAAAATCTTAACATTGGCTTTCTATCCTTACATTACATGGATTTCCATTAATCCGTATAGTGTTACTAATCTTCCTGTGTACCTTTTTATATGCATTTAATCATCATAGCTTTAATTGTCAAGCATATATATCAAAATAGAAATACTGATTATAAGGCATGATGCTTACATTTTCGTACATTTCATTTAATCTTTCATATGTCAACTTAAAACGACTCGTTATGAAGCATAATGCTTCTACTTACATAAATACATTCGACAGATATGCTTCTAAATATTCATCATTCTACCCGTGCACTGCATTCCGTATTTTGCCACATGAAGTTTGTGTTGCCAATTATATGCATGAGAGTTGCACATTATCGTAACTTAAAAATTCAGTGCATTAATGGAAGTAAAAATGAAAATATAAGCTAACAGGTGCATTGTTCCAACACTACTGAACATCTTATAATCCGTCAATCTTATTCTATACTAGCATATAGGACGCTTGTATCAAATTTAAAAATATCTGCTATAAATAAATCCAGTTATAGAAACACTATATAGATTCATAATCACGCTTCTGCAAGTACATTAGACTACACATTTGTTCTATACATTCATCATTATAAACACTCAGGCTATTCACACTCTATGTATAGTTTATAAACAAAATTCGTATATCAAGCATGTGCTTGGAATTTGCATGCCATCAAATGCATTAATTGAAAGCTGTTTTTTTAAAGTATTAAAATATTAAATACATTTGGCTGCACATTCGTTATTAACTTCTAATGCATATATCTCCAAATGTGTATGATATGTATAAATTTATATATTTATTTATATACTTATCACTCCATCAATTTATACATGTATAGATCAATTTATATTTTTACATCTATTACTTGAGGGATGTACATTATAGCTATTTCATATACTTTCCATTAATGTCTGATTCCTCTAGACTCTCTACTTTGTTCTTAATGTCTCCCATGCTATTATCCATTTCTATTTTTTTTAATAGCCATGAACTTAAATTTATGTACCTTAGTATTAGTAAGATCATATCTTGATAAAGGCACTGATGGAATCTCTAGCCCTTAAGCTATTGATATGTTCTTTAATTCTCTGTCGGCATTCATGTAGTCATGTCCACATAAAAATATTGACAACACTCACATTGTGCTATGTATACTATGTTTCTTGACGTACAGTCTGCTCTAATCTTAAAAATATATTCTTTCCCTGTAGTAGGATGTATGAATTTGTTAGAAGTCTGCATATAACTACACCAATTGCAATGTCCACAGGGGAACGTCCCCCATGTAGTTTCTGGAATTACATTTCTGGGGTAACCTAGCATTCTTAAGTTTTTACAATTCCTATACTTACATTTAGGCACCGACCTACTTCCTTGATCTTATTGTCTGTCAGCAAGATAGGCCAGTGCTTCTCCACTACTGATTGTATCTCTCTTATATCATTAGTATATGATGTCAAAATTTTAACTTGTCCTTTAACTATCCCTGTTTCACCTACTATAGCCTCTTCCTTCCTATCCATTGAATAATAGGGCCTAGCTCTATCAGTTCTTAAACACTACTTCTATTTTGTTTATTTCCTCATCCTTATATCCTCTAGACATTAACTCTTTAGTTAGGGTCTTAATCCCTTCCTCAAAATCTTCTTTATCCTTGCTTAATCTGGACACCCTCATGGCTTGGCATTTTACCACGTTATCAAATGTTCTCCTGGGATGCATACTTGTTCTATGTAGTAGTGTGTTCCTGTGACATTCTTTTCTATACATCCTTTTATCTAGGGTCCCATTAACTGACTTAGTGACTCTCATATCTAGGTAATCTATCTGTGTATTAGAAAATTTCATAGTAAACTTCAGGAATGTTGTTGTAGTATGTAACTGTTCAACAAACTGCTCTAACTCCTTCTGGGTGCCTTCCCATAAAATAAAAATGTCCACAAATCGAGGAAAATATTTCACCTTCCTCAAATATAGGACCAGTTTAAACACTATATTCATCTCCCAGTATAACACTGTTGGCATAGCTATTGGTGCAACTGGTGCCCATAACTACGCCTTCACATTGAAGATAATATAGGCCATCAAACACATACATTATTGCATAATACTGTATTCATAAACAAGCATAGTAGATCCACTAGCTTCCTTTCGTACCCACTTTCCAAGTATCTCCTCATCTATTCTACCCCAATATCATTAGGGATGCTTGTAAATGGTGAAATCACATCTAATGTTTCCAGTATAAATTCACTGGACCCTGGGTAGCTGTGCATAAATCTACACAAGTCATGCAGGAACATCTTTGTGTCTTTAAGTACAACCTCTCTCTTCTCCAGTACTGGTCTTAGATAGAGAAAGGTTCTGTGAACCACCCCATCCCTGCCACTATAGATCTAAATGGTGGTCTTGTAGGATCTTTGGAAAATTTGTATAATGGGGTGTTCAACATTAAGGAAGTGCAACAAGTCAAGCGTGCCCATGGATTATGATGTTTGCAGATGACGGTGATCTGTAGTGAGAGTAAGGAACAGGTGGAGGAGACCCTGAAGAGATGGAGATATGCTCTAGAGAGAAGAGGAATGAAGGCCATCAGGACTAAGACAGAATATATGTGTGTGAGTGAGAGGGAGGATATAGGAATGGTGGGGATGCAAGGAGTAGAGGTGGCGAAGGTGGATGAGTTTAAATACTTGGGATCAATAGTTCAGAGTAACTGTGAGTGTGGAAGAGAGGTGAAGAAGAGAGTACAGGCAGCATGGAGTGGGTGGAGAAGAGTCAGGAGTGATTTGTGACAGACGAGTACCAGTAAAAGTGAAAGGGAAGGTCTACAAGAGGGTAGTGAGACCAGCTATGTTACATGGGTTGGAGACAGTGGCACTGACAAAAAGGCAGGAGTTTGAGCTGGATGTGGCAGAGTTAAAGATGTTAAGATTTGCACTGGGTGTGACGAGGGTGGACAGGATTAGGA
Organism: Protopterus annectens; assembly: GCF_019279795.1. Lineage (NCBI taxonomy): Eukaryota > Metazoa > Chordata > Ceratodontiformes > Protopteridae > Protopterus > Protopterus annectens. The sequence goes on along the minus strand of NC_056731.1, from coordinate 1,862,141,200 downwards.
ATAAGTATATTAGAGGGTCAGCCCAGGTTGGAAGGTTTGGAGACTAAGCCAAAGAGGCAAGATTACATTGGTTTGGACATGTGCTTAGGAGGAATGCTGAGTATATTGGGAAAAAGATGCTAAGGATGAAGCTACCAGGTAACAGGAAAAGAGGAAGGCCTAAGATTTATGGATGTGATGAGAGAGGATATGCAGGTGGTTGGTGTTGCAGAGCAAGATGCAGAGGACAGGAAGAAATGGAAACAGATGATCCGCTGTGGTGACCCTTAATGGGAACAGCTGAAAGATGATGATCAAGTCAAGAGTGATGTCATAACTTGTTAAACAATTATGTAAACCAAGGTTAACTTTTCTAACCATACATTCGGTATCATGATGATGAATCTGTTTATATATTTTCTTAAATGATTAAGTATATAAACAGATTCATCATGATATTGAATGTATGGTTAGAAAAGTTAACTTGTTAAACAATTTAAACTAAGGTTAACTTTTCTAACCATACATTCAATATCATATACAAAGCCAGCTCAGCAGTTATGTGCAAGATGTCTCAAAAACCAGCTAAAAGCTTCTTCATACACATCTAAATATTTTTCCTTTTAGCTGTGCCACTTTCACTAAAAAGGACTTTTGGACTTATTGCCTTTCAGTGAAATTGTCTTTCAACCATTTGTACTGACTGAACCTGCAGTCAGTGAATTTGCCATTGAATAACATTTTATGTTCTAGTGGCTGAATGTGACTAGCCAGGTACATATTGAAGGGGGTGTTGCACACAGTGATGGGTCTGATGAAAGACAAATACAGAGGACCGATGACCTCTTTGCCATACCCTTGTTTATAAATTCAGCAGCATAGGAAGATTACCCCAGACACACTGGTCAAATGCCAGGTTACTATCCACATACACCCCCAAATTCCTGACTAGTGGGGCCACTCTTAGGGGTGTGTTATCAATGAGGTAGTTTCCTAGGGTGGCCAACTTCCCAAAGGGTGCTATTATGCTTTTTTGGTACTGAGTTTTAAGCTATGGCTTTGGCAGCAGCCATTTGTCAGTCCTTTCTGCATTATGTTGATGTCTTGGAGGGATTCTGTGATTACTCCTGCTTTGCAGATATCTGCAAACTTGGTCAGTTACAGGCATTTGACATTGGCTTTGACATATGAGAAATGCCAAAAAGGAATGGGTCCAGCACAGAGCTTTGAGGGACTCTACTATTGACTGGCCTGTTTGTGGAGGTGGTCTCCCCTATCCTAATTTCCTGAGTCCTGTCTGAGAGCCAGCTGGCTATCCAGTGCATAACACAGGGATTAATGCTTAACTCTGAGTTTGTTTACAATGCTCAAGTGGGGTATGGCATTGAATGCCTTAGCCAGGTCAAGGCAGGCAGTATGCACCATTCTGTTCTTATTTATTGCCTTGGTGACTTTTTCAAAGAAATCCACCAGACTGAGTAGACATGATCTGCCTTTGACAAAGACAAGCTGGGTTCTGAAGGCTTTATATTAATAATTTTCACGATAATTCTTTCCATGGTTTTGCATATCAGATATGTCAGACTTGTGCATTTGTTGTTCCCATGGTCCATTGATGATCAGAACGGTCAGGATTCAGGCTATTTAAGAAGCATCCAGGGATAGTATCAGGACCTAAAGATGCAGTGTTCTTCAGCTTAGAGAGTACATTTAGGACTAGCTCCTCAGTGATAGTTAGGGGGTTATGTTTGATATTACTTGGGGGGAAGTGGGAGGAGGGGTAAATTGGAGTGGTCAGTGAGCAGATTTGCTATATCTGGTCTTTAAGTGGCTCCACTAACAATCTGTTCTATTCACTGTTGTGTACTGCCCTTGAGATTTTGTATAAAGCTAAAGAAATCCTTGTGGTTGGCCTTGGCCTGAGAAGCTATCTTTAACTCAAATTTGGGTTTGGTAGACTTAATTTGCCTTCTCAGGTATTTGTTTAGCCTGATAGAGTTTTTATTGTGCTGGGCATGGCATTTCCTCATTTTATCTGACATTTTTCCTTTTGTTGTATAATCTATTTTTATTCGACAGAATAGTTTGTTTTTTGAGTTTGTTCTGGGCTTGTTTTTGTTAGGCATAGGTGTCTCTAATCATCTATTAAGATGATTGTACAGGTTTTCTGTGTGCATTTTTACATAGGCAGCTTTGTTGTCCTGGTTTGGAGTGGCTTGAAATTCTGTGAGGTAACTGCCGAGAGAACCACTGTGGTTGGAGGAGCTTTCCGAACAGTTGCCAGCCCAGATGCAGGAATATTTGACAGCAAGAGGGCACCATGTTCCTCTTTTTAAGTGAGAGCAGTCTAATTCTTGAGATCTTGCTGGTTGTCGCATGCTGGAAACAGACTGGGTTCATTTGTCTAACCATATCGATACATGGCAGGCCACCGTATACAACTGGAGAAGGATAGTGATATCCAGAGGCTATAAAGTTCCCTTCCACACCCCATTCCAGACCATCTTGTCCCATTGTGAGGCATTCAACTCCATCAAATGAGTAAGACAAGAATGTGTTAAACCTCATACAGAAAAGATTCATCCCAAGAGGTCTCATCAGAACAGAGAGGATCATGTTTAAGGTTTGTTTTTGTTCTCAGGTAAAACACTTAAGGATTATACTTGAACTGAGTGGCCTAAATGAATTTATCCCCAGAAAAGCCTTTCACCTGGTCATGGTGCAGTCTGTTCTACATGACTGGATGTCCTCTCTGGACCTCAGCATAAAGATAGCTAAGGTGTCCAGAAGTTTTCCATGCTTATCAGTAGCAGCCCATCATTATCCATTCCATGCCCTTCCTTTCAGTTGTATTTCCGTACACCAGGATGTTTACCAAACATATGTCTCTAGCTGCAGTGCACAAGAGGCTGCGAAGGGTAAACATGTTTTCCAAATGATCGATGACTGTCTGCTAGATACTGCAACATGGATTAGACTGATTTAGATTCAGTGTCTTCTGAGTCCAATATTTTGACACAACAGTGACCACTGCAAAGTCCCATTTGAAGCCCTCCCAAAGGTGACATTATTAGTGTGCACACCCCCATGTAGTACTTCTTCTGACCGGATATTTTCATTACAAATTCGGGTACTTCAAGTTGTTCACTGTGACAGTTACAGTTTTACAATGTTTTAGAGCACTCTCTCATGACCATAGTGATATACATTACCCCCCACCAGTCTATATATGGAAAAAAGTGTTTGTCAGATTGTTCCATGTAACCAGTTGTCAGAAGATTAACTGTACAGATCTTTGTTTTAAACTTGTACATGTTAAAGCTGTGGTTCATGGATTTTATCTTTAATATTAAATATTTTACTAGCCATGCACAACAGCCAAGACTAAAGTAATAGTCATGCACTGTCAGTATACATATTTTAATAACCATGCCTGCTAGTAAATATATGTTTTAATAACTGTGCCTGTTTAACAGGTAGATGGTTTTGAAATATGCTTTTATTACAGATGCATGCAGTAACATTTTTTTGTGATAAATAAAAGCAACTTGTTTACAGAAAAAGTATTCAAAATAGATTAAGTGATGCATAATGCTATAATGTTGTACTCTACATGGGATTGCAACAGACAGGCATATGCTGTAGTTCTTTATATAAAATGTATAAGCACTGGCTTTATAACAAGTTTCTTGAATGCTTTATTTGCTTATTGTACCATAGCTTGTCGTGTAGTTATATGCTATGGGGTGCATTGATATTTATTTGCTCTATTGTAAAGGTACGATTATACACAACCAGTTTATCATGCCTTTACTTTCCTATTTATTTTCATGGAATTTCTAAATGGCTTGCTTTCAGTACTTGTTTCTCATTTTGAGTTAATCTTTTAGTATGTGTTTTTTGTCTTTTTTTTTTTGCATTTAAACATTTATCTTGTCATTTCACATAAACAAGCCAAGACAGAGGACAAAACTGCTGTTCTTGGATTGATTGATCTTGATAATAGAAAATTGTGTAAATTAAATGCTCCACAACATAATACCACTTATTTTTTTGCACAAAGTTTTATCTGCTGCATCCATCCATAACCCCTTTTTCCCATTTTGCACATGGGGTCAGGGTGTCACTTCAACAGTAACAATCAACTTGAGCCAAAGTTTACAGTACCAGGTGACTAGCCCTGCCATGGTAGTTCATCCATACCACTCACTCACATGCAGACTGGCACCTATGGCCAATTTGGAATGTCTAAGCCACCTAATGCGACCACAGGAAGGACATGTAGACTCCACACAAAGTACCCCAGCCAAGAATCAAACCAGGGAACCTGTTACTGTGCGGCAACAATGCTAACCGCAGTACCACCATGACATGTCACCACTAATTAACCATTTCTCTCTCTCTCACACACACTGCTATATTTGTTTACCAGTTTAAGTCCACATTTCTGCACTGACAATTTTTTTTATTGATCTAGATACACTGATCTGAGATACTGAGTTGGTACTGAGACACAGACCAAGCAATGATGTTATGTTGACAAATCATGGTTTTTCGCTGAAAGCCATTTTGAGGTTAACAAGCAACTACAGATAATATATGAACCACTAGCTGTCTTGGTCTCCTCATTTTGCTGCATTTTGACCACAGCAGGCTATTTGCTAACATTTTAGTACTATTGCATTTCTGATAATTTAAGATTCAGAGGTTTAAACAAAGCTTGCTAGGATAATATACCTGGGAATGAATATTGGGACTTTGGGGAAATTTCACAGTGCTTAATGCAGGTGCATGTCTCCCATTTTATTTGTGTCATGGGGTAAATTTAAACGATTAGTTATTGATGATTAAGAAAGAAATTGGATGCAAGAGGGGTGATGTGAGTCGGCAAACATTTTAGGGTGATAGTAATGTCCAAAAAAAATGAAAAGGATAGTTGATTTAATGAGCGCTAAAGAAGAAATGTATGCAGTTTGTAATCAAGGTCACCTTTTTATCATAGTACTGTTCTGGTGATGGCAAAGAATTGCTTGTATGTCAAAGTGATAAACATTTCGAATGGTGTAGTTTGAATTATGGTATATATTTAGTCTTTCTGATGGCTGTATTAGGAGACTGGAATTGTTAGAAGTTGACAAAACTGACTTTTTGTATGGTCAGGCAGCAGGTAGTGGAAGTGTGAAATAAGGGGGATAATTTGGATGGCCAAGAGGAGTATGTACAACTTAAGTTGGTTGCACTGGAGGATCAGGTTTGAAGGAAGAATTTGAGAATGACTGGAGTATTGAAAGGAGAAATGAGGAGTATTGAAAGGAGAAATGAGTTCAGATTTAATGAATGTTTTGTGAAAGCAAAGATGATCGTATGGATGTAGTTTATAAAATTGACATCAGAGATTGAAAAGGTGATCAAGTCGAAACCTTCTGTATTAGTGAGGTAGTATTATAAACCCATAGTGATTCTGGTAGAATTTGTATCTGTATATGAGTTGGAGCAAGTACTGTGGTAGATATTGTAACCAGGAAGGAAGTTTGCAGTTTTTGGTAGAGATGCATATGGAGCACTGATTTTTTTTTTTTTTTTTTTTTTCCAGATGTAACTTAAAGCTAGAGATGATGCATACTATTAGAGAGGGTAAGTGACACAGGTCAAAACATTGTTTTTTCCAACTGTGTTGTATTTTTATTTTCTGGAAGATATCTTGAGCTTTACAAATACTGAATAAGTTAAAAACATTGCCCCTTAGATTATACTTGAGAAGTAGTAGAGACTGAATATATGGAAACTGTGAATCCAGCTGAATGTGTTATCTTGTCTGGGGTAGAAGAGGAATGGAGGGGTCAGGAGCAGCATGGAAGACTACGGAAGATTTGGGTGGAGACAATCCTCCTGGATCAAGATTGTGCAATGGCATTCATCTAGCCAGTTACTATGAATTTATAGTCATAAGTATATTTAATGAAAAACGGGAATATAAACATAACACAGAAAGCAAATTCAGTTGTGTTTAAAATTAGGCGACTGTAGGAACTAAAAACTAGCCTATTTCTCTGAATTATTGAAATTGAAGACTGAAATACTTAAAGAAAATTCAAAAATGTATACTACTTTGAAGGGAGCCCCTAAGGAGTTAATAAACTATTTTTCACTGGAAAGAAACTAATAGATGATTATCTTTAACCTCTATATCCAAAGCAGTATCAAGAAAACCCATCAAAAAAACTAGAGATGCTATACAGAAACCAAAATACTCTAGCCAAAAAGTTGGTTCTCTCATCCAACCTAATTTTACCAGACTTTATTCCTAACTTTCCCAAATGTGTTGCCTGTCACTATCTCCTAAAGTTTTACATTCCTTGGGACATATTCGACCAGTGACTAAAAAATTACCTCATTGTAAATACCCCCCCCCAAAAAAAAGGATACTACTTACTGAATTAACTTGATGTAATTTTCCTAATGAAAATCTTTTTTATTTCTGTATTATGTAACATCTATTTGAATTGTGCAATATGGGTTTGTACTATACAAAATATGTATTAACATTTAATTGAAATGTACATCATGGATATGTGCTCTTTCTGTACTATGTATTTGTATTTCTCTGGACCTTTTCTCCCCAGGACTCCATTGAAAATGGGCTCCTTGTAACCCAATGGACTATCCTGGAAAACAAACTGCAAATAAAGAACTCTCATATCAGAAGACAAACAACTTCTCACCATAACTAAGCCAAATAAATCCCCTGAACCAAGCTTATACTCAGTAGCAAAAAAATGGAACTCCCAACCAGAAGTCTTTCTAACCTACCCACTTTTAAATGCTGTCTAAAAGAATAATTTGCAAAAGCATGGATCTGCACTAGTCCTGGCTGAACTTACTGACTATACTTCACAACCCCCTTTCACCCTAAGTCATACTTCACAACCCTCCCCAACCCTCCTACTCCATTCCTTTTCTTTTTCCCATTACCTTACCAAATTCAGTTTTGTATGCAGACCTTTCCTCTACCTTTTTCTTTCCTCCCTACTCATCCAAGCTACCTGAAGACCTCCAACTTTGCATTCTTCTCTCCATCCTTACTTCTATAACCATAATATGAGCACCTTCTGTCATGCTAAGACTTCACTCAATTTCCCCTCATTGTCTCTCTAATCATGTAATCTCTAATATCTCTTTTGAATATCTTATTAGAATTTTCTCAGGTCTCACTCATCACATACCAATCAATGTAACAATAATAAGACTGAGTTTTTACTCGCATATTTTCTCCAACTCATCTTATTACTTTTAATTGCACTCTACAATGAAACATGTTCTATGTTTTTCTCATTACATTTTTTTACCCCAGTGTTTTGCAGTGCAACATAACAATTGTGATTTAAAATATCCGTAACTGATTTTTGAAAGACTGGGATCAGATAAGGAAAATTTTACAATACAAAAAATAAGAAAACAAAAGGGGAAAGTAGAAAAGAGGAATAATAATAGAGAATTTAAACAGAAGCTGAAGTTATGGATTACCTGCAAAGTGAAACATTTGGTATAGAAAATTTAACTCTGATAACATCACAGCATGACAGAACAGTAAGTCCCCAAATTAAGGAAAAAGAAATGGAATAGGAAGCATCTGATCCATTGCCACATGGAGACAATTTGGAGCCATCAGTAGGAAACCAGTGCAAAAGTTCATTTGGAGTTGCACAGAAAGGGAAGGAACAGGAAACAGTGGCAACTCTAACACAATCAGTGTTGTGGAGTGATAGGCCAGTGACTCCCCATATGAAAGAACAATGGATTATACAGGATGCAGCTTAAGAGAATGTCACAGGAAGATGTTCTGGAACTTTCTGTAAATGCCCATGGGAAATGGAGAACAAAGAATGTGCTCTCAATTTAGAAGAAAATGAGCTAAGGAAAGAGAAGCTTGATATAACAGAGATGGATAGATGTATTAAGATAGAGATTGATGGGGAAAAAAAGATTACAGAAAGTCATTAAGACCCAAAATGTTAGTCTGATGAAACAAACTGATGCAGCAATCAAGACTATTAACAGAAATTCATGTGACATAACAGAAAAAAGCAGGATATATCACTGTGCACCTAAATTAACAAAGTCTTGCCGTACAAATACAGGGCAATAAGGAAGAAAAGGGAAGAAATCAGTGGAAGTATTGAATAGAGAAAACAATAAAGCAATTAAAACGAGGTGTCACTGTCAGAGTATAGAAGATGGAACAGATCAACAAAAATGCTTAGAAAGATAGACATGATAAAAGCAATGCACAGTATTAGAACAGACCAAGATATATCACACACTATTGCAAATAATAAACTAAAGATTTCAGCACAGGCAGAATAATTTAGAAGATAAGCATAAAGGAAAAGTATAAAATAAGCAATTCATTAATGACCCAAAATGGTTTTATAGAGAACTGGGAAACAAAGCAAAAGAAATAGAAATGCCAGCAAAAAAAGAAGAAACGGACACATTTTGGAGAAATATCTATGAAAATTCTGTGGAAGACAATACAGATGCTGAGTGGACAGAGGTAGTAAGATACCGAAGTTCAAATATACAGGGTATGAAATGGGATGAAGTAACACCCAGATTAACTGAAACAAAATTAAGAAAATCACCTAAATGGAAAACCCCAGGCCCAGGTGCAATACCTAACTTCTGGCTAAAAGTATTCACATCTTTACACAAAGATTTAATCCTGAGTATGAATTACATATATGCACACACAGAGCAGACACCAACCTTGTTAACAGAAAAATAATGCTCCTCCTTAAGAGTGAACCTGCAAGCTATTATAAAAACTATAATCCAATAACTTGCCTTCTGACGATGTATAAACTTATACATTGGAATAGATGCCAACAGTGTTTAGTCATTTTATAAGAAAACTCAGTCATGGCAATAGAACAAAAGGGTAACAAAAGAAAGTAATATGGAACAATGTAGTTCTTTAAACTTTGTCAGCCTGTCTAAATAATTCTTATTACTTAATTATATTTCCTTTTTGTTTTATCTCTACCATATTTTTAAAATCCATTTATATTTTATCTCGCTCACTAACTGTAACTTCTGCAGAAATGTCCATCTTCCCTAATAACTTTTGAATAATTTCCACTACCCATTCCTTAAATTCTTCTCTTATTATCAAGTAGGTGGGAAAGTGACAGTCTCTCATTTTTTACTTCACTACCCTGCAGATTCCTATTGGTTTTTATTGGCGCATGATATGAAATAGTTATTAGACATGTCAAAGTTTTCAATTAAATACACGTTCCTGTGAAATATAAAATTCTGTCTAGTTATTATACTTTGGGGAATAATGTACAACATTCTCTGAGTTCTTACCACTGAATTTTTGTCTTCCATGCCAAATATTTTTATACATTTCTTAAGAAATCTACCTTCTTTTTTTTTTTTTACATCTGGGGGACTTTGAATGGAAAATATATCCTAACTGTTGCAAGTCAAGTTGAAACACCCACCTATAAGTAATATTCCTTGGTGAAAACTGATTATTTCTCTCAAAATGTTCTCAAGTTCCATAACAGCTGTTTCTGGTGGAATATAAATACATGCCAGTGTTATCCTTATCCCTTGCCAGTAATCCTTTATTATCACAAATCTACCATTATCTTTTTGTCATTTTCTACCACTATTAGAGCTCCTCTAGCAATTAGTATAATTACTCCCCTTGTTCTTTGTCCCTGATATTCTTCTGAACATCCATCCTGAAATCCTTGCTTTATCAACTACATCTCATTCTTTCCAAATGTGCCTCTAGTAGAATTGCTATTTGGACACTGCATTTCTTAATATAATCCAGTACTTTTACCTTTTTATCTATACCTGTGAAGCCATTAGAGTTCCAAAATAACCTGGGTAGTATTTTTTCCAAATGTTTCTCCTGCTGCATTATTTGGACTCTGTATTTCTTAATGTAATTCAGTATGGTTTCCTTTTTGTCTATACATGTAAGGTCATTTACATTCCAAGATTAATATGGATAAGTATAGCCATTATGATGAGAAGTTATTGTTCATACCTATTATACATGACAGTTTTTTTTTTTAAAGTGTACTTTCAAATTTTGTGTTGCATGCACACACTGAATGGCAGGCAAATCTTTTATACAGTTATTTCTTGTCATCTCCATTTGAACCAATGCCACACTTTTTCAAGACTTTTTATTTTAATGAATAACCTCAAAAAAACCCTAAATATTTTTTTAGAATACCTCAATAACTTGGAAGAAACACAACTATTTACATCTTCAAAAAATGAAGTTTAAGCCCCCCAGATTGAAACAATTGTCCCAAATCAACAGCTAGATGCATGGGAATTATCTAACCTAAATTTAATATTACTAATGTTAAAACGCTTGTTATAGCCTGTGTTCCCACTTAAAGTAAATTGATGCCTGTTCTTTTCTTATCCCTATTCCCATCTCAGATGTAAAAAAATAGCCTGTATGCTTTCAGAAAAATTAACTTTTAGTTCTAAGAAAAGTACACTGGCTGTTTTTAAATGCAACTAAATCATACACTGTTCCTGTTTAATATATTAAAGTATTAAGGCTGCTAGGAAAGCTGATACCTCTTATTCACTTCCAGTAATTTTGAACTTTATTTTTCATTGAAGTGCTTACCCTTGTACCTTTAAATTTTGCATTTCCCTCTGCAAAGAATGCTCCAAACTTTCAAGATAAATTGCTTCCACCTGCAGACAGCTCATCTTTGTGGAAATTTAGCCAGCAATGAGAGACAGAGAAAAAAACAGCTAACAACTCTGTATGTGCATGAAGGAATCTGTTTCATTTAGCACAGAACAGAATATACAACAGCTTTCAGCTACAGACTTCGTCTCATACTGAACATTTGCTAATGGAAAAAACAAGCTAATATCAATTGCACATGCAAGAAACATACTACTTCTCTTGGCTTTCACTATTTCATCTTATTTTTTTAGCCTACTTGCTTAAAAAAACATAGATTTCTAGATTAAGCCAATGGCATTAATAATTCAGCCAGTCACCTTTGCAAAACTTAAAGAAAACATCTCAACTCTACATATGATGTGATCAGTGTACTTTTACACCCCACTCCCACTTTAGGAGCCCAAGATCACAGCATATTAATTTAGACTTGGTTTTGTCCAGCATTTCTTCTTTTACTACATTGTAAATCCTACATTTCTTACAACTAAAAAATAATTGTTTACTTTAATATATTTATCACATACAACAGTAACCCCCACATTTAAAATACTCCTGAATCCATACTGCACAAAACTGCTTTGTTATATAATATGCAGCTAATATTATGAAATTTTTATGCTAATGCTATTAAGAACAAGAATTGTTTTACTTAGAGTTAATGTTTAGAATGACAATAAAAAGCAAAATTCATGACATAAAATGGGGTATATGCTTTTCAGTCCACCCACAAATTCAACAAAGTCAGTAAAAATCCAGTCTTTCCCAGACACTTTTTTTTTTGCAAAGCCATATTTTACAAATGTGATTGATGCTTTATAATCTGACATTTATCCTCTAATTTCAGTGATATGGATCTTCCTGGTCATCTCCAGCTCTAAAGGACAAACTCTGTTTCAAGTCCAAGGTAGTCCTGATTCTTTTAGTCAACTTGCGTATCCCCCCCCCCCCATCTTTCAGGCATTATCCTTTGGAACACTGGAACAGGTTTCACTGGCAAAGCCTCTGAATGAGCTTTGTCAGAAGAATGAAAAGCTGAGTCCCCTTTTGTTTGATGGCTCACGTTTTGTTGATTAAATCTTTGTCCTTTCCTCTAGCCTGTTCTGTGTCAAAAGATGTCTTTTATTGTTTAGGAAAAATATTTTGAAGACCGCTGGAGATAGCATCTTAAATTTCAAACCTGCCTCTCTACATTCCCTTATTCCTGAGATAAATTTTCTTCTGTTCTGCCTGGTGTACAGTGAAAACTTATTTTCCCCAAACACTCTGCTGTCCCCAGTTTTTTAGCCATCTGCCACAGTTTTGTCAGGATCAGCTCTTTCTACTGGTTTGATTGCATCTTTAATAACACAGGTCCTGGCTTCTTTCTCATGGCCAGGTTTGGAGCATACACTGTATGCCCTTTCAATTAACAAATCATGCTGTGGAATACCAGTCCAGTTGCTTATTTCTTCTTTTATAAAATGAACAGTCTGTTCCAATTGTCTGGTACAACAGAATTTTCTTTTCTCTGTGTGCTGTCTTCTAACTCTACAATTTTTTTGAAACAGCTCTTAAGAAGTCTCATCCTCAGCCAACCTTTTCTTCATTACCTGTGATTTTTGCAGTTTGATCAGGTCATCTGAATAACTAGTTAAACTTTCTTCTGTTTTTCAAGCCTTTTGTTATTCGAGTTGATTAACCGAAATAAAACATGGAAAGACTATATCACCGCTTAGTACATTTGATTTTTTTTCCCTCTAAACTAGTGGACACCACCTCTTGTACAAATGCTGAAGCTTGAACTGCTTTTTGCTGAACAGCTGCAGGGTTCTTTCCAGTCAGTGTTTTCTCTTCACCTTTTTTAGTTGATTTTCCTTCAGGTTATATACATTTCTTCTTTGCTGACATCCAGACAGTGTACTTACTAGCCAGTAAGAAGATGGCAAAATTATTAGGTCTTATTTCTATTTTTTTCCCACTGAGAGCTGAAATTAAGTTGTGGATCAGTGTGCAGCCTTCGTGGAAGTCCTGCCACTGGTAATGCTCTCTTATTTATGATCCTAGTGAACAGGAGTGGCCTTAAGTCAACTGGTGCCCTAGGCAAAAGGGCTCCATGGCGCCCATCACCACACCATCCAGTGCCCCCATCCTGGTCTACCTACACCAAATAAATACTGAAAAAGTGCCCCTGCTAGAGCAGCACCCTAGGAGGCCACCTTATTGGCCTGTGCTCAAGGCCGGCTATGCTAGTGAATGACTTTGGGGAAGAGCACATGGCCAGTCTATACTAGCTATGCTTCTGGACTGACAAATTTGCATGTAGCATTATGCAGCAGACAACTGTATTGAGCTATTGGCTGCATGCTTCATTAGGTTGTAGCTTTATAGTCTCCTTATTCACTCCATATAGCAATAAGCCACCTTGTTAGAAATAACACTGTAGAGTGCACTGTGTTTCTAAATATCTGCCCCCCATGTTTCTTGCACTACTCTGAGTTTGATTACAAATGACATCTTAACTGCTGCCTCAGAGCATTGAGCAAGCCTGCTAAAACCACACTGCTAGTACACTGTGTATTTCTGAATACCCCCCCCCCTGTGTTTGTTACACTACTTAGTGTTTCATTTACCCTTACTGTGGATCTCTTTGCTCATATCTAACAAAGATATTTAAAAAAAAAATTAGCATCCTGAAAAAAAAACAGTTGGCATAATAGTTAAGGTCTTTGCCTGCCATGGACAGAGGTACTAGGTTTGATCCTGACCTCTGTCAAATGCCTGTTTGGAATATGCATGTTCTTTCTGTGTCTTAGTGGGTCCCTCCCACCACCAAAAAACATGTGTTTCCATCTCAAATTCATCCAAGAATGGAGCTGTGTCAGCAGCACAGACTCTAGATGGTGCCCTATGAGGGACGAGTATAGATAAAACACTTTTTGCATCTACTGTGGTGTGCAGTATCCTCAGTATAGGAGAATGCAAATCACAGACTGCACACAGTGGCAGGGCTAGATACTCAACTGTGTAGAAATATGACTCTAGGTGATTTGGTCATGTTGATTAATGTCACCAAACAGACATGGGCATTTGCTGGTGATAAGTGGTTTGTTCACCTGATCCACTGCGACTGCTAATAGTAGGAGGGGTGCATGTGCCCTTATTAGCCAGTTTGTGTCCACCATAAAACCCAGCAGCCCTAGATCAATAAGTTACTGGGCTGGTGTTCACTTGCCCAAAGTGAGTTACCAGGGATAGCTCTATTGAGTGAAAGTGGGACATAGAACCAATCAATCTGCCAAACATAAACTAATAATTCTTACACAGTGTAGGTTCACTGGTTGAATGGAGCTTGGAGGTGGATTGCATGAAAGTAAGGAGGAGGCTGGGCATCCCATGTATCCAGGATCCAAGATGAAAGGGCAATGCAGTAAAGCCACTTGGCTTGGGATCCAGAGTCTACTATTCAGGAGGAGGACAAAACTGAAATGGTGAAATGGAGAGGCTTCAGAAGACTGTGAGAGATGTCATCAGAATTAGTGACAGACTCATGGCAGTCAGACTACAGCCCAATGATAGGGCAATATTCATGGCAGTCAGACTCCAGCCTAATGATGGGACAATATTCATAACCACAGTCTGTGCCCAATAACAAGGTTATGATAATAAGGAAAGGAGTGCATTCAGGCAGCACTTGCAGGCCCTCCTAGATAAAGCAGCATAAAAAGAATTGGTGATGATAATAGATGACCTGAATGGATATGAGGATTTCTTGTATCCACATCATTGAGGAAACAGGGATCGAGGAGGCCATTCTGAACTTCTGTCTAGCAAATGGCTTGATGGTTCAGAAAGAGTGACAGTCACAAGATCAGATACAAGAATGGCCAACATGCAACACTGGTAGACTTCTTTATAGTAAGGAAATGGCACTGGGATAAGATCAGTGATTGCAAAGTCATCCCCAGTCATTTGGAAGTAGTGTTCAGAGAGGCTCTAAGGTCAACAGAGACCAGGCTGAAGACTTGGAAGCTGACTGAGAAGAAAGAAATACTCGGGATTCTAGCACCTGAAGAAGAAGAGTAAATAGGTTGAGTTGAAGAATGGCAGCACCTCAGAGTAGGTGTGAAGACTACAGAACAGATATGCAGCCAAGCCAGATATGGAAATAAGGTTCATAAGGAAAGCTGGTGGCTGAATGCAGAAGTCCAGGAAGTCATCAAAAGAATGGAGGAGTGCAGGAAAAAGTAAGAGAGAAAGAAAAAACAGACCATGTTAGGAAGGAATACTGGTTGGCTAACAGAGGTTAAGAAAGGAGTTACAATAGCAAACAACAAAGCATCAGTGGCACTCTGCCAACTTCTGGAATTTGACTTGGTAGATGGAACAAAGAAACTATATCAGATTGCAAGGCAGACAAAAAGATAAAGAAATTAGACACCCTTCATAAGGAATGCGAGCAACAACCCTGCTCACCAGTCCACGGGGCATCAAAGGCAGATTGAGGGGCATACTTTCAGCAGCTTCTTTAATGAAGAAAACACCACAGAAGCTGTACTAGCCTAGACATGGCCTACAGTGAGAGAAGAGGAGGAGCCCACCATAAAAGAAACAAGAACAGCACTAAGGAAATTAAGTCAGGGAAGACAGCAGGCTCAGATGAGGTCACAGCAGGTATGATAAAGATGTTGGGTGAGACAGGTGAAAAATGGCTCCTGAAGGTACTCGCACCTTTTTCTGACAAAAGGGTTACTCGCACCTTTTTTCATACTACTATATCTCACATGACTGGAGAATAAGCATATTAGTATTCCAGAACAAATGGTTATTCACAACTGTGGGCTGTACTGCGGTATCAAACTCCTGTCACATTGCATGAAAGTTCTGGAGAGGGTGATTGAGAAACAGAGTAGTAGAAAGTAACATGAGAGATGAGCAGTTCACATTCAGATCAGGATACAACACAAGTGACCCAATGTTTGCAGTGAGACAGATACTTGAGAAAAGGCTAGAAATGAGGAAATAGTCCAACTGGTCATTCTTATACTTGGAGAAAGCATGTGACACAAGATCCAAAAAAAGGTGATTTGGACAGCCCTGCAGTGGTTCAGAACGCTAGTAGAATTTGTGAAAGTTATGTGCAAGGACCCAATGTCTCGAGTACGAACAGTGTTTGGTCTCACAGAGAGGTTCCCAGTGAGAGCGGGTGTGCATTAGGGTTCAGCACTGAGCTTACTGCTGTTCCTACTGGTGATGGACTACATTAGCAAACCGGTCAGAGAGGACAGATCAAGAAGTTGTTATATGCAGATGATATGGCATTACAGTCAGGTTCTGAACAAGAACGTCAGTGAAGGATAGGAGAATGGAATGCAAAATTGCAATGGCAGCAAATGGGGAAAATCAGAAGGAACAAATAATTTAGATAGAAGGAAAAATATTGGAGCAGATTAACAGCTTAAAGTATCTGGGAGAGGTAGTTGAGGAGAGGGGATGTCTGAATGAGGAGGTCAAAGCTAGAAACAGAGGGGACACAGCCAACGGACAGCGTGTCAGGTGTAGTATATGACAGAATGCTATACAAGGTAAAAAGCAAGGTGAGGTGTACAAAACAGTGATGTGATCCATACTACTGTATGGTACAGAAACCTGGGAAGTAAAGGCAGAGCAGTTGAGGAAGCTAGAGGTGATGGAGATTGAAGTGCCTGAGACAGATGGTAGGCTTAAGAGCAAAAGCCAACCAGTTCCATTGTCAGAATAGGTCAGAGAACAGATTATGGTGGTTCATGCACATGTGCAGAAAAGCAGAATACAATCTAGTGAAAAATGAGTGGTCAGGCAGAAAGAAGGCAAGAGGAAACAAGTGTGCCCAGCAAAGAGGTGGATGACCTGTAACAGTCGGGCATGAGTGTTGAAGGTAGGAGAGTTGCAATGACTGGACTGAGAAAGATGGTGGCAGTTGAAACCACAAGCCCAGCCCTATGTAGAAAATGGGGGGGGGGGGGGGGTTTGATGATGATGACATATTACACTCCTTTATTTTTCAGACAGTACTGCTAAACCGGTGTGCCTATTTGATTTTCCTTTTCCTGTCAGCAAATCTTAATACTAGATTTTGTCATGCAAATTTAAAAATATTAATTGTATTTGTGTGTAATTGAGAATCTGTCCTATGCTTAGAAAACTATTAGCCCTAGTAACTAGTTTCTTATACCAATTGAACTGATATCTGCAATTGACTCTCTCTCTCTCTCTCTGTCTCTTTAGCGAAGTATTCATTTTATTATGTTCCACCTCTTCAAAATTAAAATGATTCACAAAGGAATGCCCTCAATCCATTGTACTGCAAAAGTAAACATCAGGGCCCTGTATTTACTCTTTTAGACAGAAGGAAATTAAATTCCAAGAGTTGTATCACTGGGATGTCTGCTTTCAGATTACTTTGATTCCACGACTATAATTTTGTTTACCATATAAACGGAGTGGAATTGCAAATGCAGTATACCAAAGCAGATAGTCTAAACTGTATGAATACAAGAAGAATGTTTGTTCTGCTGAGTAATTGATCTGGTCAAAAATGAATTCTTCCTAGAACTCCGAGACATGCCTGTCAACCTGCAGACAGTTAAAATAGGTATAAAGTTCTTGAAAATTAAGTTCATCCAGCCAAAAATCTGGACATCTACTTAGCATGAAATTTGAATACCAAATAGTACATAACTTTCCCCTCATTCGTAAGAATGTGGGATACTATGCAGAAATGCATGTTTAAAAAACAAAGTAATGAAAAATATGGAAAAATATAAGCACATTATCAGAGACTGTAAAATATGTAGACAATGAACTGTATTGCAAAACTCTAGAACGCATGGTCATTTATTTTTGCTTCTGTAAAAGGGTGATGTATGATGTGTGTTTAAATTATTAGTGCCACTTCTACATTGGTCATGTAGTGTGGTTTTAAATCAAGCCAAAAACTATGAAATAATCTCCAAAATGGGTACACCACGAGCAGGAGTAATCCATGCCTGAAAATAAAGATTCCTCCAACATCAGGGACAATTGAGAGGTCTACTCCCAGGCAGTCCAAGTTCTGGATTTCTACTGTGATTTCAACCCCTCAAAAATGAATAAAGGATCGCTACCTTAATTATTAAGGAGGTTCACTAAGCCAAGAAACAGTTAAATGGTATTCCTTGCTTTGTTCCTGCCCATATAATGCCTTTAGATACAGCTTGCTTGCATAGCTATTTACAAAAATAAAGTTGGAAAAGAGGATGCATTCTACCTAAATGCACTACTGTTCTGCTGCGTAATTGTATTTTCCATGTGTAGTTTATAGGTGCTATACGGGAGCCTTCTATCTCTCCAGTACTCTATGAAAATGTGGACACCCAGCCATGCCAACCTAGCTATAACAATGTAAATAGATACATAAATATTGAATCAAGTCATATTTTTGAAGAGAATAAACTACGAAACCTTCAAATGTTGGACTTTCATAAAACAAGTATAGGACTATATTTATATTTTTTCAAAGAGGAATTCTACTTTGCTAATTTAGGGTAAATTTTATTGTCTCTCGTAAGTTATATTTGTGATTTTTGGTCAACGTCTGTGAGGAAAATCTGTCTTCCCTATCCCAACAAAGGTTACCTTCCTTTTTTCTTACACAAACACATATGAACTTGTGTGTGTATGTCCATCCATCTGCCATTTTGGCATATGGGGCTGGGGTGTCAACCCAGCAGTGATGATCATCTACAGCCAATGTTTCTAACTCCGTATTTACAAAGACACATGCAGACACAGTATTTAAGTGTATGCGTGTGCAGAGACAGATATACATATGCATACGTGTATGATGTCAATCAACTATACTGAAAGCAATTTTGTGAAGTAGGACAACTTGTCTTGTAAAAACTGCTCCTTCTCCCCAAAGTGGTGCATTCCTGGAGCTGATTTAAGGAGGGGGCAGTAAAATAGGGAGTACAGCCCTTATCACAAAAAAGGGGGGTGTTGTACCAACTTGATAAGACTGATCCTTGTATAACTGACGTAACTCCCCACACACACACACACACACACACACACATGTAGTTGCTAGTGGCATAGCAAGTAAACCTTAAAACAAGTTTCTATTGAATATGTAAGGTAGTGAGATTGCATAAAAGTAGTTTTAAGAAGGATGTAAGAAATGTGTGTGTGTGTGTGTGTGTGTGTGTGTATATATATATATATATATATATATATATATATATATATATATATATATATAGATATATATATAGATATATATATAGATATATATATAGATATATATATATATATATATATATATATATATATATATATATATATATATATATATATATATATATATATATATATATATATATATATAGGTCCTCTAATAGCAAAACAGTGTTGTCAAGATCCCATTTAAGTGAATCTAACAGGTTGTGTGGATCTCTCGCTTTATGTTTGGATGTTTTTTTTCACTAAATGTCTTGTAATATTTTTTGATTTATATATTTTCCTGTTTTGTTTGTTAATTTTGATACATTTACCAAAGAGTGATTTTAATGCTTTATTTTTTCACTGACATGATGCAGATACAGTTGAAGGCTAGGTGTTGCATTAATTGTTTTTCCTTACTCTAGGTTTGTGTGACTGTGGATTTAGCTTATTTCATGTTTTTTTTTTTTTTTTTTTTTACTAGTTAAGCAATGTTAAGGACTGTCAGTTTTGACAGTTTTACTAGTATTAATGAAATAATATCATTCTTCCATGTTTATACTTTCTTAGCACTGTGGCTTAGTCAAAAGATTTATTATCAATGGAGACCAAACAATTTACAGATAACCACCTCATAAAAAAATCAAAGTAGTAACAGACCCCAAAAGAGAAAAATAAAACTTCTATTGGCAAAACTTCTGTTGGAAAATTCACTTTATAAAGAGGGTATAACTAGGTGTAGGAAGAACAAGACTCATTACTGGTACAGTGCAGGGGGGAGGGACAAGGAGTGATTGCTGAGAATCAGAATAGCACCTTTTATTGCAACTCTTCCTGTCATCAGTCCCCTCTGGAATTTGTCCCCATCACCAGGACAGAGATGGCATCACTTAGAAACTCATCAGTGCTGATTCAAGCTTTTTTTTTTTTTTTTGCTTTCTAAGCCCAGCTGTCCTTAGAGATATCCCCTAATTTTGCAGGAGACATTTTGCCAACTAGTTCAACCCCTCAGCATGAGCACAAGGCGGTGGTTTTCCTAGTCTCCACCAGGGAAATTGCACTGTCTCGTGTTCCTTAGTGAATGTATTCCCCCTCCCCCACCTCCAATGAGAAGTGAGCAGACCACATCCTCTCACTACTACTCTTTCTTGCCTGGCTCCTCCAGTAACGGGGATGCTAACTGAACCCTGGTCACCTGGGTCACTGTCAGGGCTGCATTCCTCTGTGCCAGGAAGCCAAACTCAGGAACTCCTATGCAGAAGTAGTATAGTACAGCAGGAGTGTGAGTAACTGTGGAATGGGCTAAGACAAGTAACAGAAATTGTAGTATTCTTTTGATGCCATTTGCTTTCTTACCAGCCGACCATCAACGCCCCCCACCCATGTCAGTCCCCCATGGGCCTTCTCCCATTATATTGCCAAGAAAAGGGTGAGAATAGTATGAGCCACATCACAGATTCAGCATATTGTTAATTAACTTTGCCTAGAGTTCAGGACTTTGACTTAACTGGGAATAGTGGATCTACTGGAGTTGCAGGCAAGCACTGGCATGATAGTTTGAATCACTGTGGAAGAGAACCAGGAAGCTGTGAGATGGATCCAAGGCTTTAATTAGCAAACATTTGAAATATATCTGCATATCTGTGGATTAAGCTGCATTTTATGAATATAAGGATCTGTGCACATTGAAATTCTTTACTTTTAAGGCACTTTTCTTTTGTTATTATTTCAGCTAGACAGATTTCTTAGGATTATGCTTTTCTGTTGATCCACCTTATTTTCTTTTTTTTTTTTTTTTTTTTTTTTTTTTTACAGTGGCAGTAGTTTCCAAGAACCAGTCCTGATTTTTTTTCTTAAAGTTGCAAGCAAGTCGAATTTTTAAACCAGCACATACATCTGCCTGTGTTTTTCCAGCCTGCTGTAACTAGAGACAATACCTGATACCCTTCATGGATATTCACCAACTGAGACATTGTGTGGACAGAAGCAGTTCCATATATAAGGATACACAGCTTTTAGTTTTTCTAGAAAATTCTAGGCCATAAGTTTCTCAACTCACCTTTGCTATATGATGCTTTGTATGATAAACATAACAAGCCATTCCCAAAGTTATTAAAGCTCTTTCTACAGCATTAGCTATCTTGGTAGCCTCTGTCATAAAAGTAGCCCTTGATATTTCTGCAGCAGCTACATGACCTTCCTTGAATACCTTTGGAAATTGTTACAAGCTGGATTTTATTTTTAAGATCCAAATCTGCCTTTGGGGTTCCCTTTAATTAATGGTAGTCCATTGTTAATAGTATGTTCCCCTAGTGGGGGGGGGGGGGGCTCAGTAGGAAGAGCTTGGGATTCTGTTTTATGAGTAATAAAGGATGGATCCTCTCTTACCAGAAGCAAAAGTTACATACTTAACATAATTTATATATATATATATATATATATATATATATATATATATATATATATATATATATATACATATACATATACATATACATATACATATACATATATATATATATATATATATATATATATATATATATATATAGTTCATATGGTCGACAGTTCATATGGTCGACAGTTCATATGGTCGACAGTTCATATGGTCGACAGTTCATATGGTCGACAGTTCATATGGTCGACAGTTCATTTGATCGACAAGCATTTTAGACAGAGGAGCAAAGAAAATAAAAGGAAGTGGTGAATCTTATTAAAATGAAGGTGGGGACAGGAAAAGGGAATGGTGAAAAAGCAGTTCTAATAAAACACTTTTTTTCTCTTTTTGTGTGAGTATTAAACAAAAGAGCTTATCCAAACTCGGTGTAAGAGCCAAGAATGATGAGGTTAAACTAAGCTGTCTTACAGGAGAAAGGATCCTGAAAGAACTCCATAAACTGTAAGCACATAATGCATTAGGGTTTGATCAAGTCGATCTAAAATTCACAGAACTAAGAACAATTCCTAGTACACATAAGTAGCCATTTTAGCAATAGATGTGAGGATAATAAGGTTTTTGTGACAGGAGGTATGCATCTCCTTTAGAGAAAATTAGAACAATCTAGGCAATAGCAACTGTTGACCTGGCAGTGTGACCTAGTTTTAAGGGAAAATCGTGGAATATCTGCTTAATAAAGTAATATTAGAATGTATAGAAAGCTTTGGGGTGCAGGGCCCAACACATCACAGACTGAGAATAATAAGGGTATGCTAGCCTAATCTGGAAGCATTCTTGGAAAAACACTGGGTAGGTAGGAAAGCATAAACCATAATAGTAAATTGGGACTGTACTCTGAAAGAATGGTGATCAGTAGCATACCACAGAGCTTGCTTCCTTTCTGATGATAAACTGAATTATAAAAGGCCTTTTTCTTTTTGCTAAGTCATGCAATAGGATTACTAGGTATGGAAGAGTAGGAAGGATGAGAACAGATGTGACAAGTTTAGGAATATAGTCAAAAACAAAAGTGGCTTAAATTCACTATAGAAAAATGGAAAATTTACCTGGGTCGACAAAAATCTGTAAACAATACACACAGCTAGAGAAGAAGCAATACTTCGAATGAAAGAAAATGACTAGGCTGTAGCCATACTAACTGAACTTGGGCATGCAATGTGGAGAGCATCAGGGAAGATTAGGGGAATACTGGTATGAATAGGAAAAAACTCACCAGTATGAAAATAGTAGCTCTTACTTTAAGTTTAGATAACTTAAGATGTAGTTTGGAACCCTGTATACTGTTCTGGAAACTGCATCATCACAAGGACTTGGTGCAAAATATTGAAAGTTCAGAGAAATGTCACAAAGTGGGACTGTTACTTTTTATCCAATCTCAATTCTTCAAATTGTCTCGAGTTTTTTTTTTTCTGGTAAGGGGAAAGACTTCTTCCATGGTTGCTTGTACAGTACCTGCAATAATCCCTTCAGGTTGTATCGATGAGTTTTCAGTTGAATTAGAATTTGATGCTACCATATGGTCTGCATCATATGTCTTGTGAAAAAAGATGAAGAACTGAATATATGGATCTTTGAAATAAGAAAAGGGGGAAAGAGAGAATAGAATAGGTACATCAGAGGAACCTGTCAAGTCCAGATGGGTACAGTTTTTTCAAACAAAAGATGCATCTGATTGAGAGGGCAAGATCTGAAGACAAAAGGTTAATGGCTAACAGGAGATGCAAAGAAATATTTTACAAAAGCTGTGGTAGCTGAATGGCACAGTCTTTCTAAATAGGAGAAAAATAGTAAAGGGGGTGTATGAATGCATGGGATAGACATGACCCAAGTTTTGAAGGAGGGGAGATTGTGCTTAAGCAGAATTTGTAGCCTATGCACTACTCCTGGAATGGGCAAAGGGGTCTTTTCCTGCAGTCAGGATCAATATTTTTTGAGAGAGTATGGAAAAGAGAGAGGAACTGGGGGATGGTAAAAAAGAGAGGTAAAGAGATGGAGAGAGAAGAACGAACGGAACAGTGCTGAAACAGAACCAGTGGTAATGGATGCATGTTGTTGATTTGCTCAGCTGAAACACTATTTTAAGAAATATGTCTGTTCAGTTATAACAATAAAAGGTACTGCCAGCCATGCCAGGAGAAGTAGAGAAATGGATGTGTGACATGTGCTAGCAGAGCTAGCTGGAATTTTGTAAATAATTATGCCATTTGTCTGTTGAACTGATTTGTACAGATGCTTGTACTGAAAATGTATCTGTGAGGTTTGCTTAGTTAAAATGTATCAACAGTGTGCCCTGCTAGAAGGAAGAGATATGTACACAATACTGTAACTGAATTAAATATAAATGTTTTAACAGAGGACTGGCAGAGCAGAGGTTAATCACAATCCAGCTGCAGTAAACTTTAAAATATATCTGAAATTAAATTACTTTATGGGTGAAGCCGTAAAGATGTTATGCCACAGTTTTGTATGAAGCCAGAGACACTGTCTGTAAGAAGCCTGGTTTAGTAGCTCTGTAGGAGGAGTAGGTGTTAAAATGGTTTTATGTCTTTTTTGAGATCTGAGCAAAGCTCCATCTGTATGTATGGTAACACATAAGTGCTAAATCCCTACCAGCTTCTAGTGTTGGTGAGTGTAGGAAAAAGAGTGGATGACCAGATGTGATGCCATTGTGTAATCAACTCAAAAATAATTAGATATTGGTAGGAGATTGCGCTCAGCATTCTGTCTTGGACCTGACTAGGAAACCCTCACCCACAACATCTTACCTAAAGTCACTTAACGAGGGAACAGTGATTCTCTTTAGTGAGATTAGAAGTACTGTTTTAATATAAATGTGTGAAACTTTCCATAGGTGTTATTTTAATATCTCCTGTGACTGAAACTCTGGTGTTTACTGTAAACAGATATATAGTATGTTCATGGTTTTTATCATTTATTATCAAATATATTTAAACTTTTCATTATGGCTGATCCTTTTAGAGAATAGTTAAGCTTTGAGAGTACTTGCATATATTTATTTAGTGATAGCCTGGCTGTTTGGTCAACATTACCATTTGTATTAATATTAATTTCACTCCGTATAATTGGGTACCCTTGCAAGAACCTTTGGTAGCTGGCATTATACTGCCTGGTAGCAGAATTAGCTTTGTTTTTATGGGGATGAGGAGTCTGTTGCAGAACAGTGGTATCTCCTGCTTGATTTACCTGTCCCTCCAAACCATTCTATTGATGCTGCAAAAGAGGTTTAAATCCCTAGATCAAGTATTTCTGATGCCATTGACTTGCTGATGTGTAGTAAATTCATCAGCATAGGGTTAGAGAATGTCTTGATAACAGAGATGACTTGTTAACACTCTGTAGGATACTGATTATAGTGACTGTGCTTTTGAGTTGTTCAATGTAGGACAGTCACTATAATCAGTATTCTACAGAGTGTTAACAGGTCATCTCTGTTATCAAGACATTCTCTAACCCTATGCTGAATATAGTGACTGTGCTTTTGAGTTGTTCAATGTAGGACATATTGTTTAGCCTAATGAAGGTGGCGTAATGGGGGACAATGACATCTCTTGATCTAGACACAATCCCTTTGTTTATTTGCCACTTTAATAATGATTCTGTCAATATTGTGTGTTTTAGACCTTTTTTCATGTTCACCTTATTCATATTAGGTTAATTTAAGAACCATATTTATACACATGGGTTCCATTGCTTTGGTCAACATCTGTTTAATGGACATTTGGTTGACTATACTGATAGTGTACAAGCATACAAGATTGACAATCCCTGGGTAGGGGAATATTTCCTTTCCCCAGGGATTGTGTGATCTGAGTTGGTATATATAGTCGGGTATATAGGGGGCACTGCCCCACTCATGATGGGTGCATGCACCGAGGTTCTTCCTCAGCGCATGTGTAGTAGGACATCAACATTTCTGTTTTTGACGTACAGTGACTTACCTTTAAAACCATACACAAGTTCATAAATACATGTGTGTGTCTATATATGTATGTAGGTGTACACGTACACAAACACACACACACATAGATTAGGGGTAGCAGCACTACAGAAGATATTGACCAGCATTTCAAAGGCAGCAGAGGAATCTCTATTTTTCCTGTTACTTCTTGTGACCGAAGTGGCAACTTGGGCAGTATACAGGTATAGAATATTCACCAGAAGAGTAGTGACTTCTTGGCCTTTTTTGTACAGGATGTTACAAATGCACTCGCAGTTATACCTTGCACCAAAGCATCTCATTATACACATTCAGGATCAGGCCAGAGGAATTACCATACAGCACAGGGCAGAGATATGATAAAGCAGTGCACAATCTCTCTCTCTCAAGATGCATCTTGGGTCCTGTAAATGTGACTGATGCCAGGTCATACATTTTATCCACTAGAAGACACAAACAGAACTTTTACAGCCTTGAAACTTATTTGCTTAGTGTATGGTATACATAATAGAAGCAGTTTTGGTATTGTGTGAAGTAAGGGCATCGCCTTTGTAACTGTTTAGCTCTTGGAAAAGATACCATGTGTTTTTGTTTAAACTGAATTGTAGTACTTTATTCAAGCTGCTGCTATACTGAGGTATGAGATACTCTTTAAGAAAAGCATCCTGCACTTCACAGATAACCTCATATCCTTACTTGAATTAAACATGGTCCCTTCTGTTAAGCACATAATTAGATCAGAGAATATGCATGTGTTTGATGTCATGCTGCAGCAACCACTGGCTGCTGCAAGCATTGCAGCTCTTTGCTGATTAAATCAGGTCCCTGGTTCCTATAGATCAGTAGTCATTTTAGTCAGTTTAATTAAAATGGAAAAAATACAATGCCCCTCTCGTGAGGGACAGTGCCACTTCCTAAGAACTGATATTGTCATGACAGTCTTAGTACAGGGTGCTGTGGGTAATGGGCATGTTAAAAAAAAAATAAATAGACTGAGCAGCAACACTGTACTGCTAGCTTTCCAGAAGTCTAGCTTCATGGTGAATGTTGTAACGGGCACTTGCTTGTTAGCAGGACTAGTAGCCACACATTTTTCATTGCAACAATAAGACAGAAGAATGTTTTCAGTATAGAATTTGCACTGGGTCTTTAATCTCACCCAGATGCAACAGTTGTACTTGCAATTCTGAAATGAAGGTGAAACAAACTGTAAAATTGTGAGCTCTAGCCATACTGTCTGTATTCCACAGTTGCTAACAAAGACAGAATGTACTGTATTTCTCCAGTAAAGAAGCAGAATGAGCACAGGAAACAAATGTCCCAGACTTGTGTAATGATGTAACTTTCAGCTCTTGTCTGGCTTTGGATGCTGACATTGGTGATGCTGCAAAGATGAAATTAAACTTGAGGACAAAATGTGAATTGGTATGAGAATGACATTAGCATACTGGCACCTATTACTTAGTATGTCAGACGCTCCTTACAGCAGTGCAGGAGGAGAAAATTGTTTTTTGCTAGGCTTTACAAAGAAATCAGTTTTAATGTCTTCACTTTCATCTTTGCACACCTCTGGTGGAGCAGACAAAGCAGAAACCATGAAAATTGGACAGCAGGAGCAGTGAAGTAGTTATGATCAGTTAAATCCCCTGAAGGTCTCGGAGCTTGATAGCATTATGTGATGGCTTTATTAGCCCACAGCTCTGTGTGTGTTTTACTACCAGTGCCCCTTGAACTGATATGCAATAATGTTTGCCAAGAGTGTCTGTTTCTATGAACTATGTACAAATCTGGATTTTTTTTAAATACAAAACTGTATTATACAGATTTGGATTTTGGGGAATGATTTCAAACTTAAAACTGTTGCTTCTTTGTGCATTGTTTCCTAAGGATTTCGTACAGTTTAGTTTTACTCCTGTTGCATTTGGTTTCTCAGCTTTCATGCTATGACTTGATCTTTGAACTATCTCACAGCTGCAGAGTCAGCATTTTGTCTAGTTATGCCCCGTTGCCGTCCTCCGTATGAGCTACCACCACCCCAAAACAGACATTTTGCAATCCATTATGCAGAGTCATAACTTGAATGAAGAGTCCATTAAACAGCTTTATTGCAGTTCTATTTTAAGGGTATTAATAATATTAGTCAGAAAAGTACATTTGTAATCTTTTTCTTCCCCTTTTAGCCATCCGCTGCTTAGAGCTACCAAAAAGCCCCGTTCTTCTAAATTCTATAGAAAGCGTGGTCAAAGTGATAAATCTTTTCAGGAGACTTCTGTCACCTTTCACTTTTTGGGTTGTTTTTTCAGCAAGAAAGGCAAAGATACTGCTTGACTACATTCTGGATATTTGTTGTGAATACAGAAAGATGACCTAATAGCAGTGATTCCAAAGTAATCATTCTGCTAACACAACAACAGTCACATTGCCTCTCTCACACACACACACACACGCACACACTTAAGAATCCAAAGCGTGGTCAAAGTGATAAATCTTTTCAGAGACTTTTGTCACCTTTCACTTTTTTTGTGTTTTTTTCAGCAAGAAAGGCAAAGAAGACTTGACTACTACATTCTATATTTTTTGTGTGAACAGAAGGATGACTCTAGCCAAGACATTCTGCTAACACAACAACAGTCACATTGCCTCACACACACACACACACACACACACACGCACACGCACACGCACGCACACACACAGTGCATTGACAGCTCAGTGGTGCAGAGGCAGAAATTTATCTATTCCTTAATTTGGTAATGAAGCTAGGTCCAGCTGGAGTGTGACAGATTAAGAATCCATAGGCCTGCTATGCATAATTTTTGAGGCATATTTATGATTCTATTTTAAGGGTATTAATAATATTAGTCCAAAAAGTACATTTGTAATCTTTTTCTTCCCCTTATAGCCATCCGCTGCTTAGAGCTACCAAAAAGCCCCGTTCTTCTAAATTCTATAGAAAGCGTGGTCAAAGTGATAAATCTTTTCAGGAGACTTTTGTCACCTTTCACTTTTTGGGTTGTTTTTTCAGCAAGAAAGGCAAAGATACTGCTTGATTACATTCTGGATATTTGTTGTGAATACAGAAGGATGACCTAATAGCAGTGATTCCAAAGTAATCATTCTGCTAACACAACAGTCACATTGCCTCTCTCGCACACACACACACACACACACACACACACACACACACACACACACACACACACACACACACACAGTGCATTGACAGCTCAGTGGTGCAGAGGCAGAAATTTATCTATTCCTTAATTTGGTAATGAAGCTGGGTCCAGCTGGAGTGTGACCGATTAAGAATCCATAGGCCTGCTATGCATCATTGTTGAGGCATATTTATGATTCTGAGTGCCTACCCCCTAGTAACAGAGGAATGGCTTTCCGGTTTATTTACTACCAGTCAGAAGGTATGCATTGAATATGTGTGAGCATGCATACGGCACCAGAAATGTCAGCTATGTTGCCAGTCCATTTGGCATCTAGAGATGGAGGAAAATATTCATCCATGAGACCAGGTCTGGGCTTTCCCTCTTCTGGCAGGTGCCATTACCACCAGCACAAAAGTAGGAATGAAAATTGTTAGACATATGGGGACTGTGGAGGAGACAACTGCTACACCTATATCATTTATTCTTTACTTGAAGAATATACCTTCTGTTCTTTCCTTGTAGAATATACTAGAATTCATGACATACACTCCTGATGACAGGTGATGTGCATTATTACCCTGTTATTTGTTGGGCTTTAATAGATGAAGTCTCAGCTTGACCATTTTAACTTGATATTCAACTCAGAATCTGGTATTCGACATTGAAAGTCACTTTTAATGCAGTTTATATTTGTGTGCCAAAAGTGATGCATTCCGTGTAGTATTTCTCTGTAGTTGTGTGATCATGGAGTTGGTATGTTTGTCTCTTTCCTCCTGCAAAATTGTTTCACCTATGAATGATAAAGATGTGATTGCTGGAAGGAGTATCCTTTGATCACAAGTGATCTATAAAACTGACCCACATCCCACTTGCTCAGATCAACTGCACACTCCAGGAAAGCAGTTCTGTAATCATTCAGCAGTACCTAGTGGACTTGCAAATACCATGATCCTGATGTCCGTCACAATTGTACCAAATCAAGCTACAAAGGAGTAGCAAAGTTATCCAGCATGGATTCTGTAGCTAGAACCCGAACAACTGGTCATCATGAAGTGCATCGTAAACTGCAAGAATTGAAAAAATATATATATTAGTGGGATGAAACTGCAATGTTTTTTTTTTCCATCAGGCCTGTACCATCCTATGTCATGAATGCAGTCCACTAAAGATTTACATCTAAACAGAAAAATGCATCTTGTCCTTACTCTGAGAAATCATTCATGATCTGCTTGAATGGCATGGCTGTGTTTTAGATGTCAAATCAATATATTTAAAAATTCCCGAAGTTTCAAGGCTGTTTGCATAATGCAATGTATCTTTATAACTTGGTGATTTTTCAGTATTATTCATTTTGCAATGTGCAAATCTTATATGTTCTGATTTCTATATTAAATGCAAAGTAATTAGGAAATGAGGACTTTATAATTTCATTCGAAAACAATTTCATAGTGGCAATACCATAGTGCTAGTGGAAGTGAAGAAGTCATAAATTTTATGATTACAGATCATTTTGGGCTCAGCTTCTAGAACGCTTATCTTAGTTTCCACATCAGGAATTATGTCATCATTTATAGGGCCAAACTGTTGGCGCATTATCAAAAAGTACTTCATAAAATAGGCATTTGCAATCAATTATTTGCAGTGTTAATCTAATTTTCAGAGACTTGAACAAGTACATCTGGGCAGCATGCAGGATTATTAAAAATATTTTAAACCAAAATAAAAATTGCTTGATGTATGGACTGTAAATCCTTAGTTGTCCAGGATTAAATGAGTTTTTTAAACTGAAACATTTCTGTAAGCAAGTGGAAAGATATATTTATGTGATTTTGCTTGATATCATGCAGTGTTATGAAATTACTTGTTTAATGTGAGGTCTCCCTCAACATTGAGGGTCAGAATTGGAACTCATTAAAATTATTTTTAAATTTGGGATTTATGATTTATTTTTTTATCTTGCCCTTTGGTGGAGCAACCCCAGAGTTGGTATATTTTGAGGTATAAGGTATGGGCAAAGCCCCCCTTCATGGAGGGGGGGTATAGAGGGCAACAGCCGCCTTCAAAAAATGCACATAAAATCCCAAGTTCTGACTTTTTTTGAATGCTCACAGTTCTTATTCTCTGTTTCAATAGGTTATCTTTAAAAGTGTTTTTCCGGAGATTTTAATAGGTGGGTACCAGATCTTGAAACATTACTACAAACACCTGGTGGGAAAAACAAGTAGAAATATTTGCTTTCTACAGTTTGTACCTGAAATACTGTGTGTGCATTTTCTGGGTCCTGGTTTGGTGTATTTTTTATTTTTTTTTGCTTTACATTTGTTTATACTTCCAAGCACGTAAATACAAAAAAAAAATCACCAAGTGGACATGCCAGTCATTATA
Source organism: Protopterus annectens (assembly GCF_019279795.1). Taxonomy (NCBI): domain Eukaryota; kingdom Metazoa; phylum Chordata; order Ceratodontiformes; family Protopteridae; genus Protopterus; species Protopterus annectens. The sequence continues at coordinate 1,862,110,310 of NC_056731.1, read as the reverse complement.
AACTCCAGATGTATCTTCAGTCGCAGGATCCTGCAAATCCAAATAGTGAACAGATGCTGTGGTGGTTCTACTGTAGAAGCATTGGGAGGGGGTGCTGTAGGCAGTTATGAACAATTTTTATTTTATTTTAGGGAATTCACATGGCCTAGAATGTGCATTTAACAGTATCACTTAATGGAGGTTGCTCACACTTTGCAGTTAATATTGCCTCATGAAGAGCATGGGTGGGAAAATGCAAGAACGTGTAAGTAACAATGCTGATCCTATGTGTATGGTTGAAGGAATGTTTTCATTTTTCAGGGCTTGAAAGTGATGGGTTCCGTACATGCCAATGTAATTAAAGCAGTTACTGACAGAGGTGAACTGTTCACTCGTCCATTGTTATATAGGTGTATTGGAAAGGTTGAGAGATTACATACAATAGATCAATTTTTTTTAACCAATAATAAAACTGCTATTGTATTTGAAGGATGCTTTCCTCAATTTGAAGAACTAGTATTTTTATGGCTTGAACACCCAGCCATATTACCTATCTGCTCTTGATTTTTAGAGCTGGACATTTCTAGTGTGTTTGGAAAGAGTTCTGGGTTGAGATTGTAAAAAGAAGTAGATTTTTTATTATAGGTTGTGTTAAATGTACTTGCCAAAGTGATGTTCTGGTAAGATGTTAAGACTACTCTGATCTGTAAACACAGGAGTAGAAAGGAATGTTTGTGCTTCCTATCAGCATAGGTTCATCAGTGGTTACTAGGCTATTGGCCCAAGAGGCATTTTAAGCCTAGCCAAGCTTACCCCAAATGTAATAAAATATTGTTGACGTGTCAATACCCCCAAGAAATTTATCAGTTATGATGTAGGCTTTACACATCAAACACTCACAGGCTGCCCCATGTCCATTAAGGACATAGGAGCCAAACCTGGGTAATGGAATTTCCCATCCATTGGTCCAAGTTATGCTTGAATAGGGTTCGGTATGAGCCTTGCTTCACCTGGATAGAAAGCCTGTTTCAGAGAAGAGGTAATTTTTGAGACACATATGTCCGTCCAACATGTCCCGTTTTTCTCGAGGTTCAGGTCTTCAGAAAGGGTATTTCTTTTGCTATTTGTTTTGCAGCTGTGTAACAAATCCATCAGTATGGTAACAGAGGAAGCTTTGTAGGCTAGGCATAGATATCTGTGCAGCAGTCTGTAGGAGACCAAGTACAGGGACAGGGCTTTGAGATGGTCCACATATGACTTGTTTACTCCCTGTATTCTTTTTGTGAGTAAACTCTGTACTCCCTCAAGCTGCTGTAAGTGTCTTTTAAGGTGCATGCAGAAGGTAGCATTGTGGGTTTAGATGTCTGTCAGAAACCTGAGTGTAGTAAATGGAGAAACATTCTCCATTTAGGCCATTGTTCATCTGCAACACATTCCTTTGACAGCAATGTGTGTAAGTGTTATGACATGTAGCTGTTTTTACCGGGTCTATATTAGTTCATCGAAGGCTCACTTCATCATACCTTTTGTTCATCATACAAAAGCCATCGAACATTCACTTCAGTGAACATGTTACATGGGGAAAGAAACTACATGCCCAACATTTCCCCTTAACACACTGGAGTATTTTAAACCCACCCAGGTGGGAGGCTGTGCCCCCACACCCCCCCCAACTATATATACCGACCCCAATATCGTACTACAGTGGGGAAAAGGGCAAATTTCCTTATGTATAAATCCTTCGCTGATGTGAACATTCACTAAAGTGAATGTTCAATGTTTTTTGTTCAATGAATGGAGGTTTGCTGAAGTGAACTAATATGGACCCATTTTTGCCAGCTATATAGTATGGTTATCTAGCCACCTCTGGGATGCAGATAGAATTGGGTATTAGCTGTCACTGCTGCCCTACTTACCACAAAAAGAAAAATTGCAGTCTTCTTCATAGAAATGTCCAGAGAAAAATAGTCTTTAGTTACAAATTGCAGATTCTTTGCAGAGAACTCTTCACATATGCATACTTTGCCTGTGCTTCTAGCAAACCAGCTGTAATTCATTGTTTTAGCACTATCTAGTGAACAATTACAGATCTTAGATGAATGTGTTTAACAATTCAGATAATATTACTTGACATTTAGACTAAAGTATGGCATATTTGAGCTGTTAACAGTCCTAGAGCTTTATATTGAATGCACAGGTAAGATTAAAAGATGAACCAGTTGTTTTTCACGTTTGTTTTTGAAGTGGTTTTAAAACTACATTGTGTTTCTAATGTTGATTTATAGCATTATTGTGTTATATGTCTAAGCAATTCTCCTTCCTTACAGTACATCGAAACCTCTACATTTCCTCTCACGAGTTGGCCCACTGTGTTTTCTTGCATAAGCCTGTCTAAGCTAAAATCTTAGAGGATGAGAAAAGGTGAGAGAAGGAGAGGTACTTGTGTAGTCCTTAGCAAGAACCATTTTTTCCATTTGTGGTCTTAGTTCTGTGTTAGTGAAAGTTAATGTATGTCCTCCATGCTTCTGTTATTACTTCTAAGTCTATTTCTCAAATATCCTCTTTTGGGAACAGAATAAAAATAAAAACAATTTGAACACAAAGCTATTAATTATAGCTATTTATAGTCTGATGTTCACCTTTTATGAAAAATTCAAGGGCAAATTTGACATGTTGCCTCTCTGGCATTACTTCACTTTGCCAGCCTGAGACTTAGTTGTGTTGTAGCATGTTTTTGTTCACTTCTTAGCCATTCATTAGTGTTGTGTGTTATCAGACCAGAAACAGGAAGCGTTTCCCTGAGGAGCTCAGCCAAGTGGAACCTAAGTCAACAAGAACACTCCCCATGTTAAATGCATAAATTGTACTATTTCTGTGTTGAACACAACAGGGAGTTGATATTTTTACTTTCTTATGGCATCACATCAGCAAGAGAATTACTTTTATAATAGCAGACTTACAGCTAATACAGGTGTAATGCTGCATGTTTTCTTTTAAGCAGTAACCCCTTCCTTGACTTGATTGCAGCCTGTGCCGGAGTCAAAAGAACAAACTGCATGTGAGATATCTGAAAAGGAAGACTTGCATTTATTATTTACAATGAAAATTCACTAAAGCAGTTTAGTAGTATATTTTTTTACCAAAAATATTTGGAATTATTATAGGTATTTTAAATGTTACTATTGTATATATTAAAGAAAATGTGAAATAAATAATATATGGTAAAGCAGAAAGAGAAATTAGAAACTTTCACCTGCTACACCTCTGTTCTAATTTTATAAATCTGAGTGTAGCTACACTTTTATTTTTATAAGAGTAAGAAGGCTTTCTTGGTAAGCAAAGATGACATACCCATGCGTAAAGGTCTAGTAATATATTACATGTAAATCTCACAATGCCACTGGATGTTTTTCTTTTGTATTCAATGAAAGTCTGTACAATTTTAATGTTAAAGGTATGCTATGATAATTTGATTGGGAGATTGGGGTGGTCAGATTTTTAAAGGATGTGTGATGCTCGTACCCTGGCCCAGCAATCAAGGAGCCTCAATCCTCTCCACTAACACCAGAGAGGGCATCTCATATGAGAGGAAAGGATAACAAATGCACACAGTAAAGTGCAGTTTCCCTTAAGAGCACACAGAGATCACAGTCAGTCTGGGGCTGGTCGCTTCCTTGCTCTCCAGGTCCCCAGTAACACTCCCCATTGGCACAGCTATAGGGTCCAGATTTCAGCCTAGTGGTAAAGCTAAAACCTCTAGCATCCTCTGTCCAACCAGTGCTTCGTGCCCCTGCCCAAGTAGCTGACACACACACACTTTGAGAAGAGTTTATACAACCACACAGACACTTCTGGGGAAGGCTGGCACAGGTTGTCCAGCTGTGCCCCTTTTTCCCCAGACTATATGGTACCAGCTGCCACCACCCACTAATATTTATCAGCTACTCAAAGGCCCTTAAAAGGGTGTCCAGTTACTGTGCAGTATTATTATCCAATTGGTAAATGTGACTAATCAGTCAAGACTTATTTGGAGTGACTTAGACAGTAAACTCTAAATATGCAATGTGCTCTAGAGCTTATCTTATCTCTACACAAACCAGCCACAGTTAAAAGGTTTTAAAATATTTAATAATAAATAATTAAAACCACAAGACAATACTTTTTACTGCACAGTCAGTGCTAGTCAAGAGTTCAGAGATCACACAGAAATATTTTAAATAAATTAGTAGTATAGTTCTGACATCACAGAAAAACACTTAGTTTAAACTTTCTAATTTCTAGCTCTCTAAAAGAAAACACAAGTCTAAGATAACTTGCATAAGACAATAGGCAAAGTGCTGATGAGTTGGATATCAAGACAAAAACACTTAATGCCTTCTGATTCGCTCTGTTTAAATTGAAACTGCAGTTCTGATAAAACATTACATAATTTCACATTTTCCTGGTGTTCCCAGGCTGACAGAAACTGCATTTACATTATTTTACACTTAGACCAATAAAAGACATTCCACATGTAAATTCTAGTCATTAAATTTAGCCTTAAAACAATAGGCAGGAAGCCTTTATCTAGCCCGGACAGAGCCGAATTGTAAACTTCAAAGGCAGTGATGAAATAATTTTAATTTCAAAGGACCAACAAGAAATGCTTGACTTGGCTTTCTTTACAGCAGATGGCAATGTTGCCACATTGTTTAAAGTTCAACATTTCACGGCACATTCTTTTATTTAAAAAAAACAAGCTTGTAGTTCAACATTCATATTTACAAATGATAGAATTATCTGCACAATTCTATCTGGCTAGGCTGGCAGATTTCACCCATCGCTACCAGTCTTCACCCCCACCCCCAGAGAACTTAAGCTAGTTTTTCAAGTGACTCTTGAGAAACGCTGCTTGACAGGGTTAGATCTATCTGAGTGTACCTCACCCCATTCCCTGTCTTAAGAACCCATCTGCATTGGCATTGCTACTCCCAGTGTGGTGCTTGCCTGACATATCTGCTTGCAACCCTAGGCTCTATCTAAGCAACTTGGCATTTTGCTGCCTGGCTCTGTTTAACCATGTTAGGGGGTTGTGATTAGTCATAACAGTGAATTTCTTTCCATACAGATAAGACTGGAGTTTCTGCAGTGTCCACACTATGGCTAGACATTCCTTCTCTACAGCTGCATAGCATTCCTTCCTGGGTTGGAGCCTATGACTGAAATTAACACATTCAAATTATTTGCTGTAATCTGGACTGGCTAACACAGGGGGGTCCTCCCGAAGCTTCTTTAAGCTTCTGGAATGCCTGCTCACATGTTGGAGTCCACACTAACTTATCTGGCCTGTTCTTCCTTGTCAGGTCTGTGAGGGGAGCAGCTATGGTGCTGTAACTGGGGGCAAACTTTCTGTAGTACCCTGCTGTCCCTAAAAATGCCCTCACCTGCTTTTTAGTAGCAGGTGCAGGCCATGCCTGAATGGCTTCCACTTTGGCAAGTTCTGTCCTTATCTTACCACTCCCCACTCTATGTCCTAGGTTGGAGACCTCTGCCATACCCACCTGACATTTGCTTAGCTTAAGGGTCAGGCTTGCCCTTTGTAGTCTGCCCAGCACCTTCCTGACATGCTGAAGGTGCTGTGGCCAGGAATGGCTGTAGATGGCCATATCATCTAGGTAAGCAAGGGCAAAAACCCTTCTCCAAGGATATTATCTACCAGCCTCTGGAAAGTTGCTGAGGCATTCGTCATCCCAATGGGCATCTTTATGAATTTGTACAAGCCAAAATGAGTCACAAAGGCTGACCTCTCTAGCACTGGGAGTCAAGGGAACCTGCCAGTAACCCTTGGTAAGATCAGTGGTTGTAAGATACTTAGCCACACCCAGCTGCTCTAGGGCCTCATCTGTCCTAGGCATGGGGTAAGCATCTGACTCTGTGTGACTATTTCATTTCCTGTAGTCCACACAGAACCTGGTGCTGCTGTCCTTCTTTGGCACCAGCACCACTGGGGAGGCCCAGGGACTGTTGTACTCTTGAATCACCCCCAGGTCAAACATCTCCTGTGCTTCCTCCCTCAGGGTCTGTCTGACTCTCTCAGGCACCGTATAAGGGGCCTGCCTAATAGGCCTTTAAGGTCCTGTATCCACCTGGTGCTGCACTAGGTGGATGCACCCTGGTTTCCCAGTGAACATGTCCCCAAATTTCTGCAACACTGCTTGGATTTCTTAACCTGGGTAGGAGATAGCTGTTGGGACATTGCTACTCCTTCCACTGAGGCGTCAGCCCGAGCATCACTGAGATCAGTCTCCAGATCTCCTTTAGACTCCTCCTGTAGTCCACTGCAAATGCTATCATGGTAAGGTTTCATCATGTTAATATGGTACAGTTTGTGCCCCTGCCATCTTCCTAGCAGTTGCACCATGTAGTTAACATTGCTTACCTTTCTTACCACCTTGTAGGGTTCCTCCCAAGCTGCTTGTTGTGTCTGATAGGAATGAGAACCATTACCTGCTACCCCACAGCATACTCTCTAACTTGATCATTCCTGTCATACTGCATCTTTTTTTTGTTGTTGGGCTTCTGCCAGGTTCTCCTCTGCCAAGCATACGAGTTCCCTAAGCCTTATCCTGAGGTTTAGGACATATGCCACAATAGACTCCTTGTGAGACTCGCACTCACCTTCCCACTCCTCTCAAATTAAATCTAGAGGTCCCCTCACCCTATGTCCACACAGCAACTCAAAGGGTGAAAACCCTGTGGATTCCTGGGGAACTTCTCTGTAAGGAAACAACAGATGGGGCAAATATTTGTCCCACTCCCTCTTAAACTGATCTGCAAATGCCCATAGCATGGATTTGATTGTAGAGTTTAACCTCTCAACAAGACCGTTAGTCTGGGGATGGTAGGGGGCGGTCTACATATGCTTCACCCCACAGGACTTCCACAGACAAGCCAGTGGGTCTGACTTGAAATTGGCACCTCTGTCAGTATTTCTTTTGGGAAACATACTCTGCTGAAAATCTCTAACAAAGCATTGCAACCTTCTCTGCTTCAATGGAGGACAAAGCCACTGTCTTAGGGTATCATGTAGCATAATCCACTACCAGTAGGATATACCTTTTCTCTGTGGAACTTGGGGTACTCAGAGGACCCACAATATCCATAGATACACTCTGAAATGGCTCCTCAATCACAGGCAAAGGCATCAAAGGAGCTCTCACCTTGTCTCCTGCCTTGCCTACCTTTTGGCACTGCTCACAGGTCCTGCAGTACCCTGTTACATCTCTGGAAATTCCAGGCCAATAGAAGTTCTGCATAATACACCTCTTTGTATGTTTTATGCCCATATGACCTGCAAAGGGAATATCATGGGCTATGACTAGAAGCGCCAGACTGTAGGCTTTAGGCACTAACAACTGCTGTACGCTCACCTTCTAGCCCTCCCTCAGGGGTCCACTCTCTGTATAGTAACCCTTTGTCCCAGTATATATAGATTCCCCCTTTCCTTGAGAATCAGGTGCCTCCCTAGCTACCTGCCTCAGGCCTTGCAATGTAGGGTCTGAGAGTTGAGCCTGTCTCAACTCTCTCCTTGTAACCCTTCCCAGCTTCCTTCAACAGGATGTCTGGCATCCTCTGACAGTGGTGCCTCACTGTCAGCCTGGGTACTACTAGTCACCTCTACTTTTGCAGTCACTCTGTCCAAGGGACCATCAGTACCCCCAAGCAGCTGTAGCTCACCTTCAGTCTCACTGCTACAACTTAGCTTCCTCCTTGAAGTAACCATCTCACAAGTCCTGGCTGCAAGTATGCAGTCTGTCTGGGTCTCTCCCAGGCTACCAGACCCACATGCTTGTCTCCTAGCCTGCCTGCATGTAACTGCATAAGCACATGGTACTGCTTCATCCAAATCCTTCCCTATCAGGACATCTGCAGGATGGTAGTTTAGTACCCCTGTTGTCCATTAGCATTTTTTCTTGCCCACTTACGGGCTCCCTCACCTTTTGTTCCCCATCTTACCTCTGTGGACACCTGTATGCCACATCGTCCCACTGGTTGCATTCAAAACATTTAACCCTAGCTCCTGGACATGTACCTGGAATAGTGGCTTTCCCTGCTGCTGGCAGTTTCTGTTGGAGCAGTCTGTGCTGCCCACCATGGGTTCCTTTAGACCCATGAACAGTACTGGGGTTCCCCTTCCTGTGCAGGGTTGCCCTGCTTGCCAGGTATAGGTCTCCCTTCTTCCCAAACTCATCTGAAGTAGCACATTGTCTATCAGCTAACCAGATCCTCGTGTCCTCAGGCTAAGTGCTAAGGGCTTGTTCCCTCACAAAAAGGTCTGCCAGCCCTTCACAAGTGGTGACCTGACATCCACTTACCCACCTATGGAAATAAGTGCTCAGTTCAGCAACATACTCGCACACACTTTCATCTGCCTTGCATCTATGCTCATGAAACTTTTTCTTATATGTTTCAGGTGTTAGCTTAAACAGTTCTAAAAGACATTTCTTAACAGCAGTATAATCAAAACATGCAACATCAGACATTTTGGACAGAACAGTTACAGCTTTACCATGGAGTAAGGGGGTCAGGAACCGTACCCTGAGCCCTTGGTCAATTTCATAATGTTTACATACCTTCTCAAACATATGAATGCAACCATCAAAATTAGCCCCCTCTTTAAACTACGGAAGAAATTTACTGACCTTTTGTGCTTCTGAGGTCCAGTTACTCCTTCCCCATTACCTCCATGACTCTGGTGAAGAGTCAGCATCTCCTTCTCATGCTGCCTCTCTTGTTCCTCAGCTTGCAGATGTAACAGTTGCCATTCTCCTCCGCCTACAAACATTGCAGCCTCTCATATGCTTCTAATTCACATGCCTGGCCTCTAACTCAAGTCTCTTTAGCTCCAGCTGGATGTTTAAGTCCACTGCAGAAAGGTTGAGCTGTCCATTCTCTGAGGTAATTATATCTCCACTGCCAGTCTGATTGTCCTCATGGTTGCTGTTTTCTGATGCAACTGTAACCAAGGCTGTAATCAGGTCTGCCTTGGTAAGGTTTCCATGCATAATCCCCTAGCCTGGCACATCTCCACCAGCTGGCTCCTTGTCAGCTTTCCATACTCCTCTGCTGACATGCTCCCTGCTCACCTTGACTAAGCTAACAAAAGAAATAAAACAATTGTGATCTGAACTCCAAGTATTCACTGTGTGGCTGCTTTAGCATACAAAAATACCTTCAAAGCTCACTGTACACAAGCTACAGGATTCACTCTACCCACACTCCAAGCCATTTAGTATTTGCCAACTAATTAATATGTGATATGAATATCCCACTGCTGCCAAACAATTAATATGGGAGAATATCCCAACCATTGCCACCAATTAATATGTGATGTGGATATCCCAACCATTGCCACCAATTAATATGTGATGTGGATATCCCTACCACTGCCACCAATTAATATGTGATACCCGTGCCCTGGCCCAGCAATCAAGGAGCCTCAATCCTTGCTACTAACACCAGAGAGGGTGTCTCGTATGAGAGAAAAGGATAACAAATGCACACAGTAAAGTGCAATTTTCCTTAAGAGCACACAGAGAACAGTCAGTCCGGGGCTGGTCACTCCCTTGCTCTCCAGGTCCTCAATAAGACTCCCCACTGGCACAGCTGTAGGGTCCAGATCTCAGCCTAGTGGGAAAGCTAAAACCTCTAGCACCATCTCTGTCTAGCCAGTGCTTTGTGTCCCTGCCCAAGTAGCTGACGCACACAAACTTTGAGAAGAGTGTATACAACCTCACAGACACTTCTGGAGAAGGCTGGCACAGGTTCACCAGCTGTGCCCATTTTTCCCAGACTATACAGTAGTACCAGCTGCCACCACCCACTAATATTTATCAGTTACTCAAAGGCCCTTAAAAGGGTGTTGAATTATTTCTGTGCAATAGTAATATCCAATTGGTAGGTGTGACTAATCAGTCAAGACTTATTTGGAGTAACATGGACAGTAAACTCTAAATATGCAATGTACTCTAGAGCTTAACTTATCTCTACACACACCAGCCACAGTTAAAAATGTTTTAAAATATTTAATAATAATAAATTAAAACCACAAGACAATACTTTTTACTACACAGTCAGTGCTAGTCAAGAGTTCAGAGATCACACAGAAATATTTAAAATAAATCATAAATCATTAGTACAGTTCTGATATCACAGAAAAATACTTTGTCTGTTGTCTTATGTAAGTTATCTTCGACTTGTGTTTTCTTTTAGAGAGCTAGAAATTAGAAAGTTTAGACTGAGTGCTGATGAGTTGGATATTAAGACAAAAATGCTTAATGCCTTCTGATTCTGTTTAAATTGAAACTGCAGTTCTGATAAAACATTACATCATTTCACACTTTCCTGGTGTTCCCAGGCTGACAGAAACTGCATTTACATTCGTTTACACTTAGACCAATAAAGGACATTCCATATATAAATTCTGGTCATTAACTTTAGCCTTAAAACAATTGGCAAGAAGCCTTCATCCAGCCTGGACGGAGCTGAATTGTAAACTTCAAAGGCAGTGATGAAATAATTTTAATTTCAAAGGACCAACAAAAAATGCTTGACTTAGCTTTCTTTACAGCAGATGGCAATGTTGCCACGTTGTTTTAAGTTCAACATTTCACAGCACGTTCTTTCATTTAAAAAAAAAACAAGCTTGTAGTTCAACATTCATATTTACAAATGATAGAATTATCTGCACAATTCTATCTGGCTAGGCTGGTAGCTTTCACCCATCTCTGCCAGTCTTCACAGGATGAATGACTCAAATGTGACTGGCAAAATCCAATACACGTATGTGGAAAGCTAACTGTAGAAGCTTTAATGAATGGAGGAACTGTGCAAATAAGTAGAATCCTGTAAGGTATGTTCTTGTACTGTACTTTGCAATAATTCAGAGTTGAATTACAAAGTACTGGAGGTATTTTTGGATCATGGTTCGGCCTGTGTGTGGTTTAAATAGTAAAGAGCAGGTAAACTCCTAAGTAAGTTGGTGTTATAAAGGTGTGAGTTTCATGGAAACAGTGCCAGGAAGGGTAAGTGAGTTTCATGGAAATGGTGCTAGGGAAGGGTATGCATTTGAGAGCAGATTAAAAGAATGAGGAAACCATTGTCAGCTGTGTAAAGAGAGTATAGCATGAGTTAGGGGTTTAGATAGCTTAGGAAAGGAAATAAAGAAATGAATATTGTTTGATCCTCTTGAGAAAATAAAGGTTTTCATAAATAAATGGTGATATTTTAAGGCTTGCAAGGAACTGTAAAAGGCAATACGTAAAAACACAAGTAAAAGGACTGCTAGTATGGTGACAGGCACAAAAGGTAATCCTGTGGTCCAAATAGCTGTAGTAGTTTTCAAAAAGGATAAAGCATTTTTAGATGGGTTGCTCAAAAAAAAGTATAAGAAAATGGCATACAGAATAAATATTTTCACACTATCGAGAAAACTAAGACCATGGCCAGTATACATAGTTATGGGCTTCGCATTTTCAGAGTGGTAAGCAGTGAAGAACAGCACTATATGGTTATGCAAATTCTGGATTTCAGGATGACTCTGGAAATGCAGAAAACATTTTAAAATACAATCGCTATTGCAAAAGCCTAACATGCTTAATACATAAGCGATAGGGGGACAGCTAATATGCAAATAAAGGGCCTTAGACATTTTTGTGTGAGAGTGATTCACAGAGATGAATCTATAATGAGATAGTTTGCGTACTGAATGTGTAAATGGCCCTGAACTTGCACCAGTAAGCAGCAGTTTACCAGGAGAATATGTAGACGCAAGGGGATGGTAAAAAAAGAAGTATGCACTGCCATACATTTTAAAAAGAGGTATAGTTGTTGAGTTAAAGAAATTATTTTTATTGTATTTTAGTGCTTGTCCATACTTGGACAAAGTACTGAAGGGGTCCTTGGGGGAAATGTTTCATTTTGGTGCTTGTGCATAACTGTTCATATTCCTGAAGGGGTTGCTATTTGTGTGTCCGGGAAGTGCTTGTGCATATATCACACCACAAAGTCCAGCAATAAGCAAAAAAAAAAAAAAAAAACACAGAATAAGGCCAATGTCCAAAATGTACCAAAATTATTTTAATAAAAAAGACACAAAACTGCACCAAAGTGGTATTATCTCCTCTAGCACTTTGGCTGTATGTCTTTTACAGAAGTACAAACACTTTCCAACCCCACAGCTTACTTATACATTGCTAAATAACTGATACATCCTATTAACATTAATTACAATTAATTAAACCAATTTAAAATTTTAAGGAGATATTTCACAAAATATCTCCCGTTACTTTCTCTATTCATGCCCTTGGGCACCAGTGTATCAAACTTTAAAATGAATATAGATTCTTTTCTTCTCGGCTCATTTTTAATATTAACACCTTCATCAAGAAAATGTATTTGTTCTAAAACTGTTGCTCTAAAACCAGTAAAATCACCTTTATGTATACAATGAAAATGTGAAGCAACTGGACTTATTTAATTTTTCTTTTTTATATCTCTTATATGTTCTTTTATTCTAGTTGCAAGACTTTTTAGTTTCCCCAATATAACATTTCTCACAGGGGCACCTTATACAGTAAATAACTCCCTCACTATTGCAACTAAAATTATTTTGTGCTCGAAACTGTTTTCCATTAATAACTGGAAAAGTATCTATCACATATTTACATACCATGCAGCCACCACAAGGAAAAGTTCCTACAGTTCCTATACTTAAATCCATAGAAGATGCTGGCAAAACAAATCTGCCATGCACCAAAAATTCCCTTAGATTCCTACCCCTCTTATATGAAATTCTTAACTGTTTACCTCTCAAAATACTTAACCTATCATTTTTAGCCAGCATTTCCCAATAATATCTAATTAGCTCTATTAATTGCTTAGTAAACACTAAATTTTGTAACAAAAAAGTGCTTGTGCATACTTGGACAAACTACTGAAGAATGGCTGGTGGCAAGTTCGCAGATTGCAGCTTCAATATTAAAGGTGAAGCATCACTTTTTAACAACAGACATATGTTCCTCGCAGATGGACTATGAATAGCAAAAATGCCTCATTATTGTATACCACTCCACAACATTTTTTATTTTCATCTCATTATTTTTAAGGCATTTTGCATTAGCGTAAATGGTCTCTAGGAATGTAGCCTGTACTACACTCATTCATAGGCATCAGGGATACCCCTATCACATTTGTGCAAGTGACTATGAATAGCACTGTATTTTGAAAAGGAGCCTCACGAGCTTGTGAGGAACTATTGAAAAAGACGAAGGTGCCACTGAAAAAAGTTTGCCATCATGAATGCTGGGGAATAAAGTAATGACTTGGTCATTCACAGAATTGCTTTAGAGATGCTTACTAACTGAAGGAGGTACATACCAAATGAAAGTTCTTGTTTTTATTAGAGAACTCCTCAATAAATCATGACACTCAAGGTAAGTCATTCTGGTATCAGTACCTGCACATGTATAAGAAAGCTTGAGTAAATTAATTTGTGGGGTTTATGTATAAATGATAGCATGGCTTGACATCTGTATGGTCTGCTGAGCCTAATTTGAGAAAGGTCTGTGACTGAAAGGGGCTGACCGTGGTTACAACCCCAACAACATGTGATCTTACATCCATGATAAGAGAAACCTGAGTTCCGTTAAAGAAAAATTGCAAATCTTGAAAACCTTGTTTAGGGATGGAATTTTTAACTAGATTGTTTAATGAAATCTTGGAAAGTGAGAGGATGCCTGAGGAATGGAGAAAGTGTTTTGGTACCGATTTTTAAGAATAAGGGTGATGTGCAGAGCTGTAGTAACTACAGAGGGATCAGTCACAGCATGAAGTTAAGGAAAAGAGTAGTGGAAGCTAGGTTAAGAAGGGAGGTGATTAGTGATCAGCAGTATGGTTTCATGCCAGGAAAGGGCACTACAGATGTGATGTTTGCTTTGAGAGTGTTGATGAAGTACAGAGAAAGTCAGGAGTTGCATTGTGTCTTTGTGGATTTAGAGAAAGCATATGACTGGGTGCCTAGAGAGGAGTTGTGGTATTGTATGAGGAAGTCGGGAGTGTCCGAGAAGCATGTAAGAGTGGTACAGGATATGTATGAGGGTAGTGTGACAGCTGTGAGGTCTGCGGTGGGAGTGACGGATGAGTTTAAAGTGGAGGTGGGATTACATCAAGGTTCAGCTCTGAGCCCTTTCTTATTTGTAATGGTGATGGACAGGTTGACAGACGAGTTCAGACAGGAGTCCTCGTGGACTATGATGTTTGCAGATGACATTGTGATCTGTAGTGAGAGTAGGAAACAGGTGGAGGAGACCCTGGAGAGGTGGAGATATGCTCTAGAGAGAAGAGGAATGAAGGTCAGCAGGACTAAGACAGAATAAGTGTGTGAATAAGAGGGAGGATAGAGGAATGGTGAGGATGCAGGGAGTAGAGGTGGCGAAGGTGGATGAGTTTAAATACCTGGGATCAACAGTTAAGAGTAATGGGGAGTGTGGAAGAGAGGTGAAGAGAGTACAGGCAGGATGGAGTGGGTGGAGAAGAGTGTCAGGAGAGATTTGTGACAGACTAGTACCAGTAAGAGTGAAAGGGAAGGTCTACAAGAGGGTAGTGAGACCAGCTAAGTTATATGGGTTGGAGACAGTGACATTGACAAAAAGGCAGGAGTCCGAGCTTGACGTGGCAGAGTTGAAGATGTTAAGATTTGCACGGGTGTGACGATGATGGACAGGATTAAGTATATTAGAGGGTCAGCCCAAGTTGGAAGGTTTGGAGACAAAGCCAGAGAGGCAAGATTATGCTGGCTTTGGACATGTGCTGAGGAGAGATGCAGAGTATATTGGGAAAAAGATACTAAGGATGAAGCTGCCAGGTAACAGGAAAAGAGGAAGGCCTAAGATAAGGTTTATGGATGTGGTGAGAGTGGACATGCAGGTGGTTGGTGTGACAGAGCAAGAAATGGAAACAGTTGATCTGCTGTGGTGACCCCTGACGGGAGCAGCCGAAAGAAGGGATGCAATTACCATCGCCCCATTATACTCTTAACGGCAGAGATGTATATAAATGAGTTCAATAGGAGTATGTAAATATATTCTTGAGGGTATTTTTATGTATTTGTTGCATTCAGAGTATTGTTCCTGCTCAAAAGTATTATACCTATGACCCATTTGGTGTAATATATATTGCTGTGTTCCAAATTTGTTTACTTTTATGCGGGAATGACCGGAATTTCTGTGAATGTTAAGGAATATATTTTTGCCATTAAGTTTAAAAAAAGTCAGTATTGCCTTATTTAAGCATTAAACAATAGTCCTATATGCAGTACATTTTATTAGTGTTTCAGTCAAGTTTTAACAGTTTCAGGGAAGGCAATTTCCATAATAGGTTGGAAACCTAAGAAATTATGTAGCCGCTTCATCTAAATATGGTCAGATTTTTGGGACTGAATGAATCATTAAATATTAAATGTTTTTTATTCACTAAAAATGTAAGAAATTTGTTTTAAAACAAATATGAAATATTTAGCATTAAACATGAAGGTTAATTTTATGTATAGTTTTATAGCTTGTATATTAATTGAATGTGTACTATTGTTTTCTGTCATTTAATGTGTCAAATGTTTACTTTGAGTTAATTTGAGTAATGCAGGTTATTTGAAGATGTCCTAAGTACACTCATATTTTTCCCCGATTTCATTGGTAGCAATGCTTTTTTTTTTTATTGCATCAACTGAGGGAGATTGTGTAATTCTAATTTTTTGTGATGCGAGTCAAAGACTACAATTAAATGCACTTGCTCCTTTGAAACAACTTCTGTCCCAGTCAAGCCCATTTATTGTCCCATGGGGAAATAATATGCAAATTATTTCAGGGTTCCAGTACTGAATTCACATCTTCCACAATATTGTCACTTTTCTCCAGAAATCTACCGCGTCATGTTTTATTTTCTCTTATAGATCCCACTGGTACATCCTCATTATTAGAAATCAAGTTTCAGTCCCTACCCATAAATAATATTCCCTGCTGCAAGTTGATTTTTTTGACCAACATTCTCATAAGCTCCATATTAGCAGTTTTAGGTGGAACATAAATGCATGCCAGAACAATCCTACTTCCTTCTAAGTAACCCCTTACTACCATAAGTCTATCAGTTATTGTCTTTTTCCCCACTTCCGTCAGTATTGGAGTCTAACAATTAGTATTACTCCCCTTTTCCTTTGTTCCTGATATACTGCTAAATATCCACCCCTGAAATCCTTTTTATCAAATTCACATTCTCATTTATATCCAAATGTGTCTCCTAAAACATTGCTACTTGCACCCCACACGTCTTATAATTCAGTACTCTTAGCTATTTGTCTACACTTGTAAGGATATTTACATTGCATGATAATATGGACAGAACAGCTATTATGATAGCGGTTACTCACACCAGTTATATATGGCAGATATTTTGAATATATATTTCAGATTTTACACACACATGCGCACACACACACACACACACACACACACACACACACATACGCACATGCACTCTATCTCTCTCTCTCACACACACACACACACACACACACACACGTTTGGCAGGCTATTCTCTTATGATGCTGCTGCTTCTGATTTCATCCTGTCACATTTTTCAAAACTTTTTGCTTCACTGAAAATGCACAAAGAAACAAAATAGATTTTCTGAACCCTGTCCCCTTTTAATTTACAACATGCAAAAAACTAACTAGATTTTTTGAACCCTCATCCAGTTTTAACTTTTGACAAAACACAACTATATACATTTTTAAAAAATGAAATTTACTCCTCCAGTTAGAAGAGGTTGATCTAAGTTGATAACTTATGCATACAGGCATTACCTATTCTAAAATTAAGGTTACCTGTCTGTGCTAAAGCACATGTTAGACCCTTTGTTCTCACTCACACTGATTATCTGATCTTTGCATCTGTTCATCTCCCAGACATGAAAAGCAGCTTGCATGCTTTCAGTAATCAAGTTTCAGTCTTAAGAAAAAAATGCATTGGCTACCTTTAAATTAATCTAAATTTTAAATTATTATTAACTGTATTTAAGTATTAAGGCTTCTGTGGACGCAACAACTTGTAGAGCTTACACTTCCCATAGTTTCAAACTTCAGATTTGTCACTGAACTGCTTGCCAGTGTACATTTAAATGTTAATTACAATGCATCTCACACATTACAATTGGGAAATAGAGTTTATTACCCCTCATAACTGTTTTTACTTGCAGACTGCTCTTAAAGTAAAAGCAGTTGGTAATGAGAAAAAAGCAAGTAACTTTGCAGATGCATTAAAAAATTGCAAATTTAACTTAGATCATGCTTTTCAGACCTCTCGTGATTAGTTTCTTGCAGCTGTAGACTTATTGTCTCACACTGAGACAATTTGCTAATGGAAAAAAGCTGATGATGCAAGAAAGTACTACAGTGTTCCATGTCTTTCATAAGTTTTATTTTTCAAATCTATTTGCTTAAAAAAAGTCGTGTACAGCTTAAACGAGTGACATTAATCTAGTCCTTCACCCCATAAAACAGAGGCAATCATCTAAATTCTACATATAATGTGATCAACCCAGCAGCCTGAGATCACAACATTATATGATCTTTTGCTTGCTTCTTTCCAGTCTCCTACCTCACTACAGTGTGAAACTTGGATAAAACAAAATACATTTTCTTATTTTAATATCTTTAGCATGTACAGTAGTCAATAAGTTTCCACCCCTTCACATTTAAAATACCCCTGACTGCATGGTATACAAAAGTGCTTTACAGTGTTACATGCAATTTATACAATTACTATTAAGAACAAAACTGTTTTACTTGGTTACCTTTCTAGTACCTTCAGTGTTGTAAACATTTAATGATATAAAGTGGGGTATTATGCTTTAAGTTCATCTACCAGTTTAGCACAGCCAACAGAATTCCAGTCTTTCTCATCCAATGCTTCTTGCAAAGCCACATTTGTATTGGTTCTGTATCAAATAGAATTGATTCCTTTAGTCTCCTGTCTGTTCTCTAATTTCACAATGTTACTGGTCTTCCTGATTGTTATCTCTCAATACCAGTTTTAGTTCAAACTCAAGGTACTCCTGATTCTTCTAGTCAGCTCCTCTATTTTTGTGTTTAATGAAGCATTTTACTTTGGAACAATGGAAAAAGTTTCACTAGCAAAGTCTCTCACAGTGGGCTTCACTATTGTCAGAAGAATGAGAATAATCTCCTCCTGCTTTTCTGGCTTGCTCATTTTTTTAAGTTCCCCCTTAGCTTGCTCTGCATTCAATATGTATTTGATCTTTCAGGAAAAAATATTATGAAGACAGCTGGATACAGCATCTTGAATATTCTTATTACTGGGACAATCTTGCTTCTCCTCTGTATGGTGTGCAGTGAATAATCATTTCCACCCACACTCTGTACCCAGTTTTTTATACTTTTCTTTTCTGCTTCAGTTCTGTCTGAAGCAACTCTTTCTGCTGGTATGTTTGCATATTTACTAATATAGGTATTGGATGCTTTCTTATGGACAGATTTGGAGCATGGTCACTGTGTCCTTTCAGTTAACATATCCTGCTGTGGGAGTTCAGTTGCTTATATGTACTTTAATTAAATTAAAGGAAAACTCAACATTAGCACTCAAAAATATGTTTTTGTTCATTGTATCTTTGTTTTCTGAGCTATTTAATGCATCAAAATCACCAAGTGCTTATTTTACAATTTGAAAGTGTTTCCCACAAAATGGTAGATGATGGGGCCTGCCTTGGTAATGTTCCATTGTTTTCTTGCTTTCATTCCTTCTTCCCAGAATACCGTTCAAGTCCTCTTTATATGAGTCATGCTAGACATAAGGAAGTGGTGTTCTCTCCTGCCATTAATAGGTTCATAGGTTGGTACTAGGTTATCAGCCCTAAGGCCTATGCAAGCCTAGCCATAACAATTCCCTGGAATTGTTTTCCCACTATTTACTTCTCTGGGCCCCTGTCTGGCAGGGTGACTGACATGATCCCCGGGGTGAATTTCCTATCTCCCATCCAATCATCAAGGTTCCTTTTGAAGAGGGCCAATGAGGTGCTCTGCTTGATATGTATGGGCAGTCTATTCCAGAGTATGGGGAGTGTCTGGGTCATGAACCTATCCCTCCAGCATGTTTTGTTCATTGTGATGATAAGGTTTAGATCCCTGGAGTGTGTGGCTCTGCGGGATTGGGATTTCTTTAAGTGGAGCATGTCCAACAGCTCAGGGTTTGACATGGCCTTGTATGTTAAGCAGAGATCGCCTCTGAGTAGACTATATGCCACAGAGTATAGCTGGAGTTTTTTTTTAGACTGTCAGCATATGGCATCTGCTTTAGGCCTATGATTCTTTTAGTGAGGCATTTCTGCGGTCTTTCCAGCTGTTGCAGATGTCTTGTGAGGTACATACCAAATGGGGCATTATACTCTATAATGGGTCTAATGAGGGATGAGTACAGTGGGACAATGACCTCCTTTTTTCTGGATGAAAAGCCCTTAGTGATGAGGTGTGCCACGCAGAAGGATTTCCTGACTGTTGCGATGTGGTTATCGAAAGTGAGACCACTGTCCATTTGTGTCCCTAAGTCTCTCATCACACTTTCGTTTAGTGTCCTGCCAGCTATGTGGTAGTTCATGGGTACATGTTTTTTTCCAAAGGGGATGATTATACATTTCTTGGCATTAAGCTTGAGCCCATGGCTCTGGTACCAGGCATCTGTTTCTGCAAGGCCCTTTTGTAGAATATCCGCATCATTTGGGGATTCAATAATGGCTCCCAGTTTGCAGTCATCTGCAAACTTTGTTAGCCAGAGTCCCTTAGTGTTGGCCTGTACTTCAGAGAAGTAGATGCAAACAAAATTGGTCCCAGAACTGAACCCTGAGGTACTCCACTTGTCTGGAGCTGGATTTGGAGTCAGCTACTTTTACAGTCTGGGTTCTGTCAGTAAGCCAGTTGGCAACACATCGAGTGATGTAGGGATTTATGCCCAGCTTAGTAAGTTTATCTATGATTCCAGAGTGGAGGATGGTGTCGAAGGCCTTGGCGAGGTCCAGATAGGCTGTGTGGGACCTCCTTACCCTCATCCACAGCTCTGGAGACCGATTTGAAGAAGTCAGTCAGATTCAGGAGGCAAGATCGGCCCTTCACAAACCTAAACTGGGTGGGGTACAGTGTCTGGACGTTGCCAATGTCTTTGTTTATAAGTTCCATGATAATGCGTTCCATGCCCTTGCAGATCAGGCTTGTCAGACTGATGGGACTATAGTTCCCGGGATCCAAGGTGGATCCTCCATTGTGGAGCGGGATAACTGTAGCTGTACGCCACTCAGTGGGCACGAAGCCTGAGGTGAGGCTATGATTAAACATGACCCTTAGTGGGGTGCCTGTTCATTTTTTAGTTCATGTAGTACACAGCCTGGGATGTCATCTGGTCCCATGGATGCTGTATTCTTAGTTTTGGAGAGTGCTGTTTCTACCCGTGTGGCTGTGATTATCAGAATTTGTCACTCTTTTGGTATTGAGATGGGCCCTTTAGGGGGTGAGAGGGGAGTGAAGTTGGCACTAAATCAATCTGCCAGGATATTGGCAATATCCTTGGGATCAGTATATTTAATGCCATTCTGTTGTAGCTCAGAGCAGATCTGAGCATTGTCATTTAGATTCTTGACATAACTATAGAATGCCTTGTGGTTGTCTTTGGAATCTTTGGCAATTTTATTTTCGTAACTAGCTTTTGAGGATTTTGAGGGATCTCAGCTTCTTACCGAGGCTGATGAGGGAGTTTTTTTGCATCCTGGGATTTTCCTCTTTTCTGCAACAGTTTCTTCCTTTTGTTGTATAGTTTGTTTATAGCAGGGGACCACCAGATTGGCTTCCTTTTTTGGGAGAAGAGCATCTTGGTTCTATTTGGGATGGCACGATTCATGCACGAGTGGATGTGCTCGTACAGTGCCTTAGTGTAGGATTCTGCAGTCGAACTTCCAGATCCTGTCTGCATGGGTGTTGTGAAGTTTGTCACTTCTGACTTCAGTAGCATGAAGTTGGCTTTGGAGAAGTTTTTTAAGGAGGTTTCCTTACTGGGGGGTGGGGTGGGATGTGGATGTCAAGGGTGATTTGCTTATGGTCAGACCTGACCAATGAGGGGGTGACCACTGGTGTGGAGCATCTATCTCCCATGTTGGTAATGACCAGGTCTAGGATATTGGAGCCCCTGGTGGGACAATGGATTAGTTGATGCAGGGCACTGGAATTTATGAAATCCAAGAACCGTTTGGAAAAGGAGTTGGTACCCGAGTAGTTTTCCCAATTAATGGCAGGGTAGTTGAAATCACCTAGTATTAGGGTGTTTGGTTGTATCTTAATATTTTCCAGTATGTTTAGGAAGGTGTGGTGAAAATCTTGGGGTATGGTGGGAGATCTGTAGCAAGCTACAATTTGGATTGCAGTCTTACCTAGTGTTAGTTGCACCTGAAGAATTTCAGATGCATTGTGTTGGGCAACTAGCCTGGAGGTGTGAATATCCTTGGTGAATATGGACACTCCTCCACCTTTAGTGTTTCTTGGTTTTGTGGCCGAAAAGTGTGGTAAGAATTGTAGCCTGGTATTGCAGGGGTGCTTTCTGGAGCCTTGAACCAGGTCTCAGTCACTGCACAGATATCGTTCTCCATTTTTTAGGAGTGCCTCAAGAGAGTGCATTTTGAGGTTTAGACTTCTAGCATTGAGTAGTATTATCTTCAGATTTTGCATGCTTGTATCTGTTACGGTGGTGGTTTTATCTTTTGAACCTTGCCTACAAAAGGCACTATAGGGGTGGCAAGAGCTTTAGCCAGTAACCTGAATCCCAGGGCTGACAGGTGCTGACCATCTCTGGCAAAGCATCGTGGTTTGTCGATCATGTCTTCCCAGGCAGACAAATACTGGATCTCCTTTGAATGACACCAGAAGCTTAGCCAATTGTTGAAGTCCATCATTTTGTCCTTGTACTGCGGTATCATTCTGGGCAAAGGCAGGATGCTACTCAGGGCTAGGGTCATACCTACCTGGGTCACATGATCCAAGAGCTCTTCCATGTCTCTTCATGTAGTCCAGGGAGGTATGTCTCAAGTTATTTACTCCAGCATGGACAATGACAGAGTCGTATTTGTACTTGTTGTGGAGTGACTTGAGTGCATGCGTTATGTGGCAGATCCTGGCACCCTACAGGCAGCTGACTGTAATTTTCTCCTTGTTCAGCCTGGTGAGTGTGACATCAGTGTGCCTGACTATAGAGTCACCTATGACTAAAGTGTTGGGTACATTGTCTTGCCTTGGGGGCTGTTGGGTGGCACACTGGTGTTGTGAGTTATGTGTCACTTTGGTTGTGACTGTTTGTTTGCGTTTTGGCTTCGGAGATCCTTGTTGCTTGGGCAGGTTAATGTTAAGGGCCGCCGCATGTGTGGGTTTAGTGTTGCTGTGTGTGGGAGTTGATGGTGTGGGTTTTGAAGGGCTATGAGTTGCTAGAGGTGTAATGCAGGTGTTAGCCTTCTCCTCTTGACTGTCTAGCACAGTCTTGACCAGAGAGAGCTTTGCTTCCAGTTTGGGTATGTAAGTGCATCTCTTGCAGGTTGTAGTGGTGGGTGGTAGCAGGAGAGGATTGTCTGTGTACATGAGGCAGTTGCCACATTGCCCCAGTATGCCCAGATTCACCAGGTGGACAGGAGAAATCACCGGAAGCTGACCCTTGGACATGCCTGTTTAGGTGCTTTTTTGTAAGGTTTAAGAGCTGTTTTCCCTTACCTTCGCAAGGTACTTTGCAATTGTAGGCTGTTTAGTGCCTATGATTAATTTCTCCTTATTGATGAGGAGAGCTGAGTGCTTGTATCACTTTCAGGTTTCCTAGTGCTTTAAAGCAGGTTCTAGAGCAAGTGATAGTCACAGGGGTTCAGATTTTAGTGCTACTACTGAGAAACCAGCTAGTTTTAAGGGAAATTTTAAAGAGCAGACTTTCTGGCACCTGGAATAGTTTAACTGTAGCCTCGTAGTGCTGCATGATGTGAAAAATGTGCAAACACATGTGTTTTTAAGCCAGAAAGTTGAAAGGGATAGAAATCATCCCAAAAAGGCTAATAAAATTACAATTTCAGAGCTGGAAATCACTCCTCTAGCGTTAGGCAGTAGGACTTCCCTCTGCCACAGCAAGGTCTGGAAAGCTCTGAGCACAGAAAATTAAGTCCTGAGGTGAGCAAGGCCTGGGATATGGACTGGCTAGAAAAGGTGGGAAACGAGCAAACAAGATAGTATTTCTTTTTTGTTGAAACAGGCTAAACAATGCAGTAGTACAGTAAATAAACACAGAAAAGTCTAACACACTTGAGTGTGTAGTCCTAAACAGTAAATGCAATTAAAACTCTACAAAATTAGCAATTTAAAACTGTTTAAATGAAGCAAGGCAAGTGCACAACTGAAAAATGATTTAAGTGGCAGTAATACAGCAGCATAAGTAGCTAGCTAGTCTATATATACAGAAAAGCAGCTAAAACACACAAACCCTTCAGATGCAGTACAACCTAGAGCACGTGAGTTGTAGCAATATTAAGGCAATTATAGAGTATATTTTAGAGCATTTATTATAACTGTATTTCCAAAATGTTTGAGAAGCACAGTCAGAACATAAGGAAATTCAGGCAAATATATATATTTTTTTTTTTGAAAGGGAAAAAGGAGAAACAGAAGGCCTTATCAAATGTTCTCTCTGTATTAAGTAGAATGAACTAATGACACTAGACTGGGAGGAGTGTCCCAGATCAGATTTACAGTAGGGGTGGGCAACTGCAAAGCCAGCAAGTATAACACAAGACACCAACATTGACACTAAAGCTATTAGCCTACAAAGCACTAGAGAAAGGCACAAAATGAAAGTTTTTAAACAAATAAAGTTTTGTAAAGATACGGAAAACGCAGCCTAGGAACAAGCCAGACTCCGAGGCCTCTGCTGGGCCTGTCGCCAGTTCTCCGGTTTTCAGTGAGGTGCCTACGCAGCCCCTGACTACTGCAGAATTGGAACCCCAGACAGCTGTGGATTCTCATGCGGAGTGTACTAGGCCGATGCAGCCATCTTCATTAGGCCCTTCCAACACCGGAGCAGGAGGAGACCCCGGTGCAGTGGAAACCCCTTCGGTTGCAGAAGGTGTATTCAGACCAACTACACTTACCATTAAATCTTATGCTAAGCTTAAAACTCCTTTAAAACCAAAATAGACTGTACATCAGTATACAGTTAAAGGCCCCATGCCTAAGAAACAGATGCTTAAGATGGCTGAAGGTTTGATTACCCTAATCAGGGGTTCCCATCCCCCTCCAGATAAAAGACCAAGACAAGAGGAGGAGTGTACTTCCTCTGACCAGGTTTCTATTTCCTCAGATTCTTCTGAGGAACAGGATTACATACCATGAGGGAACATTTACACTGGGAAGGCCAGGACTACTCTGGTTCTAAGAAAAGGCTCCGAGAGTTCCTTTTACTACCCCAGCACAGACCACTTGCTATCCCTCCAGTTTTAGATATTGTGGATGATGTTTACTTGGAGTCTAGTCTAAATCCAGACTCTACCTCCTGCTCCAGCCAAACCAGACAGATACTGCAGAGTACCGGACTCTCTCAAATTCCTTTATAAAAGCCCTGTGGCTGACCCAGAAACAATTTCCCAGGGTCCCAAGGGGGCTAAAGCTTCTATGGCTAAAAATCCTGTGCCCTATGAAAGGGATTCCAGAGCCCTAGATAGATGGGGAAAGAAAATATACACCTCAGCAACTCTGGCTATAAGAGCATTAAATTGTCAGTTTCACATGCTGAAATATCAGCAATTCCTAATGTCTCAATTAAAACAAAAACCAAGCACGCATACTGAACAGTCTGAATTCAAGGAAATGCAGGATCTGTTGCATGCAGCTGAACAGGTGGGCAAACCTACTTTATAATGTGGATTTGATTAATTGGAAGCTTCCTGTAGAGCAGCTGTTACTGGGTCTGTCATACGTAGACATGATTGGTTAAAAGAAAAAACCCTACCTGATCATGTTAAAGCAAAATAATTGGATGCACCTTTACAGCAGGAAGCATTTTTTGGTGTCGAAGCAGAAGAGGTTTTAAAGAAAATGGAGGATAAGGCAAAGTCTATGCAGACGATCAAGGATTTTTACAGGTACAACCCCCTTGTTTCAGCAGAAATTGGCCAACAAAAAACTGGTCCTTTCCAGCTTCTGACAGATCACAGAGGGGCAAATACAGACGCCCAAGGGGCAGAGGTCAGTCACAAGGCCCTTACAAGCCTCGCCAATGGGGTACTGCTACCCAGAAAGGAGAAGACAGGCCCCAAGCTAGCAGAAGACAAACACAATGACTCAATCCTCAAACTACCAAGCAAATCTCTCCTGGCAGCTCCCTTGGGAGGAAAATTAGCATTTTTTGCAGACAACTGCCACATCATCACAAAAGACAAATGGGTCCTAAACATTGTCTCACAAGGATACCGATTTCACTTTCATACCTTGCCAAGGATAAAAGGAATGCCAAACCTGCCACCAAATCAATGGGCAGAGGCACAAAAACAAATTACAGCTCTCATGGACATGAGAGCCATTCAACAGGTACCTACACAGGAGCAAGGACAAGGATTTTACTCAAGACTCTCTCTAGTCCCCAGAAAAGACAAAGCATGGTGACCCATTCTGGATCTTTCAATTCTGAACACCTAAAGACAAAGCATGGTGACCCATTCTGGATCTTTCAATTCTGAACACCTATCTGCAAGTACCAAAATTCAAGATGCTAACACTGCAGCAGCTTCTTCCCATGCTGGGCAAGAATGCTTGGCTAGTAATGCTGGACCTCAAGGATGCATACCTGCATGTCCCTATCAGACAAAATTGCAGACGATACCTCCGCATCATTGCAGGTTCAACGCATTATCAATTCTCTGCACTGCCCTTTGGCTTATCTACTGCACCCAGGGTCTTCACAAAATGCCTAGCACCAGTAATTGCATACTGCAGACAAAGAGGAATTCGACTGCCTTATTCAAGCAGAAAGCAAGGACATTCTTTTAAAACATCTGGCATTTGTCAAACACCTTTTAAGTTGCCTAGGGTACACAGTAAATGAAAAGAAATCAAAACTAGTGCCCTCACAAAACATAATATTCCTGGGTGCCAGCTTGAATACAATGGCCAAGATGGCTTATCTCACGCCAGACAAGCAACAACAGCTGACTTAATATTTCAAAATAATGGCAACAAAGACAACTCCCTGCAAGAAAAATTCTGCAGGCCTTGGGATTCATGGCATCTTGCATACTACCAATACCATTTGCAAAACTGCATATGAGAAAATTACAATGGTACCTGAAAAGCGTATGGACTCAGCACAGCCACAGCTTGGAAACAATGATACCACTCATTCCCTGCCTTCAACAGGAGTTTCTATGGTGGGCACAGGCATGTCACCTCAACAAGGGTCAGCCTTTCACCTTACCCACAGCCAGGCAAACTATAACAGATGCCTCAGACTATGCTTGGGGAGCACACATGGCAGGACAGTGCATTCAGGGCAAATGGGACTACAGATCAAAGGCATCTGCATACCAATCAAAAAGAAATGCTAGCAGTACAGAATGCCCTAACAGCTTTCAAGGACCTCTTACACCCAGGACAACTAATAATAAAGACGGGCAATACCACAGTTATGTGGTAGATAAACAAGCAAGGGGGCACACATTCCTACCCTCTATGCAGGCAAGCAATGACCTTGTGGAACACTGCACTGTCTTACCAGGTTCAATTAAAAGTACAATTCCTGCCAGGAAAGAAAAACACATTGGCAGACGACCTAAGCAGAAACATCATGGATCCACACTAGTGGAAACTAAATCCACAAGTATTTGCAATGATAGCTCAAAAATGGGGATGCCCAGACATAGATCTGTTTGCCAGCCCCTAAAACTACCAACTTCAAAAATTTTGCACAAGGACATTCCATCCACAAGCTTGGAAAGTGGACGCCCTTTCATTCAGTTGGAAAACATTAACAGTGTATGCCTTTCCTCCACTGCCTCTTCTATCAAAGGTACTGCTGAAAGTCAGATTAGAGAGGCCACTAATGATACTTATTGCACCAGACTGGCCACGCCAGCATTGGTATCCAGTTCTAAGGAACATGGCCCACGGCCCACCATGGATTTTACCACAGATTCCTCACCTGCTCACCCAGGGAGACAATCAGATTTTACACAGCCAACTCAAGACTTTAAACCTGGCTGCATGGCAAATTACCTAAACAACCAGCCAACACCTCTATCCAATGCTGTTATGGATGTCATTCTGGAGGCCAGGAGACCCAGCACCAGGAAAACCTATTCAGACAAATGGAAAAGATTTTGCACCTGGACCAGGCTAAAGGCCAGAATCCCCTTGATCCAACCATTCCTCAGATTCTACAATATTTAACTGAGATGTTGCACAAAGGACTTTCCTTTTCATCTATTAAGATCCACACCTCAGCAATTTCAGCGCATTACAGCACAGATCCTCCTTTATTCTCACATCCACTCCTAAGACAGTACCTCAGAGGGGCTAAGAGCATAAGACCACCCAGGAGAGCACCAACACCTACTTGAGATCTCAACTTTGTTCTGGAAAAACTTACACTGCTGCCCTTTGAACCAGCTTTTTCAGCTGATTTAAATTTTCTTTCATGGAAAACTGCCCTGCTACTAGCAATAACCTCAGCTAGAAGAGTCTCAGAGCTACAGGCACTAATGGCAGTGGAGCCTTTCCACATTTTTCATCAAGACAGAGTCTCTCTATGAACTAACCCTTCCTTTATGCCAAAGGTGGTATCCAGTGTGGCCCTAAACCAAACCATTAATTTGCCCACCTTTTTCCCAAATCCCCAGAACAAAGGAGAAAGACTCCTGCACTCTTTGGACATTCACAGGCAATTACATTACTACTTGGATAAAACTAAGGCTTTCAGAAAATCTGACTAGCTCTTTGTAGCCTATGCTGCAGGATCACAAGGAAAAGCTATCTCAAAACAGACCATTTCTAAATGGATAGGGCATTACATACGTTTCTGTTGCATCATAGGAAACTGGTACCTGCTAACATTAGGTCCCACTCCACCAGGGCTACAGCTACATCAGCAGCCTTTCTCAGGGGAGTGCCAACCAAAGATATTCTGGAAGCTGCAACTTGGAGTTCAGTGCACACCTTCTCCAAACATGATCACTTACCTCTATATTCTAAGACTAGAGCTGGTTTTGCCACTGCAGTTTTGCAGGGCCTACTAGCTTCTTCTAACCCTGTTTAACTCCACCACCCATCCTTAGCTTTGGGATTCAACCCAAGTGTGATGACTGCAGCATGGTAACATGATGAACACAGTACAGTTTTGTACCTACCATAAATGTAGATGTTCGAGTGTTCACCCTGCTGCAGTCCAGGTTACCCTCCCTCCATCCCCTCTGAACTTATGTATACCACTCTATCCGATACAACCTCTGTGGTGTATTTGCTTGTGCCTGAAGGTATTGTTTTATTTTTATATAACAATATATATATATATAGATATATATATATATATATATATATATATATATATATATATATATATATATATATATATATATATATATATATATATTGCATACCTGTGTCGGATGCCTCTTGTATACCCCTGGCGCACTGACGTCAGGGAAGAAGCAACAGCAACCCACGCCAGACCAAGACTTTGGAACTCAGGCCAACTGCAGGACTGCCTGACGGCAGGATAACCCAAGTGTGATGACTGCAGCAGGGTGAACACTCTAACATCTACATTTATGGTAGGTGCAAAAGTGTACTTTAGTCCTTCTCTGTCTCTCCTTTCAACCTTCAAGATACCCACATGCACATCAAGGCAACCAAGGACTCAAATAGGTATTTAAGCTTTCAGGGAGGATTCATGCATTACCAGACCTGCGTTTTCATTCAGCTTCTCTTCAGTCGCAGGGTTTTCATTGAATGTATATCAGAATAATGGCTTATCTTTAGTTTCAGGCAGTCGAGATTTTCTTAGCCTTGTATGACTGACTTCTAGCTACCTCATCAGTTCAGGCTCTTGGTTAAGGTTTCTGTAAAAACAATAAAACATTCCATCTTCTGGAAATTACATTAAACCCACCTGCAAAGTCACAACTGACACTGTTCTACCTGCTTACACTTATTGGCTGCAGTTTGGACACCATTCATTACTGGGCACAACTACCAATGACTCAAACACATTCTCTAGATACCAAAATTTCCATATTCATGAATTCTAGTAAGACCTCAGGCCACCTAAATCAGAAAACCGCATATGTAGTGATGGCATTCATTATAATTGTGCCCTATTTTAGATAGTGCGTAAGGGTGCTGCACTGAGCAGTTATGGTGTGTTGGTTCCAGAAATCACTCTCGCCAAATCAGAACAGCCAAATCCTCCAGATGGTAGTATTACCTACATATAGCTTAAGCCAATACTTCAAGAATGCATATCTGACTATTAAATGGTGCCAAAGTCATTGTCTTAAACTCTGTGCTAAGAAATGCATAATTGTACCCTTTGGGAATTCAACCATCCAAGCTAATTACCATGTTGATAATACACCCCTAAGAGTTGACCCAAATGGTCAGGGATCTGGGTACACATGTAGAGAGTAGCTTTACCTTTGAACACCATGTGGCCACAATGGTGAGGAAATCCTTTTATGTCACAACTTATAAGTAAAGGCATGGCATCTAGGTCCAAAGAAGTCATTATCCCAATGTAGTCTGTCCTCATCAGACCTATCATAGAGCACAATGCCCCCTTTGGTATGTGCCTGACTAGGCATATGCAGCAACTAAGGCGACATCAGAGGTTCCTTATAAAATGAATACAAGCTGTAACAAATCTGCCTTACACAGTGCACCTTAAAGCCCTTTCACTCTACTCAGTCTCCTATAGATCACTGAGGGTTGATCTATGCCTGTCTTACAAGTAATCTGCAATCCCCACACTTGTGAGTCTCCTGCATAATCATAAGTCAAACAGTTCCAGAAATAAATGATCTAAGGACTTGAATTTTGTCTGTGACTTAAACAGAACATGCAGGCAGATAAGTGTCCCAGAGACTGCTCTTTCTATGGAAACGGGCTTCCCATCCATGTGAAGCTCTGTTTGTCTATTACCCAATTTAAGTGCATCCTAGACCAAGTGGATGGGGGAATAGAAAATTTACACCAGGCCTGGCACCTATTTATCTTGTGGACTGAGGGCCAGGCTTGTAAGTTACCTCAATGTCCTGTTTGGATACAGGACATCATTATTCTTTCAGGAAAACATGGCTGGGCTTATAAAGGCTCCCCTGGGTCATTAGCCTAGTAACAATATATGAATTTATGCTCCAGTGCTTTGAGAACATAGGAATGAGCCATTCAGTCCAGCGGCTTTCTGGTAGTGAATCAATCACAGTTTAAGGAAAATCAACTATTTATTGCACAAACTGAGCAGTTTTTTCCCCTGTTGGGGAAAATACCTCCTTTACTGATCTTGGTGCATCACAATAAACATAAAACAACATTTAGTCTCTTGAGAAGGTTATTAAGTGTACATCTCTTATAAAAAAAAGAATTTGCCAGATATTATCCTATTCTACCATTTTTCTTAAATCTGTGCTTCTACATCTTGCTTCATTATTATTATTATTATCTTCTCCTATGCATGGCATTTACTCCTAGAGTAACAGACTAGCTCATGTGCTTACTTTATCCCAATTACTTCTTCAATGAAAACTTCAAAAACAAATGAATACATCTTTTTCAAAGCAGTAATCTGAATCTCATCCAGTGTGTCAGCTCATGATTTATTCTCTAATGGCTTATTCCTGTTGAACATTCATAGGAGGGTCATAGGATCATAGGAGGTTACTAGTCTATTGGCCCTGAGGCCCTTATACACCTAGCCAAGAGTTTAGCCCATGTTTAGACAAATCAGCATGTGATGCCCCTGTCCAGCAGGAACACGGTTGGAACCCCAGGGGTATAGTTTTTTTCCCATCCAGTTATCCAGATTGCGCTTAAAAAGGAGTAAAGAGGTACTCTGCTTGATGTGGAGAGGGAGTCTATTCCGTATATGGGGGAGTCTCTGGGACATATATCTGTCCTGTCAACAGGTCTTGTTAATGTCACAGACCTGGTTGAGGCTGCGTATGTGGGTTACTCGAGTGGAGCTTGACTTGCGGATATGCAGCAGTCCCATCAAGGTGGTGTCTGTGATAACCTTGTATGCCAGACAGAGGTCACTTCTAAGGAGTCTGTATGAAACCAAGTAGTGGGATAGGGCTTTTAGCCTATCTGTGTATGGTAGATGTTTGAGGCCCTCTATTCTCCTGCTGAGGAATCTCTCTGGTATCTCCAGCTGCTGCAAGTGCTTTGCGAGGTACATGCAGAAAAGGACATTGTATTCTTCCCTTATAATGCCTATTATTGGAGTACAGAGATGCTATGACCTCCTTGTCCCTGGATGAGATGCCCTTTCTTATGAAGTGGGCCATGTAGAAGGCTTTCCATACAACGGAAGCAACATGGTGCTCTCAACTGTACAGATTTTCACAGAATGTTCACATTTTTGCCTCATATTTTTGGTGTGTTCCTCCTAAAATCTGTACTTTTCTGGCAAATAGCTGAGGATTGAAGTAATTAAATAATGACAAATATAGACTCCACATAGGTTCATAGGTAGGTACTAGGCTATCTGTCCGAATGAGTTTATAAGCCTAGCCAGAATGTGTTGACTTTCTCCGCCCCCTTAGATTAGTTCCCTGTGCCCCTGTCCAGCAGAGCCATTGAAGTGATTCCTGGGGTAAACTTTGTTTCCCACTCACTCATCAAGCTTTCTCTTGAGTGTTAGAGAGGAGCTCTGCCTAATGTAGATTGGAATCTTGTTCCAAAGCATGGGAAGCCTCTGTGACAGGAATCTATCCCTCTAGCATGTCCTATTTATTGTGGTGAGGTTTAGATCCCTAGAGCATCTGGCTCGAGGGGATAAGCTTTTCTTTAGGTGGAGCATGTTGATCAGTTGTGGGTTGGACATGGCCTTGTATGTCAGGCAGAGAACACCTATGAGTAGGCAGTATGCAACAGAGTACAGCTGGAGTTTCTTCAGTCAAGCTGCATAGGGCATCTGTTTGAGGCCAGTGATCCTCTTGGTGAGGTACTTCTGTGGTCTTTCCAGCTGTTGCAGGTGTCTTGTAAAATATATCCCAAATGGGGCATTGTACTCTATGATGGGTCTGATGAGCGATGAGTAGAGGGGTAGAATGACCTCTTTTGATCTGAATGCGAACCCTTTTGTGATCAGTTGTACCACGTAGAAGGATTTTCTAACCACTTTGGCAATGTGATTATCAAAGGAGAGTTTATTATCTACTTGGGTCCCCAGATCCCTTATTACATCTTCTGTATTTAGGGGACAACCACGTATGTGGTAGTTTGTGGGTACTTTATTTTTTCCAAAGGGGATGACTATACACATTTTGGCATTTAGCTTGAGGCCATGATTTTGATACCAGGTGTCAATCTCAGTGAGACCCTTTTGGAGGATGTCTGTGTAAGCCTAAGAGTCAATTATAGCCCATAGTTTGCAGTCGTCTGCGAACTTGGTCAGCCATAGTCCTCCTGTGCTTGCCTGTACCTCTGAGAAGTATATGCCAAACAGGAGGGGTCCTAGGACTGAGCCCTGGGGAATGCCACTTGTAAATGGTTTAGAGTCGGACCTAGCTCCCGCAACTCTTAAAATGTGGGTTCTGCCCGTGAGCCAGTTGGCAACCCATCTTGTGACGTAGGGGTTTATGTTCAGGCTGGTGAGCTTGTCTATAATACCAGAATGGGGAATGGTGTCAAAGGCCTTTGCGAGGTCTAGGTAGGCTGTGTGTGTACCACCTTTCCCTAGTCTATAGCCTTGGTAACTGTCTCAAAGAAGTCCACCAGGTTTAGGAGTCATGATCTGCCCTTAACAAAGCCGAACAGAACAAAGCCATCCTTCAGAAAATTCATTCTAATGCAAAACCTATTACTCTATCAACTTACTGAGTTTGTAAGAGCAATATTTAAAATCTGTCCCTATTTGTCCTCCCATCATTTTAGGCTTTGTCCGGAGAGGTTGAGAGGTAAACGTCACATTGCTATCAACCTGGGTGCCCAAATCCCTCATGACTGAGTGGTTAGGACGTTATTAATGTGATAATTTGTGAGGTCATCACTCTCCCCAAAGGGGATGATGATGCATTTTTTTGGTGTTCAGCTTGAGGCTATGTTTCTGGTACCAGTCATTTGCCTCCGTGAGACCCTCTTGGAGGATGTCCACATCACTAGGGGAATTGATGACAGCACCCAGCTTGCAGTCATCTGCAAACCTGGTCAGCCATAGCCCACTGGTTTTGGCCTGCACCTCAGAAACATATATCCCAAATAAGAGGACCCCAAGACCGAACCTTGGGGTACACTGCTTGTTACAGGTCTACTTCTTGAGGTGGCTTCCACTATTTTGAATACATGGGTTCTATCTGGTAAAATAGTGATGCCTAGTTGAGACAGTTTATCTATTATGCCTGAGTGGGGAATAGTGTCAAAGGTTTTGGCCAGGTCAACGTAGGTAGGCAGTGTGCACTATCTTCCCCTTGTCCATAGCTTTGGTGACTGTCAAAGGGAAGTCAGGTGTGCTAAATTTGGTCAACTTCTTTGAGACAAAGCCAAACTGTGTGGGATCAAGTGTTTGGAGATTGCCAATGTCCTTGTTAATGAGGTCCATGATAATCTGTTCCATGGCTAATTTCACAGATTGGTGGACGCTCTACCTTTGTGTTAAGGGATGACAGTGGTTGTCCTCCACTCAGCTGGGATAAAGCCAGTACTCTGGCTTTGGCTGAATACGGTGTCTAATGGTGCTGCAAGTTCCTGCCTGAATTCACATTAGATGCAGCCTGGGATGTTAGAGTCCCATGGAGGCTGTACTTTTTACCTTTGAGAGAACAGTGATGACCTGTTCCCTAGATAAATGGGGAAGGGGGCAGGTACTGGGGATGTCCTGATTTACTGATGGGGGACAGAGGGGTAAAGTTTTTGCTGAATCTATCAGCCAGCAAGTTTGCTATATTTATGGCATTTGTATATATGGTGTCCTTGACCACCACTTCTGAACAGATCTGGATGCTTGCTTTGAGGTTTTGGACATATGTGAAGAAGGCCTTATGATCTCTAGTGGCTGTGGCCAATTTGGACTCTGTTTGCTTTGGAGGATTTCATTAGTGCTCTTATTTGCCTGTTCAGGCTAAGGAGACATTGCTTCCAATTGGGCACCTGCTCCTCCTTGGTCTTGGACAGCAATTTTTTTCCTTTTGTTAGAGTTTATTTAATGCAGATGTCCACCAGACAGGTTTACTCTCCCTTGAGGATGATTTAGTCCTGTTTGGTATAGTGCTTTGGTGTAGTTTGATATTGGTGCCAGTTCCTACAGCTGGGAATGGGGCTGTGAAGCTGTTTATACCGTCCTTCAGGAGGCTGTAATCAGATTGTTTTCACATATTTTTAAAGTATGCTATTTTATAAAACTCTCCATGTTGTCATGCTCACTTTTCACTAGGCTTCTGTTCAAAACTATTAAAACCATCTACTGGTATCCAGGCAAATGTGCCTGACTTATTGCCTATAGGTAATATAACATTGCAAGCCTATCTGTATTTTAACATTGCTCTGCTCTCCATATTATATTACCTTGTAAATGCTCTTTAACCAGTCTCCTTTTCAGTATGTACATAATCTTAATGTATGAGAAAATAGGGAACAAACCAGATATACCTTTTCTACCTCGCACAATACACATGGGCAGTCATTTGTTGTTCTCACAACATTCAGTCATTTTACATACTGCTGGTGTATTAGGCCTTAGCCATTGTTAAACATTTCATGTGACCTCCCTGTTAAGTGTCTGGTTCACCTATTAGGTTTCTATCTATGTAGTTATTACAATAACAAGTGAATGAATATCAAATTAAGGTATAGCTCATTTCTATGTAATACTTCTCATTTTTTGTCATATTTCAGTTCAAATAAGAACAACTGGTTTCCAAACATTTACTACTACTTCAGTTACTGCTACTAGTACTACTTTTACTGCTGCTACTGCTGTTACTAGTACTACTTCTACTGTTGCTAGTTCTAGTGCTGCTGCTAATAGTACTGCCACTGCTGGTGCTGCTACTAGTACTACTTCTACTGCTAATTGTACTGTTAGTACTGCTGCTACTTTTGCTATTACTGCTACTAATTCTACTTCTACTCCTAGTTCTAGTGCTGCTGCTGCTACTTCTTGTTTTGCTATTACTTGTACCAGTACTACTTCTACTGCTAATTGTACTGTTAGTACTGCTGCTAGTACTACTACTTCTGCTGCTACTCTTGCTATTACTGCTACGAATTCTACTTCTACTCCTAGTTCTAGTGCTGCTGCTACTTCTTGTTTTGCTATTACTTGTACCAGTTCTACTTCTAATTGTACTGTTAGTACTGCTACTAGTACTACTACTACTACTGCGGCTACTTTTGCTATTACTGCTACTAATTCTACTTCTACTCCTAGTTCTAGTGCTGCTGCTGCTACTTCTTGTTTTGCTATTACTTGTACCAGTACTACTTCTACTGCTAATAGTACTGTTACTTCTAGTGCTAGTACTACTGCTACTTTTGCTATTACTGCTACTAATTCTACTTCTGCTCCTAGTTCTAGTGCTGCTGCTGCTACTTCTTGTTTTGCTATTACTTGTACCAGTACTACTTCTACTGATAATAGTACTGTTACTTCTACTGCTAATATTTGTTAATGCTGCTACTACTGCTATGTCTAATTTTGCTACTGTTGCTACAGGTGCTACTACTTCTACTGCTGCTGCTACATTCTCCTGTCGGATCTTTACTTAATTTTCTCTTTGTTCCCTTCCTAACACTGGAAAGCCCAAAATATAAGCACTTGAGTGATAAATCATTGTTAATTATTTAATTTCATCCTTGGGGAAGTTGCACTCCTCAGTTTTAGTCTCTCTTATTCCCCATGTGACAATATTGTAGTAATGTTTCAGCTCTATATAAACATTCAACTTAAATAAGATTACACATCTCTCTGAGTCACATTCATGCTCGTTTATTCCTTAAATTAGAAATTTACCTCCATAAGTATTCACATTTTGCTCATAATTATGTTTTTAAGATTGTGGGCTAATACTAAAGTGACACCTGATGGTCCCTATCTAGTGCTTGGTAAGTTTATTTTAACTTTGTATTAGTGTCCTTATTAGATGTTTCACTTTTTACACACTTGCTAGATATCATAGTAAACTGTCTTCTTGCAGTGCACATGAGAAAATCATTAAATTAAATTCAAAATATTATAGCAATGTATCCTCAAGCACACACTTCAAACAATAATAGCATATTGTTTTGAACAGCTGTTTACTTAGTTTCCATGATCTGACACCACTTTATTTTATGGGTCATTTTCATACTAACAGCTGAGTAAATTTATTGTTAATGAAAGGATCTTTAACTGTTACTTAACACAAGCAATGAAGCTCAAATAGGACTTGATATTCTGTGCCTTTAATTTTTCACAGCCACTACAATGATCCAAACAAAGTAATTCAGAAACTATAATTTACAGCGCCTACAACTTCTCAAGTGTACTATTTGTCCCTGATGAATAATGGACTCACCATATCTATAACCATAAAAATTAAAAACTTTATGGACCCCACCAAAGTAATTCTTTTTTTAAAACCATTCAGTTTTCAATTCCATTGAACAGCCCAGTTCTTAATTACTATAGCACTCCTTAAATTTAAAGAGAGAGAGATGTGTTTATAGTATACTTGATCCCAAATTTTATTAGAGAAAGGCCTCTGGCCAAAGATCATAATCAGAACTAAAGGAAATCTGTCATACCATCCTTGCCCAGGTGACTTCTCCAACACATTTTTGGTTTTATTCCAATACCTGCAGTTATTCCCATTTCCCCAACTCCTCCAAGTGGGAAGAGTTATCTGAATATACAGTTCCCGTATGATGAGTCTACATTACACCACTAAAGAACTGCAGAAGCAACTCTTTTAACTTAACATTCGCTTCATCCGTGCTTCTAAATGTTAAGGCACCCTTTGTTAGTAAATCTTCAATAAAGCTGGAAAAAAATAAACTATTTTAATTTGTCTCTTATATTCTGCGATAGCATGAGTGAACTGCAGCCTGTCCTGAAAAGCTGCAATTCAGATTATTATGATCCACATGCACCATTTGATGCACTACAGTACATTTCCTTCCTGGTTTCTTAACTGTCAGTTCTTGTTCCTTCATATATATAGGCACACATTGTCCAGAATTACCTTGTGTTTACCATGCAGCCTCTCTGATACAAAAGATGGTAACATGATCATCATCTCAGTCCTCAGAGATAACATCATAACCCTTGTCCTCAGAACCCTCATGGTTTTTGCAACATAGGAGCATTTGGTCATTACTAGGCTATTGACCCGGAAGTCATTTTAAGCCTGGCCATTTCAACCCAGGGTAATACCATAGAGGTACTAGTCAGTACCCAAGATTGCATTTAGGGATGACTGCCCCATGTCTAGGGGGGCTGTGGGTGCTATCCCCGGTAAGAATTTAAGGTGCCCCATCCACTCACTGGGAGATAAATCTGTCCCTCCAGCTTGTCCTATTTAAGTCTATGGAATGGGTAGCCCTAGACCCATTTGATTTATGGATGTGCAGTAGGTTCATTAGGTTTGGGTCTTGGGTTGCTCTGTAGGCCAGGCATAAGTCTTCCCTAACAAGGCAAAATACGGAGAATAGTGACAAATTTTAGTCAGTCCATGTAAGGCACATGCTGGTGGCCCATTAAACCCAGGCTCTCTTCTCTTGTTCCTCACCGTCTCATATTCTCCCTTTAAGCAGTGCTCTCATTTATAGCCAGTTGTCCAGTTATTCATCTCGGACCTACTACTGGCTGCTGATTGATTTTTCTTACATAATTGTCAAATTGCCATGATGTCCAGTGTTGTCAATCTGAAGTATTTCCAGTCATATGAAATATCCATTCAGCAGACCACATATGTCAGCAGTTCAACATTCTCCTGTACTGAACTTTTCATTATCTTCTGGACATTTGGACATTTTTTTTTTACGATCAGTGGTCCATTGCTGCAATAGCCTGACATCATCTTTGATGCATTAATTCAGCTAGCACTTCCATTTTTCTTAGCCACAACCACAACACTGATCTTTACTAACTCTAGCATTATCACTTACATTGAATTTCATTCTTAATCATCAAAAGTATAACTTTAGTTCACTTCATGCCATGGAGCACTTAGTGGGAACTTGCAACTTTATATTACACACCGTGAAACTTTTGGACCGCTGACTTACTGTCCTCAGTCCATTTGAGACTTGGAAGTTTTCCTCACATGGGGCACGTATTTGCATTACTTGTTTGCATCCCCAACCAATGCCAAGTACAAAAGCGGTTTATCATTTACACTTCCTCAACTGGGATGCACAGGGGATGATTACGTTATGAAATGTCACCTGGATTCTATTTATGCTTTTCAACCATTTCCTGCGACAGGTTTATTCACAAAGCTAAGAAACCAAGCTCAAAGGTCATTCTGTTAGCCTCTTTATTCAACTTAGCAGG
The DNA here is from genome assembly GCF_019279795.1 of Protopterus annectens. Classification (NCBI taxonomy): domain Eukaryota; kingdom Metazoa; phylum Chordata; order Ceratodontiformes; family Protopteridae; genus Protopterus; species Protopterus annectens. The sequence continues at coordinate 1,862,071,491 of NC_056731.1, read as the reverse complement.
TCTGGCTTTCACTGCTGCTACTTCATCTGGTGAAGAAGGCCCTGAGATTACTAGTCATCAAACCTGTCACTCTCCCACTTTGGACAAAATAGAAGAGTCTTTCTGGGTTCTGTTCAAGCAGCTTTGTTATACAAGCACATCAGTATAGACGTTTACAGACTTTGTATATAAGTTACTTAAGTTAAACTAACAATTGCGATCATGCATGCTCTCACTCTGGCTGCTCTTACAAAACGGCATTAGGGAATGCACATGGCTGGCATTTATACGGGCACAAACAGCCTTGACATGCTTCTTAAAGATACAGCACGCTGCACTTGCAATCTGATCTACAAAACCCTTCTGGCTCACCAGTCTGGTATACTTCACTCAGACATGCATTCTGTCCACTTGACTACTCAAGTTCCATTAGTCACTAGTAAACCCTCTTACAGGTTCATACATTTATAGGCAAGTACTAGGCTAGCTGTCATTGAGGGCCGTTTCAAGCCTATCCAATTTTTTTTTATGTTTGAATTAACCTATCTGGTTTGGTTAGAGAATGGCCCATCCCATAGTTAATAATTATATATTACCCCTAATGAGAATAACTGGGATCATACCATAGATAATAGAAGTGGACACATTCATGAGATAAAGTATTTAGAAACTGGCTCTGTTAGTTAGTAGTACAGGAGGTAGTCCTGCAGTAAATTTTCTGTTTCCCATTTATAGATCCAAGTTAAGGTTGAATATGGACATAACTTTGTTTTATGTAGATGGTGAATCTGTTCCAGAACAGCAGTATCCTCTGCAATAACTACCTGTTCCTCCAAAACTTTCTGCTGATATTGTAGAAGAGGTTTATACCCCTAGCCCAAGTGTTCTGCTGCCATTTGACTTGCTGATGTGTAGTGCTTTAATGTCTTTATTGTGTCGGGTAATTCATATTGTCTTGCCATCTCAGAAATCCAATGCTCATAAAATGCTTAGAGATACATTGGCTTACTTCTCTGGATGTATCAAGGCCTTGACACCCTATCCAACCTCCTTCCATTTACCTTGGATAATTACTTGAGATTTTTATTCAGGACTGAATTACTATACCAGAAAGGTACAGCTTTATAGCTTTTTCTGATTTTCATGATTGATTATATTCCTCTTCCTTGACCTTGACAAAAGAATAGAAAGCTGCCTTGTATATAGAGCACCTTCCTTTTTACACCTCTATTATGGAACAAAGTGCTCCCCTGGGACTTGAATTTTATGATGAAGAATTCAATTTACCTCAGTTTCAGTCCACAGCTTTTGGCTAAACTGAAATACCTACATTAGACAATTCTGTTGTGTGTCAGTCACATTTGCAAGAAAAATGTCTATCCTTCTCAGTATTTCACAAAGATACGGTCACAGCCCTAACTAATCTCTCTCATGCCTAAACTGGTCCCAGAGTCTAACAACCAGTATACACATTTACCTACCTTTTTCACAGTGTACTGTCCAGGGGGAATATCTTCTACATTGTATGTATGTGCACTGCTGATTAACCTTTTATGTTGACAAGGTAAAGACTGTCGGAAAAGCCAGACAATAATCTATTTACTCTTCTAAGATAAAGCATGGCCAGAAATTGTGTAAGCTAATGTTGACCAGATAGTTACCCTGCCTTTGTGGGAAATAGAGATCAAGACTTTATTTTGACCCATCTGACCTGAATCTTTATAGCAGCTTGTATGCCAGATTAGTCAAGTTGGGGGCGGGGCAGGGGGGTGAATGGCCAGTACCAAATCACTCATCCTGGGGGAAGGGGGAGTAATGGTTCCAGTTATAAGATTGATACCTTGCACATGGAGGCTTGCAAAGCATCAAAATCCCTAATATTATGGTTTGGTCATCCCTATTCCCAATTACATGTGGGTAAAAACGCACAGTAATGGAGTGTGTGCACAGTACCCTGCAGTAATGAAGATAAACTTGTATACTAGCAGGGAGAGTCCTCTGATTCCCTCAAAAATAATGTAATTACTAGGGTGCCAATGAGGACAGAACTAGCCTCCTGGCAACCTGTGTTTTTGACTATTCCAGTCAACTCTTGCTCACATGTTGGGGTTACCCAGTAGTGGAAACAGAAGAATGTGACTGATAAGGGCATGTAGGAAAAAATCTTATAGCAAAAAAAAATAATAATCAAATAACCAAATATGACCATGTGGCTGACTGTACACAGTTTTGACAAAATGGACCTCTTGCTACAGGACCGAAGGCTTTTTGCACTAGAACATTTACTGTATCTACAGTCTTTTTCAGCATGCAGGTTTTGATGGCATTTGTGTAGGCGCTTATTCTTCTAACACTTTTGCATAACACTGTAATATGGATATGGTGTTTAGGCCTTTCTTTGGAGTCACAGTTATTCAGGAGCTTTTGAACATGGACATTTGTCAAGGATAAGAAGAAGGCTGGACCTGTTATTAGATATGAAAGTTATGTACATCACATAAATCTTTGAGTAGGTCCATCCTCCATAATATATTGACCATCATTGGCTTTCCTCAAATATAACTGTTTCTAAGTTTTTTTCTTTATCTCTATTCAAATATTTTTTAAATGCTTTTCATGTAATACACTGAAGTCTGGCACTGTATTGTACTATAGGACGATGGGTGGTTATAAACCTGGGAGCGTTGTACTTGGTCCTAACACCTGCTGGCTAAGTGCTTCTGTTATGAATGACATTCTTACAGATCTGTGATTATGATAGGAGCACAACTTTACACTTTTTTTTTTTTTTGCTGGTATCTACAAAGTGATTAATGAGAGAATTAATTTTATTGCAGATGATTCAGATGTAGAAGCAGTTTAAAAAAAAAAAAGTGAAATAGCTACAATGAGAACCTGAGAATAAAAGTAAATGTTCAGATTTAGCAAAAACTTGTACCATATCCAACTAGGATATAAGCACTTTTGGAGGGGGTTGGATCCAAACAATAGATTTAGGTGTTCTAACATTTGGCCTGGTGTGTCCTTCCTTGGTAACAGCAGGATTATACCTGTTGGGTTATAGGTAGATAAGCATCTACAGCTTTTCTGGGATAGTAGCCCCACCTGTTTTACCAATAATGGTCTGCATGAGGACCTTCTTCAGAGCTGTCTTGCTATGTGAAGTAATTAGTCACATATGAAAGATTTTTTCTGTTGTATCCCTGTAGGTTTCATATCTTTTTGTTTATTCTTTATTGAATTTGTTTACTGGAGTTGAGCACCGTTCAATTCTTACCAATTGCAGTATTTTGTGTTCTACCTTTGTACATGTTTCTAGTGTTATGATAAAAAAAAATCTGCATTTTTCTCCTCAATTAGTTTTGGTAATTTAATTTCCCTTGGCCCTGGCATCTTTAAATCTGATTGTATTCCTCTTAGCACTTACTGCTATGCTTTGTATTCAATAAATGTGTATTCATTTATTTTTACTGCTCTGTTTAGCCTATCAGGGTTTTGGTACTTTCATTTCTGTTTTTTTCTCAATTTCTTGTTGGAAAAAAAAATACTCCTTTGGTTGTCAGATTGTTTATGCATCTTTTATTACCATAGATATCCTTCGATATCACTGTTGCAGATCTAGCAAAAGCCATTAATGTGAAGTTGTTCAATCTCGACGTTCATTCTTCACTGATGGGTTCAGAGCCGATCCTCTGCTCTGACATGGCCATTTAGCAAAGCTCAAAGATTACCAGTAGTTTGAGACCAAGCCCCTTATCCCATGATGCATTGCTGGAATTACCTCAGATCTAGTTTGCTGCCACTCTTGGTTTCCAGCGTTACTCGAGACTTTTTGTGGGGTTTTCTACATATTTGCAAGTTTTTCTTCATATTTCTCTTGTATATGTTTATATATCTATTGCTTAGAATAGAGTTACACTGTTAAGTGTTCCCCCTTCCCTTTTATAACTTGCTACATTTTGCATGACTTGTTGCTGCTTGGCCTCAGTAGTTTAGAACAGTTAGGAGAATATATTTATTCTCTTTTGTATTCTATTAAGTTGTTGATCGTCTAAGTAGTTATGTCTGAAGATAAGGAGAAATATCCGAAGTCTGGCTTCAAAAAATGTTCAGCCTGCGGCCAAAGTCGGTGACAGATGCACATGTTCAGTGCATTTGTTTGGGTGAGGTGCACCTTCAGGAGTCCTGCAGTATCTGCCACTCCTTTTCTACTAGGGGGCTGGCTGAGAGGAAGAGGAAACTCCTAGATTGAGGTATCCTTAAACACCCCTTTGTAGAAGCTTTGTCTGACCAGGATGGGGCCACCAAATCATCAGAATTCTCTAGATCTTCCTCGGAGTCCAAATAAAAAAAAATAAAAAGTGGAGTATTCTAGGACTTCGTCTCCACAGCCTTCGGAGCAGACGGTCTGTTTTCGTTTTGGAGCCGGGACTCTGGCTTGGTACCAGTCTCCGAGACTCCCTCTTCACCGCTTTTCCATTTGGCACCATCGGTGCTTTCTTCCAGGTCATTGGTTAGTCTTTCTGATTCGGACATGGATCGACTGGTACATAAGCTTTTTAACAGCACCAGGTCCAGCTAAATTGTTGTCGGCTCTGACCAGAGCGTCGGAACTGAAGACCACATTTCCTGACTTGACTACTCCTCCTCTGAGCTCCTTCGGAGCAGGAGGAGGCAAACTTCATGATTGTAGAACCCTTGGAGCCAATGGTTGTTCCAGTATCATCGGCTCCATCTGCTCGGATGTCCTCGGTGCCGACCGGGGACTCTGGGAGATGGCGCTCCCCTGTCAGATCCGGTGAGGATTGTCGCACAGACTCTTCCTTGTGGGGCTTCGGCTTAGGCTCAGAGCCAACAGCATCAGTGCAGGAGGGGATCATGGTCCCTTTGGGACAGTCAACTCCTTCTCATCAGAGCCATGACACTTTTGAAGCCATGAGGCAGGTGTGGTCTCCCAAGACTTCATCAGGTTTGGCTTCTTCTTCCCTTAAAGTGCTTGTGTCCGCTTCTGCTACCATTGGTCATCCCAAGGGTAGAGACCCAGAGCCTCAGGTAGCCCCACTGGGCACTCCCTGCTCTTGAGACTTCCTCAGAAGTCCCCACTGAGGAAGTACCCAGAAAGAGACTGTGCAAGAGGAGGCACATGGACTCCCCACAGGAGTCACTGACACCTGACACTGACTTGGAGTCAGAAAGGTCCCCTCGATCCCCCTCTGAGGACATCTTTACAAAGATACTTGAGATCCTTAGGCAGAGGGGTGATTGGCAGTCCAAAAGCCCTACTGAGGATGAGTTGGTTCTTCTGAAGGCTTTTGGGTCTCAACCTTCCACCTCCTGGGTGTCACCACCCTACGATGAGCTTATGCAATTGGTCTTTTGTAGGGTGTGGGAGTCACTGGAGTCCATGGAGCCTGTCCCTCGGAGGCTCAATACATTTATTTCTGCCCCTGTCGATAAATCCTTTCTGCCCAAAGGAGTTCCTGTTGATGCCATGGTGGTGGCGGCGGCCACGAAGAAGGAATTGTCAGAAACTTCTGCGTCTATCCATCCTCCTAACAGAGAGTCCTGGATCATGGATAGATATGGGAAAAGCATGTTCAGTTCAGCGACTTTCACTCTGCGATCACTGAACTATCTGACCCATTTCACCAGACTGCAAAAAGATCTCCTTAAGGAGCTAGGAGATTCTCTTCAGGGTACTGTAGCTGCAGGCATCTCTGATTCGGCTGATGGTTCCAGTAGGGCTGCAGGTACAGGGATTGCTCTTCGAAGGCATGCCTGGATGCACCTCTGTTCCTTTGCGGAGCCTTTCAAGTCTTCATTTGTGAACACCCTGTTTTGACAGCTAATCCTTCTTTGGGCCAAAGGTAAAGGAAACCTTGACCAGGTGTGAACAGGAGGGAAAGACTGTCTGCCATCTGAGTCCATTTTTCCACTCCTACTCAGCCTTTTCCCAAAGGCCAAAGGGGAGGGAAAATGTGGTTCCAAAAAGCCCAAGGAGCCTTTCAGGACACACATGGAGAACCCCCCCTCCAGGGGCAGATGAGGGGGTGATAATGGAAGACGCTGCCCTTGTGTCAGAGGGGGTCCACAACACCAGGGTAACAGAAATCATTTCTCTGGCCAACTCTACCAGCGCTCCTGAGAGGAGGCTCGACTGCCCTGCTTTGGAGAGGGTTGGGGTCACTTATCTTTGTATCTAGCAGCCTGGTTAGATATCATAAATGACAGATGGGTACAAAGCATCATTTCCAGAGGGTTTTTCCATACCATTCTCTGCTCCACCCATTCCCGTCAAAAGAATCTGGGATGTTCCACCCAGTTACAGGGAACAAACAACCATAGAGGTCCACAAGTTGCTAGAAAAAGTCATCCAACCAGTCCCAGCAGACCAAATAGAATTCGGAACTTACTCAAGATTCTTTTTGGTTCCGAAGAAAACCGGGGACTGGAGACCCATCTTGGACCTCGGCATACTGCATCAATTTGTAAAAAAAGAGAAGTTTTGGATGGTCATGCTTCAGTCCATACTCCCCTTTTTGGGGAAGGACAACTGGATGTGCACTATCTCAAGGATGCGTACTACCACATAAAAATGGCCAGACTATCCAGAGATCATTTGTGTTTCCAGCTGGGAGCCAGTCAATACCAGTTTTGAGCCCTGCCCTTTGGTCTCACTACAGCTCTCAGAGTGTTTACCAAATGTATGGCAATGGTCACGGCTCACCTGAGGTACCTAGAATTCCAGGTGTTTCAGTACCTAGACGATTGGCTCCTTACCTCCACCACCAGGCATCAACTGATTCAGGCAATAGACTCCACTCTGCAACCACTTAGGCATTACAGTCAACTTTGAAAAGTCTGCCTTGTCACCATCGCAGCAGATCGTCTTTATAGGAGCAGAGTCAAACATGTCAACCACCACTCTACGTCTTCCAGTCGAAAGGGTATCAATTCTTCACCAACACATCATTTCACTGGTTTCAAAGAACAGAGCTCCAGCTGCAGAGGTCTTGAAAGTACTAGGTTTGATGGCGGCAGAAATTTTAGCCATTCCATTGGCCAGGATGCATATGAGGATTCTTCAATGGCTCCTGTTCACTCAGTGGTCTTTTCAGGAGTTGCCAGTGAAACCATATGATACTGATTGCAAACTCTTGCTAGAGTGATCTTAACTGGTGGTTGAAGTCTCTACATGTCACAATAGGACGCCCCTTTGTACTTCCCCGTCCAGTAGCCACTGTGACCACGGGCGTTTCCCTGATAGGGTGGGGGGGCATTTTCAGGGAAAGACTGTCCAAGGTACATGGATGGATCAAGAGTCACATTTGCATATCAATGTCCTAGAGAGGAGAGCAGTACTTCTGGTGTTGCAGTATTTTCAGGACTCTCTCCCTCTAGGGACAATTGCCATACAGACAGAACATGTCAGTGGTGTGGTATTTGAACAAACAGGGTGGGACCAAGTCTTATCCCCTTTGCTGAGAAGCCCTCAGAGTTTGGCAGTGAGCTGTGTCATCCCAGCGCTTTCTGTTGGCAATGCACATCCTGGGGAGATCCAATGTGATAGTGGACAAGCTGAGCTGGGCAATATTGTTGCCACATGAGTGGTCCCTCAGGAGATTGTGGACAGGCTTTTCCACAAATGGGGCCAGCCTTGCTGTCATCTTTTTGCCAGCCACATCAACACCAACTGCAGAAGCTACTTTGCCCTGATCCCCCCTCAGAGAACCCCCGAGGGATGCACTCATACGCGATTGGTCCCTGGGTATCCTCTATGCATTTCTTGACCGAGATTTTTCATGAAGGAGCTGCAGCTGCTACCGTTGGGGTCCAGTTAGCAGCTATATATAATTTCCATCTAGGTATTGATGGACTGAATATTATGCAACACCAGTTATCCAAGGCCTTCCTCAAAGGTACCTTTCACATGATACCTCCAGTGAAGACTCATTATACCATGACCCCCCCATTAATATTCCAAAACATGCATGCTGATTGGTCAGCGTGCACATTGTAAATCTACTTATACTAATGGAAAAAGGTCCGGTCGCCTGGACTTTTTCCATTAGTGTAAATCTTTTTTTAAAACAGTGTCTCGCTATGTTAAACTCCTTTAACATAGCGACACAGGTTTAAAAAAAGCAACGGAGATCTCCGTTGCTTTTTTTAAAGCTGTCGCGCTATGCTAAACTCCTTTAACACAGCAACAGTGTGTAAAAAGCAATGGAGATCTTGCTTTCTCCGTTGCTTTTTTTTTTAAACCTGTCTCGCTATTTTAAATGGGTTTAACATAGCGAGACAGCTTTAAAATAAGCAACGGAGATTCTCCATTGCTTTTTTTAAAGCTGTCTCGCTATGTTAAACCCATTTAACATAGCAAAACAGTAAAAAGCAACGGAGATCTTGCTTTCTCCATTGCTTTTGCCCACAGCTCTGATGTACTGCGTAGGCATGCGCAGTACATCAGAGCTTCTGCGGAATACCAGACGGCTGCGGAAGGGCAGCAAGGAGGCATTATACAATGCCATTATTTAAGAAAAGTAATTTTTTTTTTCCTCGGGACCAAACCACGCCAACCGTGGGTAAATCCAGCATTACCCACACCCAGGCGTGGGTATTGCTATATTCTCCCTGGAGCTTGAATTTCATGCTTTCCCATATTCTTTCTCCCATCAAACCAGCATCATTTTGTGAGCTCACGTTTCTGTCATGGAAAACTATTTTTCTAGTGGCCATTACTTCTGCCCGCAGAGTGTCGGAGCTTCAGGCATTATCCATCAAGCCTCCCGATATGATTTTTCATCCTGACAGAATATCCCTTAGGATTAACCCTTCCTTTTTGCCTAAAGTATGTTCTGAGACTAACATCAATCAAGTTGAGTTGCCCTTTTTTTCCCCAACCATACCAACAAATTAGAATACATGCTGCATAAACTTGATGTTCACAGACAGCTTAGATATTATCTGGACATAACAAGACTTCAGAAAGTCAGACCAGCTTTTTGCTTCATTCTCTGAAGCCAGAAAAGGTAGACCAGTGGCTAAAACAACCCTTTCTAAGTGACTTTCAAGACTCTATCACATACACTTACTCATCTGCTAATAGGTCTTTGTTGCATAAAGTGAAGGTGCATTCAACCAGAGCAGTCTCTACTTCTTCGGCCTTTCAAGCCAAGTTACTGCTTGACAATATCTGTGCTGCAGCCACTTGGTCTAAGCCTCACACTTTTATCACTCATTACAAAGTGGACAAGGCCTCCAGGGACGGGGCTTCCTTTGGTTCTATGGTCCTGAAAAATGTACTTCTGTGAGCCACCCACGATCTAGGATGCTAGGGACGCTACCCATCAGTGAAGAATGAACGGCGAGATTGAACATAGCCTAGTACCAACCTATGAACCTATCAGCCCTAGGGCCTATACAAGCCTAGCCATAACAATTCCCTGGCTATTTCTTCCGACATTATTTACTTTCCTGGACCCCTGTCTAGCAGGGTGACTGACGTGATCCCTGGGGTGAATTTCCTTTCTCCCATCCAATCGTCAAGGTTCCTCTTGAAAAGGTCCAAAGAGGCACTCTGCTTGACATGTATGGGCAATCTATTCCAGAGTCTGGGGAGTCTCTGGGTCAGGAACCTATCCCTCCAGCATGTTTTGTTTATTGTGATGACAAGGTTTAGATCCCTGGAGCGTGTAGCTCTGAGGGATTGGGATTTCTTTAAGTGTAGTATGTCCAACAGCTCTGGGTTTGACATGGCCTTGTATGTTAAGCAGAGATCGCCTCTGAGTAGACGATATGCGACAGAGTATAGCTGGAGTTTTTTAAGGCGGTCAGCGTAGGGCATCTGCTTTAGGCCTGTGATTCTTTTAGTGAGGTATTTCTGAGGCCTTTCCAGTTGTTGCAGATGTCTTGAGAGGTACATACCAAATGGGGCGTTGTATTCTATAATGGGTCTAATGAGGGATGAGTATAGTGGGACAATGACCTCCTTTTTTCTGGAGGAAAAGCCCTTCGTGATTAGGTGTGCCACATAGAAGGATTTCCTGACTGTTGTGGCGATGTGGTTATCGAAGGTGAGACCACTGTCCACCTGTGTCCCTAAGTCTCATCACACTTTGTGTTTAGTGTACTGCCACCTATATGGTAATTCATGGATACATGTTTTTTCCCAAAGGGGATAACAATACATTTCTTGGCATTGAGCTTAAGCCCATGGCTCTGGCACCAAGCATCTGTTTCTGTAAGGCCCTTTTGTAGAGTATCCACATCATTTGGGGATTCAATAATGGCTCCCAGTTTGCAGTCATCTGCAAACTTTGTTAGACAGAGTCCCTTAGTGTTGACCTGTACTTCAGAGAAGTAGATGCCAAACAAGAGCGGCCCCAGGACTGAACCCTGAGGTACTCCACTTGTCACTTGTCTGGAGCTGGATTTGAAGTTGGCTACTTTTACAGTGTAGGTTCTATCAGTAAGCCATTTAGCAACCCATTGGGTGACATAGGGATTAATGCCCAACTTAGTAAGTTTATCTATGATTCCAGAGTGGGGGGTGGTGTCAAAGGCCTTGGCAAGGTCTAGATAGGCTGTGTGGACCACCTTACCCTTGTCCATGGCTCTGGAGACTGATTCAAAGAAGTCAATCAGGTTCAGGAGACAAGATCAAACCCAAACTGGGTGGGGTCCAGTGTTTGAAGGTTGCCAATGTCTTTGTTTATAAGTTCCATGATAATATGCTCCATGGCCTTGCAGATAAGGCTCGTCAGACTGATGGGACGGTAGTTTCCGGGATCCAAGGTGGATTCCCCCTTGTGGATTGGGATAACTGTAGCTCTGCGCCACTCAGTGGGCACGAAACCTGAGGTGAGGCTATAATTAAACATGGCACTTCACATAAAGAAGTTATGTACTCACCATAACATTCCATGTGAGTTGTTCTATCTCTGCTTCATTCTCATGTCCCTCCCTCCTTCCCTCACCTGGCTGACGGTTGACCTGGAGACTGACTTCATCCTGGTTATTCAATGTTTCTTCTTGTCTGGGGAGATTAGTCCTCTTACTAGGATATGGTACATGCAGCAAACAAGATCTGAGGTAATTCCAGCAATGCATCATGGGATAAGGGGCTTGGTCTCGAGCTACTGGTAATCTTTGAGCTTTGCTAAATGGCCATGTCAAAGCTGAGGATTGGCTCTGAACCCATCCGTGAAGAATGAAGGTGAGATGGAACAACTCACATGGAACGTTATGGTGAGTACATAACTTCTTTTATTACACATTTTATGTTTTTTACCACACCATTATGTAGTGACGTATACCCCATTCCAGGTCTCAATACAACCATTCCTCCCACACTACCAACCAGCAACAATTCCAGTAAATCATTATATATGGTAACCCTTCTCCTTTTGGCTTTTCTCCCTGTTAGGGGTCACCACAGCCAAACAGTGGTCTGCAGAATGACTGGCAGTGGAGTTTTATGGTGTTGCATTGCCATCCCAGTGCCAGACCTTCCACAGGAGGCACACATACACACCTAGGGACAATTTACAGTGTCCAAGCAGACCTCTCAACCTGGAAAATTCAAAAATCTGGACAAAAGGCCCATGAAAAATAGGTACAAATTTGTATGCTGATTAAGATAAAAGTTGCATACATAATTATGTAACCATGCCCACTCCAATGGAATTGTGGGATACCAGCTTTCAAACACAAATTGAAGAACAGACAACCAAAATATGGCCCCGGCCCAGTGTCCTCCTGCAGCCATTCCAATGTGCCATTACTTGGCTATTTTGCCCCATTTACCGTAAACACTGTAATGTGCATACTGCTTTACTTATACTGTGAGTATTTGGATTTCATGTAAAACTTTTATTTTACATTTTGTAGCACAAACACTAACAGACCTATCCTAAACAAAGCAATACAGTCTCACAATGAAAATAGACTTGGCATTAAAACTTCTCTGCCCTTGAAACTCACATTCATTAAAGCAGCATTGAAACCCATATTCAAAGAAAATGCATCTGGCCAGTGGTGGATAAAAATTGCCTTTGGGCCGTTTTCAGAATTATAGGCCCCTTGCACACGAAACATACATGTGTTCTTTGATGCACCTTCCTGCATGTATTAAATTATATTCCTTGTATAATACAGCACACTTGTTAGAACGTGTTTTAAATTTATTGTTTTGAACATTTTTCCATCAACCAATGATGACAAAACTGCCCATTTCAGAACATTTCCATCATAAAAGTCTACTCAAACTCCTACAACCCATCAGTATCAGTAAATATGCACAATCTCTGCAGAAGTAAGTCCTCTAAATTCCACATTAGAGACCTGTAACTAATGAAGAGGCTGCGGTTAGCAAACAACTTTATATAGCATTGTTTCATCTACAATTAAAGTGCCTGTTGCCCTTGAAGAATAAATTGCTTGTTACATTAAAAAATGTTAATCTAGTAATATTTCAGTAGGTAATGGATGACAAACTGAGAACAGGTTCATAGTTATTTGGTATCTCTGCCAAAGAGGACTGCATCATCCACCCCCTTTAAAAGTACAACATAGTGCAGTATCAGCAATCCATCTACATACTGTGGGAGTAGAGCCCACAGCCTTCTGCAGCAAAAGCAAGTACACTACCCGTTGTGCTACTAACAATGCAAGTAGACTTTGCATAAGCAGCACTAAACTTTTCTTTCCCTGAAAAACTGTGCAGCACAAGAAATCAGGAAAAAGCCAAAATTTACTGGGGGGCAAAGGCCGAAAATGAGGGACACATTTTAAACATTGCTTGTATAATCTTAGAAAGTTGCTGGCATAAAATGTTGTTTCCATTTGTTTCTTGAAAGATAGGAAGACAAACTTAAATGGCTATCATTATTTAGTGAATTCAGTTTTCACCGATTTGCCAGGAAACCACAATTTTTTTTATTTATTTAACATTTGTTTACTGGGAAAGTTCAACTTGGAACAAAGCCAATTTTCAGCAGATGCCTGGGGAGAAATGCTCCAAACGCATGTCTTTGTATAATGGGAGGAAACTGGAGCAGCAGGAGGAAACCCACACGAATGCAGGGAGGACATGCAGACTCCACACAGAAGGCACTCCAGCTGAGAATCAGACCAGACAACCTCTCGCTGTGAGGTGACAATGCTACCACTGCACCATCCAAATTTTAAGAGGAACAGATCAAAAGTATGAGACAAACAAACATTCCAGATAGTCTGAGAAAATTTGTACAGTTGAGAGCTTTAACTCCTTCAGTCACAAGTGGTGGTATGGGTAGAGAACTCGGGCTCTTGCTCCTTGTACCTAAGGTACAGGGTTTGAGCCTGAGTAACCCTAACCACCAGGTATACCTAACTGGGGCATTTTGCACACACACACACACACACCTAACTGGGGCATTTTACTCACACATATACCTACCTACTCCTCCACTTCACAGTTATTCAAATGCAGAAATATTAAACATAATACACCTAACTTAATACAATGGAAAGGTCCTGTTTAGTAACACCCCCTTGAGCCCTCAGCCAGTTCCGACAAGCTGGCAGGCTGCTCTTGAAGCTGACATCATCGCGCACATGTCGTCATAAAAAAATAATCAAAACAAAAAAAGCCAGTCAATTTGGGAATAAAGGGGGAGCCACTCAAGAATTTGTGGCACCCCATTATTTGGACCTCATAACTGGTAAATCCTGAGGAATTCAGTACGGTTGAGATGTATGTGTCCAATCCACCTCTTGCTGTTGGGTGGCAACACTAACTGCTTCACCACTGCAGCCACCATATATGGAAACTATAAATCTCCAAATACAATTTCAGACTTTCATGCTTGGAAAGACACCAACATTTTCTCCCCAAGGCTTTCAAAAAATAAGATCTGACAGGCCCCACAAAAAAGAGGTGGTGTAGCTCTTCTCTTTCCTAGCACCTACAATATTGTTCCTTACACTAATCATATTCTACAGTTTTCTAGTGCTGAAATTCTCATATCTTTCCTAAAAATGAATAACTGCAAAAATTGTGCATCATAGTTCAGTACATACCCCCTGGCAACAACATACCCATATTAAAAAGTATCCTAGCCTGGATTTCTACTAATATTAAAAATGAAACTATTATCCTAGGTGATGTAAATATCAACTGTCTTGAGCTCGGCTCCAATTGCCCTTCTTCAAATATTAATCTTTTCAACTTCGCCCAACTCATTAAGTCCTCAACCAGACCTAACAGAGGCAATGACAATGGATCCATTTTTAGACTGGATTCTGGTCACGGGCACTAACAAAATATCCTCAGCCGGTACTCTCCCAAACACCATCGGTGATCACCTCCCAGCCTTTATAACCCGTTCTCCTTCCTCCTGTCAAAATCAACATCAGTATAAACAAATAAGGAACCTGACTAAATTTAATCCACCGACTTTCATCAATATTATAAAAAAGACAAATTGGCATATACTAAAAACTCACCCTCTTGATGAGGCAGTTGATTACTTCAACACTACATTTATGGATACAGCAAATGGCCTCACACATTTTCGTACACAGAGGATAAAAACAAACCCTGCCCCAAGGCTAATAGTCTACTAGACTTCTTATGCATACCAGAGATGAAGCATGGAAGCTATAGCAAGCAAATAAAAACACTCCATACCTGTTAAAATTAAAACAACTTTGCAACCAGGTAAAAAGACTAGTCAACAAAGATAAAAAAGAACACTACTCCAAAGTACAGTCTATCCTCAATCAGAATCCCCAAAATTGCTGGAATCCCGTTACATCACTACTAAATCCAGGCACAAAAAACCCATGTCCTCATCCTGACAAATCACCTCAAGAAATAGCATTGCTCTCTTTAATTCTTTCAACACTATAGCTGATATCATGGGATAACTTACCCCAAGCAAACTATACCATAAGCAACATGTCTCCAATAAAACTACCCTTTACTTACACCCATTATACCCAAAAGCCCACGATCTAATCTGCATCCACTTTCAGTCTAAATCCCATTCCAATCACCACAATAACGACAGTACTTTTAAAGCTCAAACCTTGCTCTGATGCTCCTGATGACATACCCTCAGAATATCTAAATATTGCTGCAAATACCATTGTCTACCCCATAAGTAGACTTCTCAGTAGATCCAGCCAAGAAACCTATGTCCCCAAAACCTTAAAGCATTTATTCTCCCTCTTCACAAAGATTGCAACAGTACTGATATCACAAACTGCCAATCTACCACCATTCTCTCTCCTATCTCCAAGATCTTCGTGGAAAAATGCATATATATATATATATATATATATATATATATATATATATATATATAATATAAATTTTTTTCAACAACTTCACTTCCTTCCTCACAACCAAATCCTATCATCCACATAACATGGATTTAGACCAGGCCATAGTACAACTGCCTTTCTTTTATGGACACAGTTAATAGAGCCCATGACCCTGGTAAAATTGTCTCCACTCTCTTCCTAGACCTATCAAAAGCATTCAACACTCTTTCTTACCCTTTACTTCCAACCCAGCTCTCTAAGATCTGCCTTTCCCACCCCACACTCAACTGGTTCTCAGGTTACTTAACAGATAGACAAGCTGTCAAATGGCACAAATGAGCTCCTCAATTTTCAACACCTCTACTGGAGTTCTTCAAGGCTCCATACTTGGACCTCTTTTATTCAACATTTTAACAATTTCCATTCAGCTCTGTCTCAAGGATCTGTTATTCAATATGCAAATAACTATTTTCTGTTCTGCTGACTCCTTTTCTGACCTACAACAATCATCTCAAATGGCCTCCTCCTCCACTGAATCCTAGATGTACAATAACCATTTAGCTCTGAACCCAAATAAAACCAAAATGACATTATTCACCTCTTAGAAAACAACTCAGTTAAGTAAAACCCAGTTCACTATCTATTCTCAAAGTAAGGCAATAATTGAAGTTGTTAACCACACAAACCTCCTAGGAGTCACTACTGACAAACACATGAAATTTGATCTGCACATACAATACAACATCTGCAAAACTCGCCAAAAACTCAAAATTCTTTAAAGACATAATCACTTCCTAAGCCCCTCCACAAAACAAACCCTTGCTTCCACTTACCTACTACCCTAGCTCATCTACAGTGCCCCTCTACTTACCAACCTCAAATCTGGCCGCCTGAGATCTGGACTACTTCAACAGGTTAGTCAATATTCTGAAATCTGCACAAACTACCAATACTAGGAAGACCTGGAAAAGTAAATGGACAAAATTTTCTGTTTGAGCTTCTGATAAAAGGGTAGATCTTCTTACAGCCCCTATTCACGAAGCTTTGAATTGTTTACCTCGTATTGTTGATGCAGACTTCAACAAGTCTTTCATAGTTTATCTTTCTGTAGTTCCTATTTTCACTGGGGATCTAATTATGTGTGTCTTGCTGCTGTTAAAGTATGTACGTTTTTAAAGCATATCTTCTGTATCAGACTCTACTTGGGTCCTATAGAGGACCATGACACCTTTCTTTTAACAATCTGACTTTCTCTGTTGAAGCTTTTAAACCAGACTTGAAATACACAAACTCTCTTGCTTGTAGTAGTTGCTTTTGGAAGAATCACAGGATTTCAAGTCTTATCTGTTCATCCTGTTAGATCTTCCACAAAGAGTATTTTTTTTGCATACAAATCCATTTTAATTGTGTAAGACAGTCACTAAAATGAACTTCAGTCTAACTATCCTTTTTGCAGTATTTTTTCCAAATTATTCCAACAGAGCTGAGTATTTGTTGCATGCATGGATATTTAGAGACTAGTCAATTTTTTTTATATCAATAGAATGAAATCCTTTAAGAAATACTCATTTGTTTGCGGAGTGTCTAAAATGACTGTAGAATATTTCTTACTTATTGCATTAATTTTTTTCTTTCTCCCTCATTGCCAGCTGTCAGCCCTGCCATCCCATTTCTTCCTCTCAGCTCATAATTAGAACAGGAAAGGTCATATCAGTAACCATCAGGACTTTTGTAAGTATGGACCTAACCCCACCACCTGGGAAGGGTAATGTGCAACCTGCATCACTGCAGTAACTAACCCCGCACCCTGGATGGGGGAATGTGCAACCTGGATCATCATAGTAACTAACCCCACAGCCTTGGGTTGGGCAAAATGCAACCTGTATAATTCGTGTTCGCTGTGCATTGCTCTGGTTAGTGCATACTTCTATGCACCTACAAGGAAGGCTACTGCCAGATAGCAGCTTGGTGAGCTGAATGCATATCCATAGATTGCACTGCATTTAACATCCGTCCTATGGGGGATTACAGCAATTTGTAATGTGTTTTGCCCCACTCCCCCCAGCATAGACATGCCCATCCTCCCCACAACATCTCTAGCAGATCTAATTAAACCCAAATTATCTGTTTGTATTCAGGACTTTATCTCCCTCCCACACTGAGAGGTTCCTCCAGCTCAATTCTTGGCTGGGGTGCCTTCTGTGCGGAGTCGCATTGGTTTCCTTCAGGTACTCCGGTTTCTTCCCACAATCCAAAGACATGTGCTTGGAGCATTTCTCCCCAGGCCTCCACTGAAAATAGGCTCTGTACTAGTTGGACTTTCCCAGTCAACAAATGTTAAGTAAATAAATAAATACAAAAATTAAATTGTCACAGTGCAGTCTTGAAAGATTTCACTGAATAAGTTTGCAGAATTGTACATGTTGCATGTGATCTCTGTTTTCCTCTGAGTTTATGGTAGTACATTAATAAAGGGGATATTCCTGTTAAGGAGATTACCGAGAAGGATGAACTTGGGGCTCTATTTTACTTTTATCAATGATGGACCTCCTCGTAATAGATGTGAAAATTCCGTGCTTCTCATAATGACAGAGCTGGATGAGCAGGTCCAGACTCCTCAACATACCTTCCCCCTCCTGTTGCGGTTTCTGTAGACGTGCATTTCCACATGTTTTGTGGCATACCAGAGATCTGAAGAGGTGATCCTTACATTGAACATTGTGGATAAAATGGGAGGGACAAGTTGCCTAGAAAGCTTTATATGGCAAACTGCCTCACATTTGCTAACAGTAGCTCTTCAGAGCTTTAAGTCACGGATGGACCTGCTTATCCAGAGCTATCATCATGGAATGCACATAATTTTCATTTCCTAATCATTCAAAGCATTGCAAAATAATGGAAGGGAGGGCAGATTGTATGCTGGGGTATTGCTGGGTGGGGTACATATCAGAATACTGAAGTGCTTATAACTATTGTACCACTAGTTGAGTTCTATAAAGTGTTTCTGCAAGCTCACCCTTGCTCCATATGGATTGTAAGTATTTTGAAAAACTGTAACTGTGGAAAATTCAGCAGACTGAGGAATTCAGTACAGTGAGAGAGATGAGAATGGAGAGATATTGATAATGGACATAATGGACACACTGGCTGCTAAGAAGATTGTTAAAAGCTGCAGCTTTGAACAGGCAAGGCAGTGAAGAACATGATCCTTTCTTAAGTAGAAAACGTTTTCAGATAATAGGAGGCTTTCTTCTATCAAGTAGCACTGGATGAGCAGATTAGGCAGCAGAACGGTGACTGTGAGCAATAAGAACTTTCACAGACTCTTGTTACAGGTAGTTGAAAAACAGTGGTGGTCATCTAACGTAGTTAGCCAGACAAAGGCTATTTCTGTTGGTGGTAAGTCATATCGGACATTTCTTATAGGTTCATAGGTAGGTACTAGGCGATCTGCCTGAAGGCATTTCTAAACCTAGCCAGAATGTGTTGGCATTTGCTGCCCCCTTAGATTAGTTCCCTGTGCCTCTGTCCAGCAGAGCCAATGAAGTGATCCCCGGGGTAAACTTTCTTTTTCCCATCCACTTGTCAAGGTTTCTCTTGAAGAGCGTTAGCAAGGAGCTCTACCTAATGTAGATTGGAATCTTGTTCCAAA
The DNA here is from genome assembly GCF_019279795.1 of Protopterus annectens. NCBI lineage: Eukaryota > Metazoa > Chordata > Ceratodontiformes > Protopteridae > Protopterus > Protopterus annectens. Next base: position 1,862,052,548 of record NC_056731.1, on the reverse strand, counting down.
GCATGGGAAGTCTCTGGGGCAGGAATCTATCCCTCCAGCACGTCTTATTTATTGTTGTGGTGAGGTTTAGATCCCTAGAGCATGTGACTCGAGGGGATAAGGTTTTCTTTAGGTGGAGCATGTCCATCAATTCAGGGTTGGACATAGCCTTGTATGTCAGGCAGAGATCACCTCTGAGTAGGTGGTATGCAACCGAGTACAGCTGGAGTTTTCTTCAGTAGAGCTGCATAGGGCATCTGTTTGAGGCCAGTGATCCTCTTGGTGAGGTACTTCTGTGGTCTTTCCAGCTGTTGCAGGTATCTTGTAAGGTACATCCCAAATGGGGCATTGTACTCTATGATGGGTCTGAGTAGAGGGGCACAATGACCTCTTGATCTGAATGCAAACCCTTTTATGATTAGGTGGGCCACATAGAAGGATTTTCTAACCACTTTGGCAATATGATTATCAAAGGAGTGATTACTATCTACTTGGGTTCCCAGATCCCTTATTACATTTTCCGTATTTAGGGGACTACCACCTATGTGGTAGTTTGTGGGTACTTTGTTTTTTTTCCAAAGGGGTTAACTATGCACCTTTTCTTTTTCTTAAGAAAACAATTCAGATTTTGTAACTCACAAATACTTTAAAGAAATTTTATCTAATCGGCTATCATAATCAGTGTACTAGTTTTCATAAAATTGCTATATGTATGGTACAACATTAGTGGCGTTTAGTCACTGCTTTGTAAAAGGCATTCTAATAAAGATGTTTTCTAACAAGGATCCCAGTTACACATTTTTGGTAATTATGGATCCGTATATTGATCAGGTTGTGAATTGTATATCTTTAGGTTAGAGAAGACTGCTTATAGTTGCTTTCTGTCAAGACTTGCAACATTGTTTGTCCAAAGAAATTAATACACTTAGAATACTTTTTGGTTTAGGATTCTTGCTCATGGTTTAATAATGTATTCCACAGATAGTTTCCAGTGCACAGGAATAAGATGGACAGTATTATATTTACTTTTATTATAAGGCAGTTGTACTTTGTATATAACTTTCTGTTACTGACTTTTTGTTACGAAATTCAACCTTTAGCTGTTTTTATTTTTTGCAGTATTACATAACATATTTGAAACAGATAATTGAGGTTCGCAAATCAATTAGTATAGCTGTATCCATTTCCCTTGAATTCTTACTCTTTGATTTAATTCCGAAATTACCAATCGTCTTAACATAAATTGCGTTTTTATTTTGTATTAATAAAAATTGTGTAAAGTATGATTTAGGTTATCTTTTTTGTTAAAGTATACCTGGGTGTGATATAAATGCCATGTGTTATTAATCTGGCACTGAAAATGACATCATAAATACAAATTGTTTGAATTCCTGTGTTTAAATTAAGATGTGGCTGAAATGGGAAAAGGGGTTGTAGATGGATGTGGCTTAGGAAATAACTGGTAAAAGTGCAGAATAAAAATGGTTACGTATTAAACATTTTACATTTTGTCTTTTTTCAGAACTCATTGTAATACTTTTAATATTTTCAATACTTCAGACATTGCATGAAGTGTTTTTTTTATATCATAAGCAATCATACAAAATTAATTTTAACTATTAGTGTAGCTAAATGAGCTGGCACTGTAAAACATGTTTACCACATCGGGTGTTTTGTGCTTTAAAATTATGATAATTTTTTTTACAATGAGAATTTCAGATTTTAGCAGAGATAATATAAAATGAATATCCAGTGCTGGTACTTACACTGCCTGCTGTAAAAACATTTTGAGTTATTTCCCATATGTTTCTATGAGACAATATTGTTCTAACCACTATTTCGCTGAGATATTTTCATAAGAATGTCACTATAATTTATGGCAGGCGTGCAGGTATGTATTTATTGGTAATTTCCAAAGAGAAAATATGAAAAAGCTGATCAGTCACCCTTGTGTATACAGTGCAGGAAACACGAAGGGTCCCTATCTTTAAAATTCAGATTTTTAACTTGTGTGTGTCAAACACAAAGGTAAACATTTTCATCTCTGGTGTCCAGACTACTTCAGGTCATCAGAATTACTCGATACTTTAAATATTTTAGAAAATAAGAAACAAAATTCAGGTGGTGAAAACAGAGCTCCAAAACCAAAAATCCAATAAGAGAAGCGGAGAAACGGTGGATGTAGTTCCTTCTGGCCAAAGTTTATTCCAAAACACGTTGCACTCAATAAAAATTAAGCTTGTTGTACAAGTTCTATTTTAAAAGCAATATAAACATAAACGCTATTAACCACTTGCGTTTTCATCTGCTAAACACAGACTTCATCAGATGAACCTTTGCTTAAATTCCATTCCTTTTATAGTCTAGCTAATGACTTTAATGAATACAGTTTCAATAAATTAACAATTTTCCAATTACTTTACATCTTTTCCTTAATAAATACACTTCCCTATCTCTTAAGTAATACTTTGTTTAAAAAAGCTTTCTTCATTTAAAAGACAAGATTAACACAATTAAAAACTTTCTGTGGGTTAATGTAGGTTAATTTCTATTATATTTTTAAGAAATTAAAAATTAAAAGTATATAAGTTAATTAATTTATTATTCCATAGTATCCTACTACCATCTAGTGGAAATTCATGTTTATTGTCATGTAGACCCTGAATTAAAAAGCCTTTAAAAAAATCTCTGAAAAAAATATTTTTTTTGTTATGTTAATAATACCCCATTTTTATGTTTTGAATTTTATAAAAACACTTTTAAAGAATAAAAATAGTGAATGTGTAAAGATTGTTCTGGCTGAATTTTTATACTTACTACCAAATTCTATTATAGCTTAGCTGCCCTTAATTTCAGAATTGGTAATATACTTGTATACTCATTCAACCCCGGTGGGTTATATGCTTCCAAAGTTACCTGCCACCAAAGCTCCCTATATTCTACCTTCTCCTCCCAGGGGCCCCCTCTTATGTCTCTTTGGGTATGTTCTAATACTGTGAATTTATAAGTTGCTCCTATACATTCTTTACTATGTTTAAATAAAGCGTTTGTGTCCTTATAATTCTTGATATCGTTAAGGTGCTCGTATATCCTTCTTTTAAGTTTTCTTTCTGTTTTCCCTATGTAGAAGGAATCACAGATCCCACAGGTGGCCATATTAACTAGCCCCATAGACTCACAATTGTAATAATTCTTATTATTGGTAATCAGTCTATCCCTGCTTGCAATATATAACCTATTGGTATTTAAAATGTAAGGACATTGGGCACATCTACCACACTTGTAGGTGCCTGTCTTTTTTTTCCTCTTGTGGAGCCCTGGTGTTCCTACTTTCTAAAATGTTTCTTATACTTTGGACGTTCTTATACACTATTTTTGCTGAGATCCCTTCTACTTTTTCTATATCAGTTATGCTTGTAAATCTACCCATTCCTTAAAAAATATTCTTCTGATGTTATTTGTTGCATTATATTCTAAGGTTAGGGCTAGTTGGAAATTCTCTTAATTTTTGCCTTTATCTTTAGTTTGTCCTTTATCTTGGTCGGTGATTTTTACAATTGGGGTATACTTATTTTCCCTACCCCTTTCTATTTCTTGCCTTGTTTCCTGAATAAGTTTTAATGGATATCCTCGATCTTTGAACATTTTTTCTAATAAATCACATTCTTTAAGGAAATCATTCTGGGAACTTGTCATTCGACTTCCCCTCACAAATTGTCCCTTTATAATATTCCTTTTACAGTGTAGGGGATGTGCACTATTGTAATGTAGAAACATGTTACAGTATGTAGGTTTTCTATATACTTTTGTTTCTAAACCATCTCCCTGTTTATAAATTTCCAAGTCTAAATATTGTAATACATTTTTTGATACTGTGTGTGTAAATGTCAAAAAATTAGTAGTTTTGTTAAGATAAATCATAAATTCATTCAATTTTTCATGCCCACCTGTCCAAAATAGGACTATATCATCCAGAAATCTACGATAAAGTACCCAAAGGGAATTAAATTGGGAATTTAATATATATTTCTCTTCCCATTTGGCCAGTACTAAATTTGCATAGGTTGGGGCGCATGCAGCACCCATGGCCACTCCTTGCTTCTGTCTAAAAAAATTCTCCATTAAAATATAGGAAATTGTTCTTTAACACCATTTCCATTAACCATACATTCATCTGTTTTTCATTATTAGTTAAAATTTTACTTTCGTACAATATTTCCTCAAACATTTCTGTACCTTCAATATATGGGATGGATGAAAAAAGGTCAATTACATCTATAGTGACAAATAGAATATTGTCCAAGCCTTTTACTTTAGAAATGACTTTTAATAAATCCCATGAATCTTTTAAAATGTGTCCTTTGGTAGGGAGGTGTATTTTAAGGGAGATGAGAAAATGGGACCCCTTGAAATAGAAGAAGAAATTAACCCATTAGAAGATGTTTATGATTATGAGGATGATTTTCCCCCCTTAAGGAGGTCAGAAAGGTTAATGAACAAACAGGGGAACAGACAAACAAATTTTCAATGGAGAGGGAGGAGAAGAGGGAGGGGGAAGTACTAGTAGCACCCATCCTCCCTGAAACTTTAGAAATCATGAATGTGGGTAACAAATGGTCTTTCAACAACTTTACCATCTATAATTTAAGTCATTTGGTTTTAAAAGAAGGACATTTTAGACTTTTATCCATAGGGTTAAAGTTTATACCCTACATTAAGGGGGATTTGGCAAAATCCATCCTAGACATTAGGTTGTTCTTAAGAAAAATACATTTGAAAATATTATTCCCTAGTAATAACAAAAAAGACCCTGGCCCAATTTTAAAACGTAGAACTACCTATAATCCATCAATACACCCCCAACTAAAGAATCTAGAGAAAATAATTGAAAAAGAAATTAGAAAAGGAAAAGACATTATTAAATATCCTAACAATTTAGGGACAGAAGAAAAGCAGTTACTATATGAAATGAGAAATGACTCCAATTTAAGAGTTATGAAACCAGATAAAGGGGATGGGGTGGTCATTATGGATAAAATTGAATACGACAGTAGAATGTTTAACATTCTTTGGGACAATAAAAAATACGAACCAGTCTCTAAAAATGAAATTAACATCGCCTACAACAAAATAGATGTAAATTTAAAGGATATATTATATGAGGGGCTTATAGACCAAGAAACCCATTTATTTTTGAAAGTGGAGAAACCAAAAATACCTTCAATTTTTGGAATTCCAAAAATTCATAAAAATGAGCTAGACCCCCCATTAAGACCAATAGTTTCAGCTGATGGATCCAAAACCCATCCACTAGCTAAATTTATAGACAAAGTTAAAAAATTATGGTTAGAAAAAGAACAAATTTTAAAATATTCATGGGATTTATTAAAAGTCATTTCTAAAGTAAAAGGCTTGGACAATATTCTATTTGTCACTATAGATGTAATTGACATTTTTTCATCCATCCCATATAGTGAAGGTACAGAAATGTTTGAGGAAATATTGTACGAAAGTAAAATTTTAACTAATAATGAAAAACAGGTGAATGTATGGTTAATGGAAATGGTGTTAAAGAACAATTTCCTATATTTTAATGGAGAATTTTTTAGACAGAAGCAAGGAGTGGCCATGGGTGCTGCATGCGCCCCAACCTATGCAAATTTAGTACTGGCCAAATGGGAAGAGAAATATATATTAAATTCCCAATTTAATTCCCTTTGGGTACTTTATTGTAGATTTCTGGATGATATAGTCCTATTTTGGACAGGTGGGCATGAAAAATTTAATGAATTTATGATCATCTTAACAAAACTACTAATATTTTGAAATTTACACACACAGTATCAAAAAATGTATTACAATATTTAGACTTGGAAATTTATAAACAGGGAGATGGTTTAGAAACAAAAGTATATAGAAAACCTACATACTGTAACATGTTTCTACATTAAGATAGTGCACATCCCCTACACTGTAAAAGGAATATTATAAAGGGACAATTTGTGAGGGGAAGTCGAATGACAAGTTCCCAGAAAGATTTCCTTAAAGAATGTCATTTATTAGAAAAAATGTTAAAAGATTGAGGATATCCATTAAAACTTATTCAGGAAACAAGGCAAGAAATAGAAAGGGGTAGGGAAAATAAGTATACCCCAATTGTAAAAATCACCGACCAAGATAAAGGCCAAACTAAAGATAAAGGCGAAAATTAAGAGAATTTCCAACTAGCCCTAACCTTAGAATATAATGCAATAAATAATAACATCAGAAGAATATTTTTTAAGGAATGGGGTAGATTTACAAGCATAACTGATATAGAAAAAGTAGAAGGGATCTCAGCAAAAATAGTGTATAAGAACGCCCAAAGTATAAAACATTTTAGAAAGTAGGAACACCAGGGCTCCACAAGAGGAAAAAAAGACAGGCACCTACAAGTGTGGTAGATGTGCCCAATGTCCTTACATTTCAAATACCAATAGGTTATATATTGCAAGCAGGGATAGACCGATTACCAATAATAAGAATTATTACAATTGTGAGTCTATGGGGCTAGTTTATATGGCCACCTGTGGGATCTGTGATTTCTTCTACATAGGGAAAAGAGAAAGAAAACTTAAAAGAAGGATATACGAGCACCTTAATGATATCAAGAATTGTAAGGACACAAACGCTTTATTTAAACATACTAAAGAATGTATAGGAGCAACTTATAAATTCAGAGTATTAGAACATACCCAAAGAGACATAAGAGGGGGCCCCTGGGAGGAGAAGGTAGAATATAGGGAGCTTTGGTGGCAGGTAACTTTGGAAGCATATAACCCACTGGGGTTGAATGAGTATACAAGTATATTACCAATTCTGAAATTAATGGCAGCTAAGCTATAATAAAATTTGGTAGTAAGTATAAAAATTCAGCCAGAACAATCTTTATACATTCACTATTTTTATTCTTTAAAAGTGTTTTTATAAAATTCAAAACCTAAAAATGGGGTATTATTAACATAAAAAGAAGATCTTTTTTTCAGAGATTTTTTTAAAGGTTTTTTAATTCAGGGTCTACATGACAATAAACATGAATTTCCACTAGATGGTAGCAGGATATTATGGAATAATAAATGAATTTATATATTTTTATATTAAAAATATAAAAGAAATTAACCTATATTAACCCACAGAAAGTTTTTAATTGTGTTAATCTTGTTTTTTAAATGAAGAAAGCTTTTTTAAACTATTACTTAAGAGATAGGGAAGTGTATTTATTAAGGAAAGGATGTAAAGGAATTGGAAAATTGTTAATTTATTGAAACTGTGTTCATTAATTAAAGTAATTAGCTAGACTATAAAAGGAATGGAATTTAAGCAAAGGTTCATCTGATGAAGTCTGAGTTTAGCAGACGAAAACGCAAGTGGTTAATAGCGTTTATGCTTATATTGCTTTTAAAATAGAACTTGTACAACGAGCTTAATTTTTATTGAGTGCAACGTGTTTTGGAATAAACTTTGGCCAGAAGGAACTACATCCACCGTTTCTCCACTTCTCTTATTGGATTTTTGATTTTAGAAAATAAGATCCTCCAGGGATGCAGAGTTAGGTAGTGGCATGGCAGGAAACATTTGGGACTGAGATGACAGTTGACTTTCAAGTTCAGTGAAAAATTGTGTCCAGCAGCTGGGGGTGGGGATGAGGAGATTTGGGTATTGAAAACTATACTGGGGTACAAGTTGTTGATAGAGTACTATTAATTAGGGAAGATTAGTAGCATGGAGGAACATGTAAGGGGCAGAGAAATGTTTGTGTTAGATTAAGAGTGACTGATTTTAAGTATGAAGTATGGTCTAAGAAACGTACAGGGAGTTGATTATACTGGATTATGGTGGATTGAACCTGATTGATGACTAGCAGACAGTGGGTGGAGGGGTTGTAGGATTTTGGCCATTAGCTATCAGTCAGCTCAAAGGTTTGGAACATAAAATCGGTGAACTGTTTGTGAATTTGAGCTGATTGGAGCAGGGAGGTGAGAGGGGGATTGGAAAAGAAAAGAGCATAGTCAAGCAGAGACCAAAACAGTGCAAGGTCCTGAGTGCTTTAGTCCAAGAATGGACTTCATTAGATCAAGGAAGCATCAGCGTGAAATGTTAGAGTATATAACAAGTTTATCTCTACCCAGAAGAAGGTGCCCAGGATGTTGGATCTGGATGCACTTGGATTAGCCCTCTGCACATTTAGAAGAATCGCCACAGGAGTCTGGCCTTTTTGCAGCACTCTACTCAGAAGACGACTTATTTTCCTTTTTATTACTCATTGGGGTTTCCCCTTCTTCCTAGGAAATCCATAGTTAATGCAGAAATACCATTCTAAATCTACCCATCCCCTCATGCACGTGTTACTTATCAAATATGGTCACATGGGCTACAGCTAGGGCTTCATCCTTCTACACTGAGGCTCATGAAAGCTTCAGTTGCATTCTTTGGTACTGGGAACACACATTAACATGCCGGCAGGTAAAGTAAATATTTCCGAGGAGGTTTTACACCTCTTGTTAATAGGGTTATGTTGTTGGCTCTGCATGCCATTGTTTGATAGCACTTGAAATACAACATGTCATGGAGAGGTGTAAGTAAATATGTTATGTTATAAGGCTTTCCTTCATCCCCTCCTTATGATACTTTCAAAAAGACATGCAGTGCTTACAATATAGTGGATGCACCCCATCAGATGGAACTCTACATCTTGCATCTCTCTTTGTATACTGCCTTCCATGGTTTTATGGCACCATTTCATTTAGTGCACTTGTCTAATCTTCCTGCTTAATAGCATCCCATCAGAATGTTCTTGTTTGAGTATACTCAAACTATGGAGAGGCTACAATAATAAAGAATTCCTAGGATCTTTCTCAGCTTCTATTTCTTGGGAGTATCAGTAACAGCTGTTGCATGGCATACAGAATAGGTTAAAATCACCTGAGGAAGGAGAACATCTGTGCTCTCTGCAAGTTATGACTTCTGTGTCTCCCACTTGGTTTTCAGCAGTGTGTTCCTTTCAGCTGCATGCCAAGGAGAGATATTACTACAGAGCAATTAACAAGCATTATACCCTTGTCTCATCTTCGATTGTAATAATGCATCTGGTTATTTACTTTTACAGTTATCTCTCGTAACACTGCACAGTATTTCTGGAGCAGGCAGTCCACTCTGGGGAAACTCAAGCAATCTATACAACTGATGCCCTTCCCTATAACAAATAATGGCACTGCTGGGGATTCTACCCTGAAGTTAAGAACATAGTACTGGTCTCCCAACAATGTGATAGTGTAGTTGCATGAGGTACACAGTAAAAGTAGGTTAACAAGGAAAAACTCTTGATGTGTTCAGCCTTTACAAAGCCTCTAATGCCATAAATCTTATTTTAATTGTAAAAAAGATTTTCTCACACCCATTTAGATATTGGCAGGCATGTTAGTTTTCCCACAGTATTTGCAATGTTTACTAAGAATAAGCTAATTGAAAAATAACTTACCAAGCTGATATTTATATTTATTTAAACCCAGTGGCTAAGCCAGATCATAACCAGTCTATTACATCTGTGCGGGACAGAAGTATTGTCTAGAAGAAATACATGGCCAGGGACAGATAATGGTGAGATATGCTGAGTAATTATGAGTGCAACAACAGTTACCCGTGACATCTAATGTGCTATGGGAAGTTCATCAGAAATCTGTACTTTTATTTTGAACCTTTCATCCAAAGCTGGATGATCTTCTAGTGATGTCAGACAGAGTTTCTACTCTGTCACAGTACCATCCAGGTATTCCACAATGTTTATTTTTCCTGGGCATCTGAAGGCTCTTAGTATATGCTTAGAAAAGCTTTTATATCTATTCCTGTTGCTATCGGACACCTTGTCTGTGTAAGAGGTCAATTTAGAGCATATATTTACACTGACATATGGTCAGCTTTAAATATCACTGATGCCATGCCATGAGTGCATTTTTATATTAAGGTGTTTTCATTGCTTTGATGCTTAATGGAGTATAGTGTATAAGCATCATAATAAAGCTGAATGTGAATTTAAATTTAGCTCTTCTGGTAGAAGATATGATATCTGTGTACATCATGCAATTTGCATGAAGTACAAATTTGTTCTATAATGCAGACCTGATTGAAAGTACATTTTGGTTAGCAGAGGATACTTTGAGGGAAGATTCTCTTTCTCCTTAGATAGAGACTTTAAAACTGCTTATATTGAGTAGGGGGAGTGCATTTCCTTTCATTTAGGTATGGGCAAGAAGCTCTGTCCATCTGAAAGATGTACATTTCTGTCATGATACACTTGAGATTTTGAATTTTTTGTGTTTACTCATCAGGAAGCAAAGACATTTGTTTGCAAAAAAACTCAAACCTGTATTTACTACTTCAGGTCCTCCTCAGTTTTTTAGAGCATTTCTCATTCAGACATGGGGGGTAGGGGTCTGGAAAATGGAGGTGCTTGTCTCCTGTCCAGTCTGTACAAAGACTGAAGCCAGCACTAAGTAGGTGACAGAGAAAGCAGAACATTGATAACAGCTTGATCCAAGCATGTTTTTGTCCTTATTGTTGTATTGGCATAAATGGGTTATTCTGTTGTGCATTCTTCTTACATACTTCAGATTTTTCTTTTTTTGCCTATTTACTTTTTACCATTTCTGTAATCTCTTCCTTGTGTTCTGCCCAAAACTTCCTCAAGTTATCTTCTTTTCATTATTGCATGAAAGCTGGTCATCAGTTTTGTCATCACAGTTCTCGTGAGCACTGTTCTAGGTCAGATTTATTAGAAGAGTTCCTGGTCGGAGATAGTTTAACATATATGGGTTTTATATGAACTTATATGTTTAGCTAAAGCATTGCTCTCCACCTCCCTACATATGTCAGATAGGTGTTGGACTATCCTTTCTTTTAACACTCTGTTGGTTTTTCCAACATAAAATAAAGTGCATTTTTCACAGGTGGCTAAGCAAACCACATTCTTGGTTTTATAAGTGGCAAACATATGGAAACAAAATGTCTTGCTTGCATTAGGGTGTACAAACACATTGTTCTTATTTATATAGTGACAAAACTGGCAATCATAACAAGGCACAGTAGTTTTAGTTTTAATTATAGCATTCTTAGAGCACATTTGTAGGTCTTTATAACAGAGCTATTATTTCCAATTCTTTCATTTCCTAAACACAAAACTAGGTGATGGACCTACAGTTTCTTTAACCACATCAGATGTACATAGTACAGACCAGTTTTGTCTTATAATTTAACACTATTGGTATTTGCATTATATTGCATAATGTATCTAAACATATTTCTGGAAGTACTGTCAATAATATTTGCAGTCCCATTAACTGGGCTTTCTTCTATATCTAAAAGATATGTTCTAGCTAGGCCATCTCTTTCACTCAACACTTGGTTTTATTTTCTTCTAACAGTTTAATACTATAGGCCCTATCTTTAAACTTTGTAACCATTTCATCTAGCTATTTGACACAGTCAGATATGTCTGTATTTAGCCAACTGGCTGTAAGGAACTGACTATGCACAATGCCTTTGTATATATTGGGGAGGGGTGCATACTGGTATTATCTAAACATCTAGCAGTTTGAACTTTTCTATAGATTCTAGTACCTATTGTATTATCTTTAATACATACATTATTCAAAGATTTAAACTTCAGGAAGGTAGTGGTAGAATCAGTATATGTATAAAAAAGATTCTAAGGTTTCAATACTGCCCTGCCAGACTAAAAAACACCATCCACAGAGTGCTTAAAAACTTTGTTTTTAACAAAAGCACTTCAGTGAATAAATTCTCATCTTCCAAGATGGGAAGTGCAAGATTAGCATAAGTGTTGGCAACGGCTGTACACCTTGCTACTCTTTCACTTGATGGTATAGGATTTTATCATATAAAAATACATTATTACATAGTACAAGTTCTAATAGAGGGCACACAGCTTCTATCAGAGTACTACTCTTGTTTGTGTACATACATAGATGACGCATAACAGCTTCAACTCCACAGTCATTGGGTATGACAGTAAATGAGTTTGCATCTAGTATTACAAAAACTATTTATTTGAATTTATCTGTTACAAATTCAGCTTAATTGTTTAGTTGCCATTTATGTAACTCCATAATTAAGTCTCTTGTGTCTTTAATATAACTTTTAACAAACTTCAGACAAGGTTTCAATTTTTTTTCCATAAAAATAAATATAAACTATGTCACCCACCTAGAGCCCAAAGCAATTGGTCTCACTGGGGGCTTAACTAGACATTTATGGATCTTAGGAAGACCATAAATAACAGGTATAACAGGATACATCACTCCCATATACATATACACTCATCCAAAGTAATAGTATGTGTAAGTTGCATATCATATAAATGTAACCTGCAGGTGAAAATCAGCTGATGAACTAAACTTGTATCTATCACTTTAAAAGTGCTATCATCACTTAACAACATCATCACATTATATAACATTTTATCCATTACCACAATAGCCTCACCTTTATCTGCTTGTTTAATAATTTCATTTTTTTCATTTTTTCATTCAGTTCTTTCAAAACTATATTCTCATTCTTAAATTATAAAATTTATGTTTGTTATTTGTGTTAAACATTTCATACAATTGTTTTTCATGCATTGTTTGAAAAGCACTCAGGACAGGACGGGTATAAATAACCTTTTACATTTGCACTTGGGTTTGTTCGTAGCAGTAGCATTATTTTTAAGTTAAGACCTCTACCAAAGATTCTTAAATCTGTAATGGTTTCACTAATATCACCATTACAAGAAAGTAAAAAAATTCAAGCCCCTAGATAAAACTTTGTACTTATCAGAAGTCAGAGTAAAACTAGAAAGATTCCAAACCCCATTAATAATTTGAAATGAGTATCAATATTTATACATTCTACCTGGCTGTTGAGTTCATTTTGCTGTCTGACTTCTGGTGTTTGGATAGACTGTCTGACCTGGTTGTCTCTTCCTTCTGTCCAAACCTCTCACTGAATTGGAATTCAAGGGCAACTCTTTGGCAGTTGAACGGTCATTAAAGACACTGTAGTTTCCATTTCATTTGAAAAGTTTTTAGATACAGATGAAGTAACAGAGGCACCAGAACCACAGGGCACTTTCAGACCTTCCTTGCTAGGAGATATGATGACATCATGCTGAGCATTTAAAACCTCTGTTTCCAGGCAGCCCAAGCACTTCAAGACTATTCAAAGATGTTCATACCTCTTTCATCTGCTCTTCATCCGCTCTCATCCTCTGGTTGGCTGAACCAGTGGCTGTCTTTGTGAACTCAGTTGTTGGCCAAGAAAAAAATACAGGCATTTTTAAAGTCTTTATAGTCTCTAGTAAATGTTCTCTTTTTGACAAATTATATTGCTTTCATATTTAGACAGAGCATCCAGCATGTCCATAAAAATAGAATTAACTGTCAAATTCAGCAGACACAACTGTTCCGCTTTCAAGTAAAATAATATCAAACATCAGCAGCTCTCAGTCTCATAGAACTATTCATTCATTAATATCATGTAGTCTCAACTTAATTTAAGGTTAAGCCGTTGTCACTTCTTTAAAAGTTCTGGATAAGTATTGCCATAAGTAGGCATTTTTGTAATACGGAGACCATGAGGAACAATACTCTTTGCTAAATATGCATCAAACTTCAGTCTACACCATTGAAACTTTTTATACAGCTCTACTTTCTTCTCTAACAGTTTGATATCTGGTAAAATAGCATTACCAGAATTCTTATTAGGTCCAGTGGCTGCAGATTGTTGCAAGTTCAAAATAAATGGATGTACTTGTACCTTCAGCAGGTTCTTAGCTTTATCACTGGCTCTAGAACTAGAAATAGGCTACACTTCTCCCATTTGGCTGGATGCTTCCAGTACATTAAAACAAAGCAAAAAAACAAACTGGTAAGCACCCAATCTAGAGTTCCAAACAAAACAGTCCAAGAATAGAAAGTGAAAGGAACTCGCAAAGTGATGTAAAAGTAAATTTAATAGCAAAGCTTTCGAGATAAACATTTTATTCAGTGCTTAAAATCATACTAAAACACATTACCATATATACACCACCTCAACAAATCCAAACCAATAGCAGTGCAGCAACAATAAAATAATTAAAATAAACAATTAAGTCCTTGTTTCATGGATAGAGACCTTCACTTGAACAAGTTTTAAACTCACAGTATCATTCAGCCCAGGTGGCACATCTGCTTGAAAGTAATTAATCCGTCTATACTCAACATTCTCAGTGTTTGACACACTATGCCTTCCTTCAATACTTCTTTCAATGATTTTTATAACCCTGAATGTGAAACTATGCGTTTTATCTGAACTTATATGTTTAGCTAAGGCATTACTCTCCATCTACATACATATGTCAGATAGGTGTTGGGCTATCCCTTTCTTTTTAACATACTGTTTTTGCCGGCATAAAAATGAAGTACATTTTATTCACAGCTGGCTACGTAAACCATATTCTTGGTTTTACAAATAGCAAACGTATAATAATAAAATGTCTTTCTTGTATTAGGGTGTACAAAAACATTGTTCTTAATTATATAGTGTCAAAACTGGCAATTATAGTAAGGGACATTATTTTTAGTTTTAATTCTAGCATTCTTAGAGCACATTTGCAGGTCTTTATAACAGAGCTGCTGTTTTAGATTCCTACATTTCCTAAATGCAAAACTAGGTGATGAACTTGTAAAGATGTTTATTAGAAGAATACTTAATCTCAATTCCTGTAAAAATCCTGTTTCCTATTTGAGTTTTAATTTTCTTATCAAAAGATTAATGAAATATCTCTGAGCCTGCATTTCAGCTGTTGCAATGCTCTTTCCTCAGAAGACAATTCTTGTTTTAACCTCAGTTACTCCTAGAGTTGCACACCCTCATGTGTGCAAATCCTATCTACATGAATAATGTCACACTGGCTACAAAATATTTTTATGAATGAAGGTATGTATTTGGACACAAAATATGCAGCTCCCTTTTTTATCATAATCTTCCAGTTCAAGAAGGCATTGCATATTATGTACTCTAGGAGACGGCTGTTTCCTTATGCATCATGAACGTAAAAGTTTAGGAAATCAAATGCACTCTTTCTCTTTTGCACCCATTGAATTAGAGCACACTGAGAAACTAACCATTTACTTGGAATTGTTAGTTATGTAGCATGTCATAATTTTCTAAATGTTATTTCAAGAGACCATCTAATCTTATTACATGAAGAACACTGCTACCTGTGTCTTTTTTTTTTTTTTTTTTTTTTTTTTTTTTGGATGGTTGCCTTTTGTCATTTTGTGAGGCAGACACCTGGTCTACCATCCACATCTTTACTAAATATTGCACATTAGATTATGTATGTAAAGATGTGGTTTGCAGCAGCAGTTGTCCAAAGTATAAGCTGGAACCTCCAACTCCTTTGGATTTAGTTTGCCTTTCTGTCCTAATAAACATATATATGTATGTATACTATCTATACACAAGGAATGCGAGAATAATATATCATAGCACATGTGCCTCTGTCTGCTGGGTTAAGTGTCAAGGACTGAGTTGGTAATAAGGTAAGAGTCCACATTTTTTCTTTTTTTGTTGTACCTTTTCTGACCTAATTTCTTACTATGATTTTGTCCCTGTGATCTGAGCTTAACTCTGTCCTTGAGGACTTTTAATGGCAATTTTATTGATAACATCTTAACCTTTTCTACTCTCAGGACAATGGTGATTACTGCTTGTGAACGTATGTGCTAGAACTTCCCACAGAATGAGTGCAGAAGCCCAAACACAAGTGAAAACACTGAGGGTAAGTATGATTGAGTCATATGCTTATGATGAATACATCAGGCACAGCTGCACTTTGTTGGTTCATTAATACATATTGTGAATCTGTCATTTTTCATGCAGGGAAGTTGGACTTTTTTGGATTTATCATATTTCTTTTCAATTTATCAACTTTCAGCTATGTTCTCTTCTTGGTCTTCTATTTAGTACTGCATTCAGTTTCTCATGCTTGTTGAATTTATCACTTATAGTGATATGCCTGTTAGCTGCTGTTACTGAAATCATTTCAGATAACTTCCGTATGCTGCAGAGGTATGTTTTAATGGAATGACATGTAAACAACAACAGTGGATTTCTGTATTTCATACACTGGCATAAACCACCGTCTTCCTCCAAAATTCTCTTATGATGGATATTTCCACAGTGCATGCATTTTTCCTGCTTTTTCTCCATTCATCACTATTTCCAGAATGTTTCATATTAAATAGCATTTAAAGTACCCCGTCTTGTCTTTCTATCTAAATGCCCTCCACAAACTGGATGCTGAGGTATAAAATACTTCTTGGTATGTTCGCCTTCATTCCATTTCTTTCTGTGATTGCTCTGCCATCTTTCTCTGGTTTCTTTCAAGTTTGACATTTTTCAAACTGAAAGTTGAACTATTTGCACACTTGTTGCCCATGCAGTAACACAGAGGTTGAATAGTTTAATGTTCTTACATGCTGCTTCTAATGGTACGTTTGACATTTGCTTATGTGGATATTGTGCTTCTAGCATATGGGTCTTTCTCTGTAGACATTACAGTGTTGTAAAAATGAGGTAGTGGACAAGCAGCTACAGTGTGTGGATCCATGCATCTGTCTTCAGATAAATTAAAATGTTAAATCCAGAAAATCTCAAGACTTAATATCTGATTGCCACCAGGGATATAGTCTTTAGACTTGCATCACTAATACCAAATACATTTAAGAATACAAAAGGGCACATAAATCTGAATTGCTAAGCATTTCACTAAGGGCAGCTTAGCCACAAGAGTATGCATGAAATATGCACTGGTGTATAGCATCCAAAGGTACAGGTCCCTGTCCCACTAAAGTTGAACTGGTATCTGAATACTCTCAACAAGGTCTTCAGAGTAATGCTAAAAATCCCCACCAGATCATTAGTCTGTGAATTTAGGAGGTAATCTTTAAATACTGCTCAATGTTTCCATAAACAGGCCATCATATCTGATATGAAACTGACATACTCTGTTTATCAGTATTTCTTTTGGCAGACATAACTTGTTAAAATTTTCTAACACCGTATTTGAAAACTTCTCAGCCTTCATAGAGCTAGACCATACACTATACTGTCCAGATTTTCGCCTTATATTTTTGGTCTGTTCCTCGTAAAATGTGTTTTTATGGCAAATCACTGAGAATTGAAGACACTATATAATGACATACATTTGAGTTTCAGACTTCATATCATTCCAGAAATGTATGCTAACCCAAATTCTGTTAGTCTCAACCTGTCCCTATTTTGGGCCTTTGTCCCCTCATAATTTAGGCTTTGTCCAGATTTTTTGTGCTAAAAGATTGAGAGGTATGTCTAGAACTCTACTGCCTGACTGAAGCTATATACTCTACTGCCAGCAGGGTATACCACTTACTTGTAGAATTTAAAACAGTTTCTCAGTAATAGAAAAAGGCAGTAAAACAAGTTTAGATTTATCTCCTGCTTTGTCAATGCACTGGCACTCATACATATCTTGCAGTATCCTAATCACATCTTTTTTCCATATCATGTAAATAGAAATTCTGCATAAGCCTTCTTTTTATATGTTTTTTCTCCATATGGTTCAAAAAGGGAATATCAAGGCTATCGCCAGAATTGCCCATCAGTAGGCCCTTGGTACTATCAGTTGTTGTATCACTTCTCCATCGAGCCCTCTCTCAGGACTCCATTCTCTGCAGAATAACCCTTTGTCCCACTATATTGACTCCCACTGCCTCTGAGGATTTCAGCATCCTTCACCACCACGCCTAGATTCTGTAAGATAGTGTGAGACCTGAGCCTCTCACCCTTTCCTTTGTAACCCTCCCTGGTTGCTCATATAATATATATGGGTCTGTCAGATGATCAAGTTTTCAGAAACTTGAAATTCATACGGTCGTGACCATATAATGAAGTTTCCGAAAACACAAACATCAAAAGAAAACATGAAACTCTACCTTTTTATATTTTGTAGTGGGGCAAGCCACCCTACACTCCTTATGTGAGGGGCTGCACCTCCCACAACCCCTGCAAATTATATATACCAACTCCAAGACTGTACTACAGTGAGGAAAAGGGTAAATGTCCCAATCTGCATGGTACCGCTATCTCCATTCAAAAGCTTCAAGTTTTCAAAAACTTGATGATATGGTTTCGATCATATGAATTTAAAGTTTCTTGAAAGCTTGCTCAACTGCTAGGGACCCATACACACACACACACACACACACACACACACACACACACACTAATTTCCATGCATGGAAGACAGATAATGTTCTCCAATAATATATATTTTTGTCCAGGTTTATGGTAATAAACTGACACCACTCCAGATTACCAGGTTGGGGACCCTGCGGTTAACTTTTCTTTCTTGATAATAAGTTGAATGGTAATGAACACAAATAGTTGTGACTAACAGTCTGGCCAGTTGGAAGAATATGTCAGTGGCTTGTTACTAGTTAGTCGTAATGCTCTCCTATTATTTAACAGCTAAGAAGATAGATGACAACCACAGACTGCTTTATTTTGAAAGGAATGATTTAAGCAGTAAAGTATTTTTGAAGAAGAAAGAAAACGTCTGGCAATGGCTAGTCTTTTTATCAAACTAATTTTGCATAAAAGAATTATTGGCTAATGTAAATTGGCTGAATTTCTAGGCAGAGGTGAAACTACAGACAAATTCTTGTTTTTATTATCACAATCTCCAGGAAATACTCAAACTGGTTTCTTAACATTTTTTGTATGAAAAGATATAAACCATAGGTGTAATTAAGCAAGATTTTTTTCCATTTACATACAATGGAGCTTGTTTGCTTGCTGTTGGTCAGCTATTTATTTTACAGAATTGTCTAATTGCTTTTATAACCTGTTAGCTTCGTAAGATTGAAAAACGTCACAGATCTTCTAATTACTGGGCAGATCAATAGTAGTTAGCTTCATGTATGTGTGTGTTCGTTACGCATTTTACATCCTAAGTGTGTTTCACAGCAGAAGGAAGTTGCATACTTTTCTATAACTTGTATTGAAAAAAGTTCAGAAGATTGCATTTATTTTTATGCTGTAGAAAAGCATATGTACTGCAGGTATCTCACATTTTGCATGCAGCAGGTTTTACAAGATTGAAGTGCAGCTCACACATCTGCTGCATTCTGATTCCGAGAACAGTGGCATAAATCTCTTATTAAATTAAGGCTCAGTAGTCCAACGTATATATTTTATGCCCTTACAAATTTATCAGTCAACAATAAGTTAGCTAATATAGTTACACACACTTTTTTTATATCTCCAAAAAAAGTGCACAATGACATAAAAAGTCCAATAATGCAGAAAAACAATGCCAGTAACAGCACCAAGATCGGAGTAAAAAATCTCTAGTCTTTAATGGTTGAGTGCTTTTGTTCACTTTTCTTTTGGACTAATCCAAAATTAATTAACACAAAAATAAAAAAAGACTTACAAATCTAATCACATGACTAAAATTATTTTATAACAATAATCTGTTCATTATCAATTAAAATGGAAATTCAAGTACGCCAAAAACATTATTTATACTCTAATACCTTTAGTGTTTTTACTAGTAATTTTACTAATTAAGTACCATAAAGAGCCTGCATGTGTGTGCGCACAAATGATAAGCATATTCAGGAAAACATTTCAAAGGATGACAGCAAAAATTCCAGTCATAAAAATAAAAATAACCTAGTATTCTTGGGCAATCTAAATGTATGTCAGAATAAATATATAAATCCATAAGTAAATGTGTCTTAAATTATTCTAAAGAAATAAATTAATTATATATATATATATATATATATGTGTGTGTGAAAATTGTGT
Source organism: Protopterus annectens (assembly GCF_019279795.1). Taxonomy (NCBI): domain Eukaryota; kingdom Metazoa; phylum Chordata; order Ceratodontiformes; family Protopteridae; genus Protopterus; species Protopterus annectens. The sequence goes on along the minus strand of NC_056731.1, from coordinate 1,862,032,640 downwards.
CTAAAAATCACAAATAAAACATTAAATCTTACTAGCTCTTAGTACTAACAGACTATTACATTTATCATTCAACCCTGGGTGTTTATACAGCATTTGATTTAATATGCCATGAAGTTCACTTGCTTCCATTTTAGCCTCCCATGCCCCTCCCCAATAGATTATGGTATCTTTTCTAATATATAGAATTATTTTTTTTAAGTGTCTACATTCAATGAAATGTTTATAGAGAACCTTACTATCAGCACTGCTTTTACTAGCATATATGTGCTCATATATTACCTGCCTTATTTGTGTCTCTTTCCTATGTAAAATAATTGACATGAAAGTCATGTTGCAATAAACTATTCCCAGGGTATTAGTTATATTTTCCATTATTTCTTGTCTCCTCATAAATAAATCTACATTGTGGACATGACTCGCATTTACTCAAGTTGTAACCATCATTAAGAGGGTGAACTAATATAATTAATTGGGCTATTAAATCAAGTAAACTAGTCTTTGCAGAAACAACTCTGTGGTCTGGCTGTTGATGATAATGTGGGACATGGGAACCCAGAAGTTCCTACACAGATTATGCCAAACTACATTGAGCAACAGTATTCTAGTAAGGATTAATCCATGTGTTTGTTTTTGTATTGTATCTTTTCTTTGAACAATGTTTTCAATAATTAAATATTAAATTAGAAGTAAATATTGAACCATATGCAATTACTAAAATTACTATGAGACAAAAAATGTAAGGAAATTAAAAAATTAAGAATTCTATTGACTCGTGTTATCAGAAGACAAACCTACTTTGTTCAACTAGACAAGCTTGTTATCAAAAAATGTATTGGTAAAACGTTGGATGTTTTAGCTTCTGTGCACCTAACTATCTATAACAGATATAGTACAGAAACTAAGGAAAACTCTATTTCTAATTTGTTTTCCAATATCTTTAATAATCACCATAAATACATTTGTTTAATGATAAAGGAAATAAAACAGGAACCTTGAACGTTTTTTGTATCAATGTCCAAAACCTAAGTCTTGAACAGTTAAGAAAAATGTGTTCAGCTGTTTCAATCTCCATACAATCAACTCTGAAACCCTTTTTTGACTGAAAAGGGTTTATATATATTAAAGAACCTTTGAATGGTAATCTATTAAAGGAACAGTGCCATAAAACATCTCCCCACTGTGGGAATATTTTTAGAAAGGAATGTCTGTTGTGTAAATCATGAAGTTGAAAAATGGATTATGTTTCATATCCATTAATCGCATGATGTTCCTGTAAAATCTGTATATACCATTGTTGTCTAGGTGATGTGACAAAAAATTATGCAATTTATATTTTCTAGATAAAAATTGTATATCGTGTAATTTTTCTGTTAAAGAACAATGAGCTCTTGCCTTGTAGACAAGCTGACCAAAAATTTGTGTCAAAGACCATTAACATTTTTCCTATTAATGAAGTAGATATTGAATGTGAATGTTGACATATAGAGTATAAATACATAACTGTAGAAATAAAACTGGATGCTTCAAGGAGAGTCATCCTTGATGTGAAGGAGTATACAAGACCTGTTCTGATGGGATTCATTTTAGTATGCCAAAAAAAGAAAAGCCACTGCTAATAACTGTGTTGCCCAAATAGAGTGAAAAGGTATATACATTTCCTGAGAACCCCCCCCATTCAACAAATATACCTGTTTAGCATATGAAAGAGGAAAAGTGTTCCAATATGACAAAGACTGACAAGCTTTTTGAAACACTTTTTACATTCATTTTTAACACACTGATGCCAAATGGAATTCCCAGAATATTCAATCCATCATTTTGAAATTGTATGCCTTGAATTGTATTGACATCTTTAATTGTAATAGGTCTCCAGTTAGAGAGTAAAACTGTTTTCCTTTTACAGATGAAATGCAATGGAATAGTTAAAAAAAAATCAGAAAATAATATTCCTTTTTGAAGCCACTCATTAAATAGGATAGCTAATATTTTGAATTGCTCCTCTGTAAGTGATTTATAAAAATCATATGGAATTCCATTTGGACATGGAACTGTGTGCTTTGAATCCATAACCTAAATAGCCTGTTTTATTTCTGATCCTGTAACAGAAACATCTAAAAATGCCCATAAAGTAGGAGGCATTGGGAGAACAGTCCCTTCAAAAATTAATACAGGTTTACCTTGATATAATATGACTAAACATTAACAACTGTTAAAATATCTTGTTTTTCATTGTCTCAAACCAGAGAAAGGATATTTGGTCAATGTATATTTGACTCTGTAATACACTTTTTGCCAATGTATGGTAAGAAAAATTCTCCTCTGCCTCTTAGAGTACTTTAATTTTTGTAATTTTGTTTTCACACACACTCAAGATTTAAATCAAACACATTTCTTAAATGTCATGATGCTTGTGATGAATCCTGAAATGCTCATTGTTAATAAGCTAAATAAGTGTTATTGGTAACTTCTTTTAGCTTAGAATGAAAGTGTAACATATCATTTATATCTACTAGCTAATTTAAGTTTGAAATCTAACTATCAGAATAAGAATCATACAATTCTAATAAAGATAAATGATATTCCCAAAGTTCTGTAAAAGTTAATGCCAACATGAAGACTCAAGACACTCATTAGTATAATGAGGAAAACATCTACATTTTAGTTATGCAGAATTAAAAACACATAATGTATAGCTTTATGATCTGTGAAAGGTAAATATGGTGTGAAATGACTGCATGTCAAAGATGGAGAATGCCAACAGCAATCAGTTGTAGATGTTATATGCCATGAATGTATGTAAAATTGTTAGGTCTGATTAATATTTAAAGAAACATTACTCATAATATAACAGTTCCTAGTATCTTTGTGACTAACTGGCCCTTTTTCTTGATGGCAATTAGTCACCACAAGCTATGATGGGATAATCGATGAATAAAAAAGGAGACATTAAAGTAAACATTTTAGAATATTCTTTCACATCTGCATAAGTATATATTTCTAACTCTGATAAATTGTTCATGAATTTTAACACCTAATAATAATCTTCCAGGAATAAGATGCAGTACATCACGAACAGTGATGTGAGAAGAACGATACATAACAGCTAAGCCTGAGTGTCTGTCCACTTCTTTGGACCAAATAATATCATCCTTCCATAAAGAATTCCATTGCATCATGTCATCTGAAGAGAATACCCCCTTATCCAATAAACAAATCATATATTGGCATAAAGTTATAACCCACTCAAAGATTAATATACATCTTTATAAAGAATACATGTGTTTAATGTTAAAAATAGTGAAGTATTTGCCATGACCCTTATTTTCTTTGGCCAACAATTCTTATTTTGATTTACCCTTTTTTTCATTTAGTGATTTTATTCTACTGTAAGCAAGCTTTTTGTAATGTACTGGATTTTATTGAACCATGAGGAGTAATAGTGTTGGATTCATCCTCAGATGACTCTGAAAGAAGTGATGCATCAATTCCTTGTATTGTATTAACCACTGCAACATCAGAAGATGAAGAGCTAAGATCTGAAGATATTTCTCTTCCTTTGTCTGGATGCTCAGTATATGGAGATGAAGTCTCACTTGAAGATGCAGGAACCTGATTTTCCTCTGCAGCAGTATTGGGCATTGATGTCTCTTTTCCTTGATTTATCAGATCCATACTCTGTCATATTAGAAACATTTGCAAACTCATTCACAAACACTATCAGGCAGTCTACCCATTGGTGTGGCCCTGCACAATGTTGACATTTAGTGGGGCATGCTTATGTAAAATGCTGAGTAGACCCACACTTAAGTATGGTCTGTGACTATGTGGGGAAAAAGCCACAGAAAATGACAAGAGTGAGGCTGCCCTGCACACCTTAATATGCCCCTCTTCCCTGCCACAGAGCAAACACCAGATAAATGTAATGTACCAGCATCTCTGACATGCAAGGCCACCCAGGCCTCCCATGTTGCACCCATATTCCTCCAGTATCCATATCATGTTTTTCTGATGGTAAAAACATCAGCACAGTATCTTAAAAGGTATTATCTAATTTGCTCTTCCTTAATGTATATGGAACGAAACTGCAAGATGACACTTTTCTTTAAATTTATATCTAAATTAGAGAGCTGATAGTTGCACCAGGGAGCCTAAGCTTGACTTTGCAGTTTTTTTAAAAGCAGAATGAAAAGCAAATGCTGGCTCATTTGCTTCAAAATAGATGTCTGAATGTTTCAGTGCCCCAGTGGATTATGGCACACGCTTGCTTTAATTGAACTCCTAATGGCTGCATGAGTTTCTTCCATATAATTTTCTTGTTTAACTTTTTTGAATCTGCTGCATTAATTCTCATTAAAGGTTTTGGGACTATTAATGGCTTTAGTATGAGTCCCTGTAGCTGCCTGCATTGAAGTTTTAATTGCCGCTACACAACTTTTCTGCTGTAATGGCCGAGAAGCCGGAAATGCAGCCAGAGAAGGCTATCGTTGAACATTTCTTTCCAAACATCTTTATTAAATTTACACACATGACAAAGGCAATCTTACTTTTATATAAATGAAAAACATACAAAATTGTATCCCTTTAGTTGCAAACAGTTTACATCACAGACAGCATTGAAACAACTATAGTTGTAAACATTATACATCACTTATAAACCATCCAGTCATTGTTAGTTAAGCATTATATGGCTCATTCAAATCCTGCCTCTTAAACCTCATTCCTGCTCTGCACCTGACACCCCTGGGATTCTGGATACTGGCTAAGGCTCTTGCAGCCCCTATAGTGCCTTTTTTAGGCAAGGTTCAAATGACAAATTCACAATCGTAACAGAAACAGGCAAGCAAAAACTGAGGGTAATGCTACTCAATGCTAGGTCTAAAATCTCAAAATGCACTTAGTTGAGGCACTCCTTAAAATGCAGAACATCAATGTCTGTGCAGTGACTGAGACTTGGTTCAAGGCTCCAGAGAGCACCCCTGCACTACCAGGCTGTAACTCATACCACACTTTTCAGCCATGTAACCGGGACCGAAACACGAAAGACGGAGGTGTGTCCATATTTATTAAGGATACACTTCTGGGCTAGTTGTTCAGCATAATGCATCTGAGGTTATCCAAGTGCAACTAACTCTGGGCAAAACTGCAATCCAAATTGTAGCTTGCTACAGATCCCCCACCATGCCTCAGGATTCCCACTCCTCTTTTCTAGATGTACTGGAAAATATTAGGGTTCAACCAAACACCTTAATAATGAGCGACTTCAACTACCCCACCATTAACTGGAAAAACTACTCGTGTACCAACTCCTTAGCTCAACGCTTTCTGGAATTCATAAACTCCAATGCCCTGGAACAATTTATCCACACCAGGGGCAACAATATCCTAGGCCTAGTCTTTACCAACATGAGTGACTGGTGTTCCACACCTGAAGTCAAATCCTCGTTGGTCTGATCCGACCATAAGCTAATCACCCTTGATATCCACATTCAGCCCCCACCCCCATTAAGGAAACCATGGTAAAAAATTTTCCCAAAGCCAACTTCATGCTTCTTAAGACAGAAGTGTTGAACTTCATGACACCCATGCAGATGGACAATACAGTTACAACTGCTGAATCCTACACAAATGCACTTTATAAGCACTTACACGAGTGCATGGATTGCGCTATCCCAAACAAAACCAAGATGCTATCCTCCAAAGAAAGGAAACCAATCTGGTGGTCCCCTGCCATAAACAAACTGTACAACAGAAGGAAGAAGCTTTTGCAAAATAGAGTAAAATCTCATGAGTGGAGGAGCTCCCTGGTCAGCCTCAGTAAGAAGCTGAGATCCCTTATAAAACCCTCCAAAACTAGCTACGAAAACAAAATAGCCACTAATTCTAAAGGCAACCATAAAGTATTCTATACCTATATCAAGAATCTCGATGGCAACACCCAGATCTGCTCTGAGTTACAGCACAATGGCATGAAAATTACAGAACCAACTGATATTGCCAACATCCTGGCAGATAGGTTCAGTGCTAACTTTACCCACCCACCCCCTAAAGTGCCCACATCTATACAGGAAGAATGCATAGTCCTTGTAATCACAACTACGCAGATAAAAGCTGCACTCTCTAAAGCCAAAAACACAGCATCCATGGGACCGGACAACATCCCAGGCTGCGTTTTACATGAACTTCAGAACGAATTGGCTCCCCACCAAAGCACTATGTTCAATAATAGCCTCAAATCAGGCTTTGTGCCCACTAAATGGCGCACAGCAACATTTATCCCACTCCACAAATGGGGAGCTGCCACTGTTCCCGGGAACTATCACCCTATTAGCCTAACGAGCCTGATCTGCAAGGCCATGGAACGTATCATCATGGAACTCATAAACAAAGACATTGGTAACCTCCAAACTCTGGATCCCACTCAGTTCAGGTTTGTGAAAGGCAGATCATGCCTCCTGAATCTGATTGACTTCTTTGAGGCAGTCACCAAAGCCATAGATGAGGGTAAGATGGTTCACACCGCCTGTCTTGACCTCGCCAAGGCTTTCAACACCATCCTCCATTCTGGAATTATAGCTAAACTCACTAAACTAGGTAGAAATCCATACGTCACAAGATGGGTTGCCAACTGGCTCACTGACAGAACCCACACTGTAAAAGTTGCAGACTCCAAATCTGACCTAAAACCAGTGACAAGTGGAGTACCACAGGATTCAGTCCTGGAACCTCTCCCATTTGGTATCTACTTCTCTGAAGTACAGGCTAACACAGAAGGCCTCTGGCTAATGAAGTTCGTAGATGACTGCAAACTAGGAGCCATAGTCAAGTCCCCAAATGATGTCGACATCCTACAGAAGGGCCTCGCTGAGACAGATGCCTGGTGTCAAAGCCATGGCCTGAAGCTCCATGCCAAAAAGTGCAGTGTCATCCCCTTTGGTAAAAACTCTGTACCCATGAACTACCACATAGGCAGCAATCTACTTAACACCAAATTTGTGATGAGACCTTGGGGCCCAGGTGGACAGTAGACTCCCCTTTGATAGTCACATTGCCACAGTAGTCGGGAAGTCCTTCTACGTGGCACACCATCATAAAAGGGTTCTCATCCAGGAAAAGAGGTCATTGTTCCCCTCTACTCGACACTGATTAGACCCATTATAGAGTACAACACCCTTTTTGGAATGTACCTCACAAGACATTTGCAGCAGCTGGAAAGGCCACAGAAGTACCACATAGAGGATTACTGGCCTCAAACAAATGCACTACACTGACTGTCTCAAAAAAACTCCAGCTTTACTCCGTAGCATATTGCCTAATCCGAGGTGATCTCTGCCTAACATATAAAGCTATGTCAAACCCAGAGCTGTTGGACATGCTACACCTAAAGAAATCCCAATCCCTCTGAGCTACACACTCTAGGGACCTAAACCTTGTCACCACAATAAATAGGACATGCTGGAGGGATAGATTCCTGTCCCAGAGACTTCCTATACTCTGGAATAGGCTACCCATCTATGTCAAGCAAAGTTCTTCATTAACACTCTTCAAGAAAAATCTTGAAATCACTTCTGTGTCTCTGCTCGACAGTGGCACAGGAAAATAACTTTCTTTGGTGGCGTAAGCTAGGGAACCTTTCTGGCTAGGCTTACATAGGCCCTTGGGCTGATAGTCTAGTACCTACCTATGAACCTATATATTTTTCCCACAATTCCCATTTTTTCCTATGTAGTTTGCTTCTTGCTTTCATTAAAGATCCGACTTCCAATTGTTTTATCTCTGTTACTATATTCACTACTTGTGGTAAATTTGGTCTAGACTTTGATTTCCATTTTCTAGTAATCACTTTTTTGGCAGCCACCATAATTAGACTCAGGAAGACATTACTATGTCCAGGCAATTCTGATTCTGCAGTATAACTCAAAAATAATTATCTCCCCAGTCAGTCCAATCTATCCAGCATCTCCGACAGAGCAGCCCGCAGGGGTCACAAAAGTCTGCCTGCCCATTACACTCCCAGAACATATGTTCCCAGCTATCTCTCTCTTGCCCATCACACCTCCACCATTTGCTGTCCACCTGAGGAAAAATTTGGAATCTACTTGGAGTATAAAAATACCTATGTAAATACTTCCAAAGATCCTAAATCTTCTAGCCCTTGTTGCATATTTGGGAGATGTACATATATCCTCCATTGTCTCTTTTGAATTGCTTATCCAATCTCTCTTCCCAATCCTTTCTAAGCTCCTTTGATTGATTCGTATAATTATGTAATATTTTATATGCTTTACTAATTATTCCTTTTTAATAGCAGCTTCTGTTCTAGATTCCATTAAAAACTCTACCAGTGTTGGTCTTTCATTTAGGAGCTCCTATTTCTTTCTCTTTGCCTGTACTCTAATACCAATCCTTGATAGGGAAGGTAATCTCTAACCTGCAGTCCAAATAAATTCTTGGCCTCTTCCCATTCTATTACCCTTCCCTTTCTAGTTATTTGCTCCCAATACCTTGGTTCCTTTGCCAGTTTTCTCCACTAAATTTCAGTCCCCTCTTGCCTATTATCTGTATCCCTGACCACAGTCAACCTTATCGGCAAAATCTTTTCTCCATTCTTGTGCTGGATAGGTTCTTAGAATACTCCCTGCTATTTTATGAATGTGATACTATGTATGATTTTGGCTGTTCTCCTTAAGAGTCTGCATCCCAAATCCCAATCTCTCTATTTCTTGAGCTTCCTGCCTGTGTCAGCATCATTCTTTTCCAGTCTGAATTATAGTTTTCGGCTTGTGCTATGTATAACAGCCTTAACTGTGTTGCTCGAAAATACCCCCTCAAATTAGTTAATCCTAATTTACCTTGAGCTATTGGTAGAACCAGCTTATCCAACTTGACCCTTGCCATCTTCCCTTCCTAGGTGGTTGTCGTTCAACATTGTCCTTTTTTCTGTTAATTTTGAAGTATTAGCACATGTAGTCATTTGCAAACCCCCTGGTTAATGCCTCAGATGTTAAATTATATATTATTTGCAGCTGTATTTGTTGAGATTTTACTGCTTTAGTTTGCTGAGCTGTTATGTCTTTGCAAACCGGAAGTAACTACACTTGCGAGACAACTAATAGTAGTCGTCTTGGTAACTTCTTTTTTAGAAGGATTTTTAACTGCGATACCTGTAGTCGCTTCTTGAAATGGTTCCATTTCTTCACAAGCTTCACTCCATTTAACTGTAGAAAAGAATTAACTGAGTTGGAACCTCCCGAAGCATTTAAACAGGCAACATCTACTTCAGTGCCCCAGTCCAGTAGCAGTCTTGTTTGGGAATCTCTCAGAATTAAATCTAAATTTAAATCATTTTAAGCTTGTACACCAGCACTCCTCTCGCTACTGTCCACCATCTTGAATTCTGGTATGGAGTCTAACTGGTCCAATGTTACAGCTGGCAGCAGTAGAATTGCAGATAAAAGATATCTTGTACTATGTCTGCATATTCTCTATAAAAGGTTACCTGTCCATTTTTTAAATGTATTTATATTGTATTATAAGTGCCATAATGCCTATAAAATAATATTGGATAATAATGTAGGCTGCTAATTCCTGCAAAGGTACTTTCTATTTTCTGCTGTTTTTCACAACAGCTGTTCAACCTGTGCTATTTGTTGCTAAATACTTCATTATTTTGTAGGAACTACTGAGTAATGTATGTGTTATTTGTTACTTTATGCTTGGGTTGTGGCTGAAAAAACAAACATAGTTGCACCAGTCCACCTATTTTTGGTTATCAAATGACAAATAAAAATACTGCATATGAGTTGGGTATAGAATGATAGCTGAACAAACTAAAATTTAGACAACCAACAAGAAAAAAGTTTCATTTACTTTTACTTGCATTGTTAAAAAGATTGACAGTTTTGTGAAAATGACCGAAATTATTCTGATTTGTTTCATTTTATTCTGAAAGGGCTAATTGGTCGAGGGGGAGGTATTGATTTACAGACAGTGAAGGCAAAAAGGGTAGAGACATCCTTCCTAATGCCTGCATCCATGCATTTTAGCTTCTAATCATTAATTATCTATAGTTGTAATACAGCACCACTGTTAATCAGCTTTGCTAAAACAGATTTACTTCTTCCTGCAAAACATTTCCAGTCTACACACTTTTCCAAGCCTGACTACTTAGTAGCAACAGAACTGGCACTTGCACACTGTCCACATGAATGGAACATCATCTGTAGACTGGGAAATGTTAAAACTTACACCAGTGGTATTGCAGTAACCCATGGATCACTTTGTGGGTCATAGTGATATGTACCATTAAAGTACATTAGGGCTATATATTATTATGACAGCTACTAGGTAGGGCAGGACCAGCTCGAATGTCACACTGATGGGGGAAGGGATGTGAATTTAACATGTGTGCCAATAACGCTTTGTTTTACAGCACAATAAACCACTCCCATGCCTGATAAAAAGTGTATATACATATATATATATATATATATATATATATATATATATATATATATATATATATATATATATATATTTAGAAAGCTTGTGAGGAAATTATTACTCTATTTTTGTTTTACTTGCATCGCTTGTCTGTGTACTTAATAAAGGATTTTCGACTGGAAACAGACTGCCTGCCTTGCTTGGATTACTTTCGAATAATTAGTAATGCTGTAGAATTATATATATTTCTATTATTACTTTTTGACTTGAGTTTACGTTCGCTACTTCTACTACTATTGTCTGATCTGATTAATATACAGTGATTAACTAGAAATATATGGACTGAAAATCTTCCACACACAGAAGTTTCTTGCACTGTTTTGTTTAATATTTGGTCATTCAGACTTTTCATGTCACAGCAACCCTTGACACTTGAGGAAAAATTAAATCATAACTCCTATCCCTGCCATGTATTCCTGAAAAAATATACACTTTATATTTAACTCCCGTACTTTTTAGGAATTTGGTTGTGACTGTAAAAGAATCTATTGGGGCAGCACAGTTGCAAGATTAACAAATGAAAATAACTAAAAACAATGTGTTTTGAAAATAATCTGAATCAGCAGTAACTGAACATGCCATGCTGCATACAAAAATTACAATGATATTCATAGTCCCAAGTTTCACACGTGGGTAGTGGTTATCCACAAAAAGCTTTGTTATGACTATGTACAAATACTGTAAGTGCCGTTTTTTTCATGCTAAGCCAATGCAAAGATGTTTTGATAAACATGCCCTACTGATGGCAAAAGCATAACGTACATGAAGGTAAGCACTAAGCATATGTGAGAGCCTATGAGAATGACTTTGACTTCTTATGACTTTGCATGTACTCTGATATTGTGGACAGACATGGCTATGTCCAATCATGCTTGAAAGATATGAGGCAAGCAGCAGACTCTGAAGCTTTTATTATGAATATTCTAAAATTAAAGGGGTTTAATATATTTTATAGTGGGGTATCCTTATGTGGGCACCCTGTTTGTTTTGAAAAAGGAAAAGGGAGATATAGGAAAATTGAAAAAGGGAAGACATAACATAGAAGGGAACACTGAAGGAAAACATTAGGTTGTGATGGAGGAAGTGGGAGAGGAGAGTGCTATGTTTTTGTCAGGGGGATATTACCTCCCAATTTGTTCAAATATATTTTATATAAGAGAGAAGTTTGGGTGGGAAGTTGGGTATAGGAGAGAGGATAAGGGAAGGAAGGAGGTGAGGAGGAATCTAGTTGAGGAAACATCCTGTATTCATAAGACCTCAGATGTTTCCATTGCCTGATGGTGTTGCAGTGGAGAATCACAATGTTGAGGGTGCAGGTACCTGTGATGGTGAGGTGATCATTACAGACAGGAGCATCAAGTTTTCTACCTGCTGCAGAAAAGCCTTAATTGGCTGAAGCCATCTGTCCATGACCTGCTCCACCACATCCTCAATTGAGTTCCATAGTCCTTGTTCAGTAGTGGTGAATCCCATAGTCCCTGTTCAGTAAGGCTTGCCAGGCTGCCTACAGGATCAGTGCCACTGCCCCCAACCCTATGAGAACATCCCTGGACAAGCAGAGGAAGAATGTTCCCTAACCTGGGCTGCACTCGGGGAATTTGGATCTGTTTTAAAGTTAAAAAAAAAAAAAAAAAAAAGAATAAAACTGAAATGGGAGAGAGAAAATAAGAAAGATAAAGGAGTACATAAGGGGAAGAGGCATTCCAAGGGGATCCAGTACTTGACAGCCTGGGATCACATGATTAACAAACCTTGATGCTTTCCAGGAGATGGCCTGCATCTGTCTCCCTTGGCCTTCAGTCTCCTAGCAAAGGATGTTACCTCCCCCATAGTGCCTTTTTTAGGCAATGCCATGAGGTCAAAATTACCAACATGAAAATTTCATCAAAACATAAATTAAAGGTCATGCTGCTAAATGCTATGAGTCTAAACAGGAAACAGCACCCATTGCAAGCATTCTTAACCCTGGAAGATGCTGACATTTGTGCAGTCACAGAAACTTGGTTCAAAGCTGCAGAGAGCACACCAGCCATACCAGGTTACTCATCCTATCATGCATTCAGACCCCAAACCGTAGGCAGAAAGCAAAAGGAGGTGGAGTTGCATTATATATAAAAGACACAGACCTCTCCAGGATGGTCAAACAGTATGAAGCACAGGAAACACTCCAGGTGCAGTTAACAATTGACAAGACCCCTGTTCAGATCAAAGCTAGCTATAGCCCTCCAATTTTGACTTGATGCCCACTCCACCTATCTGGACCTCTTCGAAATGATCAAAATTCAACTCTACCCTGATCTTGGGTGACTTTAACTATCCAAAAGAAATACTCGTGCCAAAACACAAATGCCCAGATATTCCTTGATTTTTGTCAATGCAAATGCCTTGGACCAGTTGGTAGACACCCCCACAAGAGGGGAAAATATCTTGGACCTGGTATTAACCAACATGGGTAACAACTACAACATCCTTACAAGTGTCATCATCCATGGTAAGATCCGACCACAAAGTGGTCACCTTCGAAGTCACCATCTCCCCTGACCCCTCCCTAGCTAGGGTTAAACAAAAACCTTCCCCAAAGCTAATTACAACCTCCTGAGGGAAGGTATAAACAGCTTCACAGCCCCCTCCTCCTCCACAGGAACTGGCACATATTTCCAAACTTAAACCAAAGTACTATATGAGTATTTATATAGCTGTATGGAATCAGGAATACCCGACAGCACAAAATCCTCCTCCTCAAGGAAGAGTAAACCTGTCTGGCAGACATCTGCAATTAAAAAAAAAAACACAATAGTAAAAGGAAAATAAATTGCTGTCCAGGACCAAGAAGGAGCAGGTGCCTAATTGGAAGCAATCTCTACTTAGCCTAAATAAGCAAATAACAGCACCAGTGAAATCCTCCAAAGCAAACTTTGAGCCCAAACTGGCCACATCTAGCAAAGATAATCATAAGGATTTCTTCACGTATGTCCGCAGTATCAAGGGAAGTACCCAGATCTGCTCAAAACAAGTGGTCAAGGACACTTCATGCTGAAATGCTATAGATATAGCCAACCTGCAGGCAGATAGGTTCAGTGAAAACTTCACCGTTCTGTCCCCCCATCAGTAAAATAGGGCATCCCAAGTACCTGCCCCTCTCCCTTTATCTCTAAGGAGCAAGCTACCACTGCCCTTTCAAAGGCAAAAAATACAGCTTCCATGGGACCCGATAACATCCCAGGCTGCATCCTACATGAACTCTGGCAGGAACTTGCAGCACAATTAGGCACCCTATTCAACCCAATTCTGAGTACCGGCTTCGTCCCAGCCGAGTGGAGGACAGCCACTGTCATCCCTTTGCACAAAGGTGGAGTGTCCAACGATCCAGGAAATTGTAGACCCATTAGCCTAACTAACCTGATCTGCAAGGCCATGGAGTGGTTTCTAATGGGCCTCATTAACAAGGACATTGGCAACCACCAGACACTCTATCCCACAGAGTTTTGTTTCATGAAAGGGAGGGCATGCCTGTTAAATTTGGTCAACTTCTTTGAGATAGTCACCAAGGCCATAGACGAGGGGAAGACTTCTACCTTGACCTGGCCAAAGTCTTTGATATTATTCCTCACTCTGTTTGTTATAATGGATAAACTCTCTCAACTAGGCATCAATCCATATGTTAGCAAATGGGTAACAAACCAGCTCACTGAGAACCCACCTAGTCAAAATAGGGGAACCCACCTCAAGTAGTAGACCCTTAACGAGCAGTGTACTCCAGGGATTGGTCTTGGGGCCTCTGTTATTTGGAATATACTTTTCTAAGGTGCAGGCCAAAACCAGTGGGCTATGGCTGACCAAGTTTGCAGATGACTGCAAGCTGGGTGCTGTCATCAATTCCCCTAGTGATGTAGACATCCTCCAAGAGGATCTCACCCAAACAAATGACTGGTGCCAGAAACATGGCCTCAAAACTGAATGCCAAAAAATGCATCATCCCCTTTGGAGAGAGTGATGTCCCTACAAATTATCACATTGATGATAAGATCCTAAGCACGCAATCATTTGTGAGGGACATGGGCACCCAGGTTGATAGCAAACTGACTTTTGACCACCATATTGCCTCCATTGTACAGAAAGCTTTCTACATGGCCCACCTCATTAGTAAGGGTATCCCATCCAGGGACAAGGTGGTCATAACATCCCTGTATTCTTCCCTTAAGATCCATCATTGAGTACAGTGCCCCTTTTGGCATGTACCTCACAAAGCACATGCAGCAGCTGGAGAGACCACAGACGTTCCTCACCAGGAGAATCCATGGCCTCAAACATCTACCCTACACAGATAGGCTAAAGGCCCTGTCCCTCTGCTCAGTCTTCTACATAATCCTCAGAGGTTACCTCTGTCTGGCATACAAAGCAATCTCAGACCCCGCCCTGATGGCACAGCTGCATATCCACAAGTCAAGCTCCACTCGAGTAACCTGCAAGCATGACCTCAGCCTGGTCTGTGGTATCAATAGGACTTGGCAGGACAGATTTGTGTCCCAGAGATTCCCACTTTTTTGGAATACACTCCCTGTCCATGTCAAGCAGTGTACCTCATTAACCATTTTTAATCACAACCTGGATAACTGTATTGGGAACAGGAAATACACGCCTGGGATTCCATCTGTGTCCTTGCTGGACAGTGGCATAGGGTGCTGGCTTGTTTGAACATGAGCTAAATTCATGGTTAGGCTTGTAAGGGCCTCTGGGCCAATAGCCTAGTAACTTCTTATGATCCTAAAAACACACAGAATAAATATTTACACATAATATTCCACATTTATTCAAATTCTTATCAAAAATTTAATAAAAGTAAAATTGAAAACATGTTTAGGAAGTGGTCTATCAAGTCTTGGTGGGTTTACATTTGCATTCTACTTACAGTAACCTACAAAATGTGGTAATACATTCAATATTTCTGCCTGATATGGTTTTGATTGCAGTATTGTACTGAAAGCACTTTAGGCCTTCTGTTACCATTCCTTATAAATACTCTTGCAGTTATATATAGTAATGAAATCAGTTTGACAGAAAACAGCATTTAATACTTTATTCATACTCACCAGCACCTTCAACTATTTTTTTTTGATTCTCAGACTTTGACTGTGGTTATAGGTTATTTTCTTTTTGTCTTGATACAGGTAAATAATAGTCTTATGTTTTCTGTATCTCACCTTTTTATGACACTTCTAATATAATTACTCATACTCTGCAAGGCATTTCAGTTACTGTTGCACTTTCTTTGTATCTGTTTATTTCTTTAGACATTTATTCACATCTGAATTTTCATTCTGTGCCAATAGTTTCTTTCATCCAAGTTGAAATAGTAGAACTGCTGCTTCTTTTAACTTTTACACTTTTATATGTTTGCACACTGTGTCTGTTTGAGGGAGGGGTATATTTTTAAAATCTTGCCATACACTTTCAGTGTAGGTTCTACTTTCATGTTATAGCTTGCATACACAAGTTGCAATTTCATGTAACAGTCTGAATTTCTTCAGGCAGAAGCTGTAAATACAAAAAATGTAATGAAAGCTATGTTTCACTTCCTTTCAATTCAACCTTCATTTAACAAAACATATTTACTGTTAGATGGGTGCAGTACATATACTTCACAGGAATAATGCGTACTTTTGATAATTTTCAGCTTATAACTATAACCACATAAGGGGATTGTTTCAAAATGTGTATAGAAATAAAAAAACTGGTGTTTCTCACTAAACTATGTGCAGGTCATTAGTTTCTCCGTCCCCCAACCTCTAAGCCGATTATGGTTTTTAGTGTCTGACTGAGTTTATCCATCTTGTATGTGCAGTTACTTCTGAAGAAATGACTGCTCTATGCAATTACACTAATTTCATATGTTCTGGCCTACAAAAAGAATCCGTTCTTTATAAAAAGTCTGCATGCACTTCACTTTCTAACTAAGGTAATATCTACAGTAAATGAAATTGTTGCAATGCAATTTTTTTTTGTTTTTTTGAATAAATATATAGAACTGTTTTTCCTGTATATAAATGCCTGCCCTCCTGCAGATGTATATCTGTAAGTTAGTCAGGTACATGCATAGTATTTCTTTACTCATATATACACATTTGTATTCATACACAAAATTATTATATAAGCATTGAATATTTGGATAGTGATGCAGTTTTGTATACAAATATGTTTATGCTTTCATTTACATTAGCATAATAGCCTTATAGATGCATATTTTAAGTTACACACATTTCTTTTACCAAATATCTTCAATTATACAGCATTCATACAGTTTGTTTTAAAGGTATGTTTAATATGACCAAAATAATAATAAAATGCATACTATAGAACTTTGTTCTCACCAAAACCCTGATCAACCCACTCACCCAGCTGGTCTGTCCTACTCTTCTGTAGGTCATCATACTTGTGTTTGTACTCAAGGCCAGAGCTCCTACCAGATGTCTGTTTTTTTTTCCTATAAGATCCACAAATGCATGCCTGAATCTTATCCTGGTATGCCTTGCTCAGAAGTTATGGCATAATTTTGGTCTCTTTGTCAGACCAGTTTGATGCATGGCCTCATGCCTTCACGGTGCTGCCATCATTCAAAGTACCAGAATGAAGAAAGTATGTGCTGGGCTTTGGATCACTGGTTTAGAACTACTTCCTCTTGGGTATGACATCACCCTAACCAAACCCAGTTAACTGCAGTGGCATTAGACTTTGTACTGTTGTTATTGGCAAGTCTGGTTTGACCAAATGTGCTTTGTCTGCTACATTTTTAAGACATACATTCACATTTCATTTATATGGTGGATAAAAGCCATTAATGAAATCATTTTTTTTATCTTGCTTACCACTGTTACTGCTGCTGTGTATTGCTTTTGCTACCCTTTTGTAGTATTACACTTGAATGTCATTTATAATTCCTCATGCAGTATTAATGTTTTATTTTATTTTTTGTGAGGTAGGTGGTTCTTCCCTTAAAAATAAATATCCCCGTATATATCAGTACCAACTTTTAGTAAATGCTGAGTACTTTGAAGTGACAAGATGTGTCAGAAGATGTCAGATGGGCAGGGATAATACTTCATAGTTATGCAAGCTGACATACATGTGACTCCATTTTGCCTTTTCTAAACATTGCCCACTTGGAGAATAACTGAGGTTATCCATGCATTCCTGCAGCATTCTGAAGATAGCTAGGGACTTCTGACACCACCACTGTCCCAAGCATGTTCAAGCTTAACTGAAGCAGCATTAATGATTAGCCAAGTCCAGTTATGTGGATAAGTTGCCTTATATATATTACTTTGATTCAAAGGGATAAGCATAAAAGGGTCTTATTTGAATACAAAACCTGTAAATGACTGGGAACTTGGGTGAGAAGTTCAACACTACCATATTAACTTGTGATTACCAAAGTTAGGTGGCAAATAGCTTAGGAAATTGCTGACTTTTTAAAGTAAGCAAAAATAATAGAAATATTGCAAATTAATATGTAATAGTTCAAAATGAGATTACTGAGTTTACTTAAATATTAGCTTTACTGGTATGATGGGCATATCAGAATGTGTTAACTGAATACTTTAAATCTGCCATTTGTAAATGTATTACAGCAGCACTGGAAATGCTTAGTTATAACTGAGAAAATAGTTAATTTTGGTGTCATTTACTGATGGTGTACGCATGGGTAGTTATGCAGTAGCTTAATTGTGAAGTACTGAAGTTGTAAGGATGATTTGTTGGTTCAACAATCACGTGTCTTTATGGGAGATTTCTGTGTGTCACTGCTGAATGAAAATAAAATGATAGGGGCCTGGGGAAGGATGGCTTGATAAACAAACTGCTTGCTGTACTATTGAGAATGTATTCTTGATGGTGTAAATATTACTTCAGCAGAACCTTACTTGGCTGGACTGAGACTCTGCCTTCATATATAATTATGGAGTTTGTGTTACCTATTTCTTTTCTTTCTTTTTTTGTCTGAGGATGGCTGGCATGCTTTCACTGTTGTGTTTTAATTATTATATCAAAATAATTTTGTGTATGATTGTGGCATATCTTTTTGTGTGCAGTAATGATGCAAAACCAGGGATCAAGGTAGAGAAAGGACAGCTTCATTCATGAGGAGACCCACATCCTCATGGTAGCCTTTAGAACATATGGTAAATGTCTTTTTAGGAAAGGGGTCCTTAACAAGCTGAGATGGTAAAGATCTAGAATCAGGTTATGGACATTAACACAGAAGGTTGAAGGAACTACACATTAACATAGTGCAAGAAGAGAACAAATGATATTGTAGGATGTGCTAGAGCTGGGGCAAGGCAGAATGCAATTGCCCGTACCAGTACTAGGGGGGTGGGGTGGAGGCTGCAACACTTCTCCCTTTCACACCAGATGAGGAATACCTTCTTTACATTCATGGGATGACTGTTGCACAGAAGATGATGGGACTGGAATAATCAAAGGAGGTGTGGTCACTGGCTGTTGCCAATGTCTGCAGCAGCTACACGTCTCCTGAGGAAGGTTGGTTTAAAAGTGGTAACATACATGTGTTGAGAATTGAATGATGATATGGAATGATTACACTAAACACAACCACTATTAATAAGTGAACAGTTGAACCCTCCATGTTTGCACAGAATGATAATGAAGGCAGTGTGCATGATAACTGTCTACCACACCTCCTTTACAGGGTCAGCAGCCAAAATAAATAATTCCCCTATATCAATAAAGTTGGAGGATATCAGAATGGCTGTTAATGATGGTGACAGTGCATCACAATGTCAAGCATGTACTGACATTGCACTCATACTTGTACAGGAAAAAAACCCATGCACCTTTACACCAGTATCTCCAAACCAAGATGAGTACTTTCAGGATGATGACAGAAGAAATTCATAGTTAATAGTGTCTATAGTGACACCTTTACAAAGGGGTGCCAGGCACAGGAATTTGTCACAGCTCCCCAAGCTAGCACTATCTGCCCAGCAGCACATGTGCTGTGACATCATTAGGACTCGAGCACTAACACAAGAGTCATCTGAACATGGTCAGAGTCCTCCAGGGTATAAGTCAGGATATCCAGCAGTGTATGGAAATGATAGTAGGGAAAATGCCATAATCAAACTGCTGTAAATACGGTGGCACACAAGCATCTGTGGCCACCTACATGTGTACACTAGTTAGGACTTTGGTAGGTGTCAGTCATGAAAGGAGCAGGATGAGGTGCTTTCTGGACATGTGGGTTAGATCACATAAATCTACAAGAGCTTTTCAGGAAAGTCTTGTAATAAGTAGAGGGAAGCAAGCAAAACAGAATTCATGCAGGCTATGTCAGCATTCATGTATACCTAGCAGAGCCTCTCATTTGAGGTCCTAGACATACTTCTGCAGCACTGTCAGATCAGTCCCTGCAGGATCACTTGAATCAAGTAGGTCACATTAAACCTACTCACTATCCAGCTCCTATGGCAGACCCTCATCAAAATCGCTTGCACTGTCATCGAGCCTGTCTTTAGGAGATGTGTATGACACACTTGCCCTTAATGTACGGTGATTCAAATGTGGCATTTCTGTTGCAATTTGATCTTCACACATATATGTCAATGTTTAACTTGAAGGGGAATAAGTTATGTAAAATAAATAAATAAATGGGTATCTTGGGACAATTTGCAACTCTAAGCATATCATTCCTCTAATGGTATTGCTTAAAACCTCATGGAACTGTGGAAGAAAAGATATATGTCATAACAGAAGACTTTAGTGCTTAACACCATTAATGCTCAGTTATCTACAACTTAAAAGTAGTAATACATAAGTATCATACCTCTCAACCTGGAAACATCAAAAATATGGACAAAGGCCCATAGAAAGTAGGTACAAATCTGTATGCAGATTAACATACAATTTGCATACATAATTATGTAACCCCACCCACTCCAGTGAAATTGTGGTATACCAGCTTTCAATCGCAACCTGAAGAACAGACAACCAAAATATGGCCCTGGCCCAGAGTCCCCCTGCAGCCATTCCAATCTCCCATTACTTGGCTATTTCACCCCATTTACCATAAACACTGTAATATGCATACTGCTTTACTTGTACAGTGATTATCTGGATTCAATTTAAAACTTTTATTTTACATTTTATAGCACAAACATTTATAGACATCTACTAAACAAAGCAGTACAGTCTCATAATGAAACTAGACTTAGCATTAAAACTTCTGTGCCCTTGAAACTCATATTCAAAGAAAATGCATCTGGCCAGTGGTGGATAAAGATTGCCTTTGGGTTGTTTTCAAATCATAGGCCCCTTGCATATGAAACATACATGTGTTCTTTGATGCACCTTTCTGACTGCATTAAATTATATTCCTTGTATAATACAGCACACTTGTTAGAGCGCGTTTAAAATGTATTGTTTTGAACATTTTTCAAGTAAGCAATGACTCAATGATGACGACACTGCCCAGTTCAGAACATTTCCATCATAAAAGTCTACTCAAACTTCTACAGTCTCACTATCAGTAAATATGCACAATCTCTGGAGAAGTAAGTCTTTTAAAAAAATTCCACATTAAAGAGATATGTAACTAATGAAGAGGTTGCTGCTAACATACAACTTTATATTTCATTATTTTATCCACAAGTAAAGTGCCTGTTGCCCTTGAACAAATTGCCTATGTTACATTAAAAAATGTTAAGCTAGTAATATTTCAATAGGAAATGGATGGAAAACTGATAACAGGTTAATAGTTACTAGGTATATCTGCCAAAGGAGGACATTCTCACTACTGCATCATTGACACCCTTTAAAAGTACAACACAGTACAGCGTCAGTAATCCAGCTACATACTGTGGGAGCAGAACCCATAGCCTTCTGCATTAAAAGTAAGTACACTACCTAGCACAAGTAAACTTTGCATAAGCAACACTAAACTTCTTTCCCTGAACTATGTAGCACAAGAAATCAGGAAAAAGCCAAAATTTATTGGGGGTGAGGCAAAGGCCCAAAGCCAGGGACATATTTTAAACATTGCTTGTATAATCTTAGAAAGTTACTAGAATAAAATGTTGTGTTAGCATGTTTCCTGAAAGACAGGAAGACTGAAATTTAAATTGCCAGAAAACCACAAATTTTATTTTTTATTTATTTAACATTTGTTTACTGAGAAAGTCCAACTTAGAACAAAGCCAATTTTCAGCATAGGCCCAGGTAGAAAGGCTCCATACTCATGTCTTTGTATCATTGGAGGAAACCCACACAAATGCAGGGAGGACATGCAGACTCCACACAGAAGGCACTCCAGCTGAGAATCGAACCAAAAAACTCTTGCTGTGAGGCAACAACTCTACCGCTGCACCATCCAAATTTTAAGAGGAACACACCAAAAGTATGAGCCTAACAAACATTCTAGCCATTCTGTGAAAATTTGTACAGTTGAGCACTATAACTCCTTCAGTCACAAGTGGTGGTATGGGTAGAGAACCCAGGCTCTTGCTCCTTGTATCCAAGGTACAGGGTATGAGCCTGAGTAACCCTAACCACCAGGTATACCTAATTGGGGCATTTCTCACACAAACACACACGCACACACACACACACACACACACACACACACACACACACACACACACACACACACACATATACATACACACACACAAAACACACCTACCTAGTGCTCCACTTCACAGTTATTCAAATGCAGAAATACTATTAAACATAATACACCTAACTTAATACAACGGAATGGTCCTGCTAAAACCTGTTCTCCTTACCTGGAGGAGCTGGGGAAAATGCTGCTGCAGACCAGCAGTCAACACATGCACACTACTTTTACATAAACAAAGTAGTACAGTGACTCAGACACACCCCCTCGAGCCCTAGGCCAATTCCGACAGGCTGCTCATGAAGCTGAAGTCATCACGCATGCCTCTGCACGTGATGTCAGCAGAAAAAAAATAATAAAAAAAACCTGGGAAATTCAGGAATAAAGGGGGGGCCACTCTGGGATTCATGGCACTCCATTATTTGGACCTCAGAAACCAATAAATGCCGAGGAATTAGATACAGTTGAGAGGTATGATAAGTATTCAGGGAAACAATAGGAAAATTAAAGCTGAAAAATGATTATCCTGCCACTTAAGTACTGCTACCACTTCACCCTCAACACCACCAAATGATGTTTTTGTCTCTGAGGCCACAAGTTATTGTGCAAGATCAAATTAAATAATTTGATGTGCAGTACCTCAACAGACAGCATAGTTCAAATGGAGGAAATATTTCAAAATACAAGTGAGTGTGTCTAGAGATTAGACAGAGATCTACTTTTAAATCACAAATTACCACATGATCGAACTTCAGAATGTCGAGTCGAGAAAGCAGAACTTTCACTTCAATGAAAGTTTAGAAAGTAGAATTCTATGTTACCGAAGTGAATGTAGTAGTTATACTAGCGATAGTGTAGAATGACACTGTCGCTTTAAGGTGTATGTTGTGAAAGCTAAGGTAATATGGTGGACGTTCCTGCAGTCATTGCTGTTGTGAAGGTAGTTTTAAACTGTCAGTAAGAAAAATGAGTGACTGTATTAGTAGGATATTTTCATTAATTTTAACGCTGGTTGTGCCTTTTACTCAATATAGTGCAATATCAGAGTTGGTATAATTAATATGGAGCCCCCCCTTGCAAAAACGTAGAAACATTATAGTCTGGTTCTGGACTTTTGGATGGTGTGTTTCTTTTAGGTAGGAGTTGCTATTGTACTTTTGGTGGGCTATTTGTATAGGATAAATAGAATATTGCAGCTGTATATAGTCATTATAGGTTCATAGGAAGGTACTAGGCTATCTGCCCTAGGGCATTTATAAGCCTAGCCAGAATGTGTTGGCTTTTGCCTCCCTTTTAGACTAGATTCCTGCGCCTCTGTCCAGCAGGGCCATAGAAGTGATCCCAGGAGTAAATTTATGATTTCCCATCCACAAATCAAGATTTCTCTTGAAGAGGGTCAGCGAGGGGCTCTGCCTAACATGGACCAGGACTCTATTCCAGAGCGAGGGAAGCCTCTGGGATATGAATCTATCCCTCCAGCATGTCTTATTTATAGCTGTGCTGAGGTTTAAATCCCTGGAGCGTGTAGCTCTAATGGATTTGGTTTTCTTGAGGTGGAGCATGTCCATTAGTTCCGGGTTAGACATGACCTTGTACGTCAGGCAGAGATCGCCTCTGCGTATGCGGTAAGCAACTGAGTAGAGCTGGAGTTTTTTTAGTCGAGCTGCATAGGGCATCTGTTTGAGGCCCACGATACTCTTGGTGAGGTACTTTTGAGGTCTCTCCAGCTGTTGCAGGTGTCGGGAAATGTACATCCCAAATAGGGCATTGTACTCAATTATGGGCCTGATGAGTAGAGGGGCACAATGACCTCTCTTGATCTAGATGTGAACCATTTTGTGATTAGGTGAGCTATATAGAAGGTTTTTCTAACCACTTTGGCAATGTGATTGTCAAAGGAGAGGTTACTATCCACTTGGGTCCCCAGATCCCTAATTACTTATTCCGTACTTAGCGGATTAACTCCTGTGTGGTAGTTTGTGGGTACTTTTGTTTTTCCCAAAGGGGATGACTATACATTTTTTTGGCATTTAGCTTGAGGCCATGGTTCTGACACCAGGTATCCGTTTCTGTAAGACCCTTCTGGAGGATGCTTGTGTCAGCTGGAGAGTCGATTATGGCTCCCAGTTTGCAATCAACTGTGAACTTGGTCAGCCACAGTCTTCCCATGCTTGCCTGTACTTCAGAGAAGTATATACTGAACAAGAGGGGTCCCAGGACAGAGCCCTGTGAGATGCAACTTGTAACTGGTTTAGAGTCAGACATGGCACCCGCAACTCTGACCATGTGAGTTCTATCCCTGAGCCAGTTTGCAACCCATCTTGTGACGAATGGGTTGATATTTAGGCTGGTAAGTTTATTTATGATACCAGAGTGGGGTATTGTGTCGAAGGCCTTTGCGAGGTCCAAGTAGGCTATGTGGACTGCCTTACCCTCATCTATGGCTTTGGTAATTGTTTTGAAGAAGTCAACTAGGTTTAGGAGGCAAGATCTGCCTTTAACAAAGCCAAATTTAGTAGGGTCCAGTGTCTGGAGGTTCTCAATGTCTTTGTTTATGAGATCCATGATGATGCGCTCCATAGCCTTGCAGACCAGGCTAGTCAGGCTTATAGGGTGATAGTTCCCGGGATCTGTTGTAGTGCCCCCTTTGTGGAGCGGGATTACCGTTGCTGTACGCCACTCTTTGGGTACATAACCTGTGGTGAGGCTGAGTTGGAACAGTGAATTTATGTGAGGGTTTAGTTCTTTTTGGAGCTCATGTAAGACGCAGTCTAGGATGCCATCCGGTGCCATTGGTGCTGTGTTTTTTATTTTGGAAAGGGCTGCTTTCACCTTTGCGTCTGTGATGTCAGGGGGACTGCATACTTCTGGGATAGACACAGGTCCTTTTGGGGGGGAAGGGGGGGGGGTAAAGTTTGCACTGAACCTGTCCACCAGGATGTTGGCAATGTCAGTGGGTTCAGTGTACTTTGTACCATTTTGCACCAGCTCAGAGCAGATTTGGGAGTTGCAACCCAGATTCTTGATGTAGCTAAAGAAAGCCTTGTGAGTGGAGCTGTAGCGTAGTTTACATAGTTTTAGTAATGTTATTTTCATATGAATGATGTTATTTAATATTGTTGTTTTGTCTCAGTGGAGTGCAGGAATGTTCCGTTTGCAAATTGCTGTTCTGTATTTTGAAATGTGATATTTTTAAACTTTCAGTGAAGTGAAACTTTGGCTTTATCTCAGAATTCTGAAGTTTCATCATATAGTCATTTGTGATTTGAAAGTAGATCTCTCTCTCTTATTGTTATATATAATATATATATATATATATATATATATATATATATATATATATATATATATATATATATATATATATATATACACACACACACACACACTTTTTACTAGTTGTACCACTTAGGACATTTAGTACATGCATACTTGGCTATGCAACCTCATTAGAATGTATTTTGCAAAACAGTTAAAAATGTCATTATTTCTTATACAATGATGTAAGACATCACTGAACAAGAGTCAATGAGCACTCGGACATAACCTTTGCAAATGATATGAGTACCTGTTCTTAAAAAAATATTTAAAGATGAAAAGAAATGTCTGATGAACAGTGATGGTTGACTATAGTCCTTGCACAATACAGCATAGCCCACAGATATCAATGCATGCATCAGTTATACGTTTTTACAAGAAAGGAAACAATCTGAATGTCATGGTCTATAGTTGTGGACTAGACACCATCCTTTTACCTGTGCAGCAGTATGCCATGCAGCCCCTTACTACTGCTACCAGCTGGTTACCATTATCATACAAGAGCTGGAACAGGCAGCTGCAATGACATCATGGGTCACTTCACCACCAGACTGACACATGATCATGTTGTGCAGAATGCAACATGCAGTAAACATCATGTATGCAATAGCTGGGTCATACTAAAGGACACTTCCAAATTCATCTAGACACATAAAATGGCTCTTCAAGAGGTCAAAGACCCTCTCTATGACAACATAGGTCTGAGACAGGGCTGTGTTATAGTTCTCTTCTGCATCTCTACTTGGATTTTTCACTGGTGTCATTAGCCATTGCTCCAGTGGATGTCCAACATCACCTGAAAGTGATCCTTATGAACATCAGGTGTTTCAGCTAATTGGCGATTCTGAATGCCCATGACTTGTTTTGTCATTTTAATGGACAATTTCAGGCCAATAAAGCCAAACCCACTAGCTGTGAATATGCGTATTTCAGCCTTGTTATGGCCTCATCAGCACAGCACAAGCAGAGTGTTAGACTAAGCATTAAAAACGCAGCATATATTCCATGTGCCTCTGATACAAAAGGTTTGGGAGGTCACTCAGTGGAAGTTCTAACTTTGCTGCAGTTTTCATTTTGTTTTTACTAACATCACCTGAAAGAAAAATAAATTGGGAGGAGCAAAACAAAGAAAGGGGGTAAAAGTGGTTTACTTATCAGCAGTACATTTTACCATGAGTAGCTAAAAAAAAAAAAATATTCAGCTTACCAACATGATGACCACTGGGGATCTTACTATGCAGGAAGAGGTGGTACAGTGAGCTATTGTGCCAGATATGGTATTCATGTGCACTGCCAGGATGCTAGGCAGAAATGTTTGTAATGCATCACACACCACCTGGCAGTTGATGGAATGGTAGCCCTTCCTATTGAGATACTGCTCCCTCATGGACCAGAATTGGCCAGAATTGCAACATGTGTGCAATCTATCACACTGAGTACCAAAGAAAAATGTGCCACTCCATAAAAGACGCTCATAGTCCTGGCTCTGAAAATGGATGTAGTGATATGTACATGCAGTACATCCAAGAACTGCTGAATTATCCTCTAGGCAGAAGCCTGCGAGATACCCAAAGTTTCCCCAGTCTACGTCTGGAAGGGTCCTTATGGCGAGTATGGTGAGAGCTATACACAACTTTATATCTATAGCAATAGGAAGGCCACACATCCTCCAATGCCCCAGCGGAGGCTACACAAACTCACCAAGACCCTTACAATATCCCTGTTCACTCTGAACCTAAGTATCACCTGATGGTCAAAATTACAGTGTGTAAATTCTCTGCCTATATCTCTGTCTTCTTGGCTAGTTAATGCCATTGGGTGCAAGCAGTTTGGGTTTAGGCAAGACAAGCATCTCATACTGGGAGATAGCAAAGCTAGCAGACAGAATAGTTACAACTCTGTCTTTTATCAAGAATATGCAGAAACATGTGAAATCATGCTTATGAATCACAAATCAGTGGGAGAAGGGCCCCTTATTAAATGCTGTTTTACATAATTTCTTATTTACATCTCATTATTTGTTCATTTGCACTTATTTGTATCCATAGCGTGTTAACATAAATAGCCCCTATGAATCACTCCTTTGCTGTTCTTATTTGTAGATAGCACAGATAGCCTTTACACATTTGTCTAATGATTATGAATACTACCCTTAAACTAGTTGTGCTTTTGAGGCTTGAAGAGAGGAAAAAAACAAAACAAAAGAAGATTATCTGCAAAAAATATCTTCATACAAAATACAAATCACCAGTGGGACATGAATGAGATAAACGACACGAGAGAAAGACAATGAAATAAAGTTGTGTGAAGGAGAGAATAATTCAGATCCCCAAACCATAAAGACTTTAAGATGCAAAAGGCAATTCCAGGCTTGAACGCAAATGTAAACATATAATCAGTTCATACAGTTTGCAGCAGCTGAAGTCTAAGCATGAAATACTTAAGTATTCATAAAGGCACTCAGGCAGAGCATATGGATCAAACTAATGAGATAAGTAAGAAAGAACCTAACCGCTAGAGGCACACTCAGCACTGCTACTCAATGACTAGAAGAGTCTTCACATCGCCCAGGCCAAGTGCATGCATAAATGTAAAAGGTGTATACACGGGCTAATAGATGTAAGCTAAGCATGTGCTACAGAATTAAGTGTTCAGTGTAGATGGAGCACAAATGTTTGCTGCAGAAATGTAGTGAAATAAATCTAAACAGATATGCCCTTTTGCATCATATCTTGCTAGGCCCACAGTCTGAGGACCTCTCAGAACATAGATACTGATTTTGCTTTGAGGACCTGACTTTGTAACTAAGTGATGCACAAAGACCTATAAATCCTGCTTGTACCTTCATTGTCCACCCCACCTTTTTTTTTTTACTGCTACTAATAGCGTCTCCCTTCCCTTGAGTATGATGCATCTAGTTCCTTTGTGGCGACTACTTGGACCCTATTGCCTGCATTTTTAGAAGCAGTTTTTACGACAGTGCAGTGCTCACAAGAGAAAGAAATCAAACCACCTATTCTACTGCTAAATCTTATTTTTTATCTTTCTTTATTGTTATCTTCTATTTTACTTGTAGAAAAACAAAGAACAAAAGAAGAAAATGGAAAGTGATGGCAAAATCATTGAAGATGCTTAACCTGCAGACATTAAAGTAAACATTTTCATTGTTGTACAATGACAGGATGCATAGGATATAAAGCCAACCATGCAATACATAAAGTAAAAGATGCTTGACTTCTTTACATTCAGTGGTTTCTTTTCAAATTGTTAGTATATTTTGGAAAGAGGATTTTGTTAAATCCTAGCACAGTGGTTTACTCATGATGCTTACTCATTTCCTCATTATATATTTATTTTTTAAAACAAAGGTCAGTCATTCCATATTTTATTTGCCAATAACACAAATACAATAATCAAAAGTCCTACAACATATTCAGCACGCACTGTCCTCAATTGAGGTTTTTCTTTTTTTCTGCTGAGTGCCATTACCAGCTACATTCCATAATTCTAGTGGTATGATATACTGTGGGCATTCTGCAAATGTTTTCTTTTAAATGATCAGCAAAAACACTACATCCAGCTGCTGCTGCAATTTCTAGCTCCCCAAGTCCCAGGTCCACATAGGGTTATCGCCCATCTGTTTTCTTTCCAGAGTATTTGGAAATCTAACTGATTGCCTGGTAGTCCAGAAAACACTGTACAAACTTTATTATTCTGTTTTAAATAACAGACTGAGTTTGTTAAACCTCCAAATACACTACTTTGACTTTAGAAAAGAATCCTTAATGTGATGCAGTTGTGTTAGAAACCAGGAAAAGAGGACATTCCTTCTCTTCCTGACATGCAAGTGACATCACAAAATGGGCAAAAAGTGGATGGGGTGAGGGAATGAGATGGGCTAGGTTAGGGGAGTTGCACGGAATGTGGCTTTGGTCCAGTTCTAGCCAAACGAAAGGTGGCAAACCTAGGTCCACATCTCTTCAGAACCAAAAACAGCTGCACAGTTGTCCCTGAGGAAGAGTCACTGTAACAGTAGATAATAACATCTGGGTTATATCCACTGAACTAGTGCCAACTCTGGCCAGAAGCTTTAAAACTTTGCTCTTTTTTTTTCTTGCATGTTATCTGCAAGGTTTTGCTGGAATACACTGTTGTAGTTGTGCTGGGGCTTTGTGTATCCCATCTTAATGCATGTTCATTTCAATTTCTCTCATGTTCAGTGTCATACTTCTTCCAACTCTCTTAGTGAATTTATACTGCACAATACTGTTTTTATATGCTTGTATTTTCCAATACTTTTTTTCTCTATTGTCTGTCAACCACCCACTCTCTCTGGCATCATTGGTCCATTTGGTCACCGTAGGTGTGAACTGGTCACAGGATGCCAGCATCAGGGTATTCTTTGCCCTGTGTCGCTTCTCACTTTTACATTGTGGGAACAGATGTCCCACAATATAGGCCCCTTTTGATATGGGCACATCCATATGAGCCCAATACGTGCTTTATTGTATTTGACTGCTTAGTGAGTAGTTCTGCTGTACTTGCTGAGACATCCAGCCTCTACCGTGAATTGGTCTTTAACTGGACCAAGCTGCCATCCCTCCACATAGCTTGGCAAGCCTGTGACCGCCTCTTACTCCCACCCATTGCACTGGTTCCTTCTTTGTCTAGGTTAGTATTCAGTTTCTGGTCATTTGAATCTTTATTCCTCTGCTCTACTGCATAGGCAAAATTTGTATTTTTCTTATTTTAGTGGTCCTTCAGCTTCATATATATTAGAGATTTATTCATCTTAAAAAATGAAATTGCAGTAGTCAAATGGCCAGAAAAAACTTTCACAGTGACCTTTTTTTGTTTAGGCCTCAGTCATAAAATTGATTATTGTGGTATTTTCCCAGAATTTAAACAGAGCACTAAGTTAATCAGGCAAAAAAGATGTGCTTCAGTTTTGAGAGCAGCTTTTGAAATCTGTTGAAAAGAAGTCTAAGTAGTATCTCATAGGTCCAGCTCTTGAAGCCTATAAAAAGAAACCTAAGAATTATCCAGTGGAGGTACCTAATGTAAAAAAACGTGATACAAACTTCTTTGTTGATCAGTGCTTTGTCCCAGTAAATAAATACAGGTGCCGCCTTCTGACTTGGAACAGGAACACTAGTCAAGCTTGCTCAGAATCATACAGAAGGGAAATAGGGACTGAGGGAATCAAACCTTGGGCCACAGGAAGAGCTTATTACCAGCTCATAGTCTTAATTCATTTTTTTCAGTATATTTGCCAGAGAAATGATTAGTTTGAGACGATAAGATTCAAAATGCTATGTCTTATTAGTTCAGTGCATGACCACTATACCATGGCTTCGTTAGAAGAGCGTGGAATCCATTAAAAAGATGGTGTATCTCTCCTTGGGTACTGGAATGACTTCTTCCAATATAGAGGCTAACATTTCTTTTTCACCAGCTCCTACTGGCAGGGAATCAATGTCAGCTGTTTGTGTCTGTAGAGCTTATAGTGTTTCAGTTATCTACCAAATATAAAATCACATGACTGCCTTCATCAGTATCAATACTGGAAGAAATATTGTCCTTCTTTGAGATGGTTCCGAAAGTGAGGCAAACTGAACTGCAGGTTTACATTGTGGAAGGCACTGAGCATACTTCAGAAACTAAGGCTGTTCCTTTTGCTTACCATTCCATCTTCAGTTAACTACAAACGAAAAGTCTTGACAGGTAGGATCGTCTTATCCTCATCCAAAAAGAAACAAGACTGATTTTAGTCCTCTTTAATGACCGACAAAGGCCACATTTCAGAGTTGAACACATTACATCTACATTGGTACCTGAAGAGTCTTTGAACAAAATGAAATGTAGAGGAGGAAATCTTTTTCTCATCTCCTTTGAGGAGGGTGACTTGCCCCCCCCCCATAGTTTATTTTTTCAATATACTTGTCTGATCATGAGGTCTCTTTGTTTTCTGGGTTCTGTCTTTTCTACATCAGTTTTAATGATACTATATCATAGAAGAAAAATATATAAGTGATCTTTATCCTTTACCTAAAAGGAGAATTTCATAAATGCTAGAAGTTCCAGTGTTCATGGGGAGGAGCTGTCCTTTGTTCAGACCACTCCAGGACCTAAATAATAAAATTTCAGTGCTTACAATTTGGTCTTAAATGGGCTTAAAACAACATTTTATTAACAAAACAAACTAGCAATTTGATGTTAACAGAGTTTAAAATGTAACATTGATTAATACTTAACATCTCGGTTATATAACTTCTACTAGTTGTAAAATTCATTAACGTTACTCTCATTTTATATGTCTGCATGGTAAAATGTCACCAATCAGAAAATGCCTTCCTCAATTAATCACAATTAACTAAATTTACAATAAGTATTTCATAATCAGTTATTAATCAGTCTGTTAAATGTATCAAATTTGAATATGAATCAAGCTTTCTATAATTAAATTTCTGAAGTATGACTGTACAGGTAATCACAGGTGCACAATATATTTAAAAAATAATAAATTACTGTCAGGGGCATGTTTTAAAAAAAATGCACGGCAACAAGATTTTTATTTTTAATTGCTTGTATCCTTAGGATGCTCCAAGATACATTCTCTAATACAGCTTATTACTTTTCTTACACAATATAAATTACACAGACATTAAGGCAATATTATGAAATGGCTCAGAGAAATGCACATATATTTTCGTATACTACACTCTTTGCTTTTATCTTCAGAATCTTCCAAAATTTCCGTTTGTATCAAACTATCGATCAAACTTGTCGACGTCTTAAAACAAATTTGTAAGTTACAATTTAACTCTGTACCTATTACTTCATCAGATGGAATAATATACCAATGCTTCCTCAAAATGTACTATCCTCCTACAAAGAGGGTATGGCATGTGACAAAAACTGTACCACACTGTGATATTAAACTTCTTTTGTTACTAATCTCTAAATTTTGTTGGACTTTCCTTAATAACAAATATAAACATTCGCTATACCTTGTATTATTTAACTGATGTACTATTTCCATTAAGGAATCCCGCTAATAGATCAGACAATTTGATGCATACAGCCGATAAAGAAAACTAAGCAAAGTCTGACCTTTCTAGCGTGATTGTTCATTTAACTTCAAATGCCGCAGTACATTGTTTGCACCTCCAGGTATTGTCCTTTACCAGGGAATGGAAGTTGGTTGACAGGTATGGTAAGCGGGTTAACACCTCTAGTACTTTGACAATGAGAAATCATAACCATTTAACTCATACTCTATCCTGTCATGATTTTGTTTTCTATAAAATGCTTTTCAAATGCAGGAAAATACAAAACAATTGACAGACTCAAAGGAAAATAAGAGATTTTGCTTTTATGATTAAGAATTCTAAACCTGCGGGTCCTCAGGTTTTAAATTGTGCTCATGATGATGTTGATGAAGTAATTAAAGCTGCAGACACTGGTGTAGTTGATTAGTAGAACTATGTATGTCACACACACACACAAAATAAAATCATATACACACACAATAAAATCATACACACACACACAAAGTCATATACTCACACACGCACAGTAAAGTCATAAACACGCACGCAATAAAATCATTAGTACTACAGTTATATAAAACTTTGGTCTTACCACAGATCTGTTAGTCTATTGAGGAAAAAAGAAAGTTCAGGGAATAGCAACAAGAAGAATTCTTTCTATTGGTTTTATTTTTCTGCACAGACATTGGCTTCCTGTTGGAGATAGAAAACCCAATGGTGCTAGTCCTGACACTTAAATTAAATATGATTCCTTAAAAAAAAAAAAAAAAAAAACCCTGTGAATTCTGAAACTCACTGTTTCACATTTAAAGCACTTTTGCAAAGGGGGAAGGGCTTGCCACTTACACCCTTTGATGGAGGGGAATGTACCTGCCTTGTCTACTGTTTATAAATGTATTAACTCCAAGACAGCTGCACTTCAGGAAAGAGAATACTTTAGAAAAAAAAAACGTTATTTCAAAGTTAGTGTATATAGTCATTCTAATCCAAATAAAAATGTTCACTGTTTCAAGGATTGCACTTAATGTCCTTGGACACTCACAAAATGATTCATCTTCTACTAAACATTTACATAGAAGATAAAGATCTACCTAATAACCTCCTCCCTTAAAATGATAAAGCCAAGTTGTACGGCCTTAATACGATTTACTGTCCTTTTTTCTTTTTTAAAAATAAGGTTTTTAAAGCAGTATTGCTATTATTAAATCCGACCCTTATTCTTGAATTATTGACTTTAATTCTGAAACTTTCAAATGTTGTAATTAGACTAGACTAATCAACATCTTCTGAAGAGACGTGTGCACCTCATCATAAATGCATTTGTCTTTGGGCGAATGGCATGCAGTTGCTCGGTGGATGTGCGCACCAACAACCTTATGATGTGGGTATATAAGTGAGGGGCTAGCCTCATACCTGAGTAGGTATTTGCTTCTGTCACACATGGACTAGAGTGCAGTTAGTAGCACGTGCTTGTCAGTGTTAATTGGCAACGTAGGGAGACAAAGCAGATTATACACCCCTGATCATAGACTAAGATGAGTAAATGAAGAATTAATGAGTCGCAGGTTGACTAGAGTATGAGAAGACAGCTAAGCACCTAGCAGGGGATTTTCAAAATACTGAAGTACTATCGATATATGTGGTTTTCCATGTAACACGACTTTTAAAATGCTCACAGAAATCGGTTTAATAACTCCAAGAACTGAAAGGCACCTGTATGCAACTAA
This sequence comes from Protopterus annectens, assembly GCF_019279795.1. Taxonomy (NCBI): domain Eukaryota; kingdom Metazoa; phylum Chordata; order Ceratodontiformes; family Protopteridae; genus Protopterus; species Protopterus annectens. The sequence continues at coordinate 1,861,998,417 of NC_056731.1, read as the reverse complement.
TAATGCTGCTGCCATAATTTTTTATAAGTTAGTTTGGCTGATTGTATGCTTGCTGCTTTTATTTAATTGTGCTTCTGTGATAAATTGTGAAAGTGTTGTGTATGTACTATTTTCATATGCTTCTGTATTCACACATTGTTTTACTATATGCAACATATCCATATGTGTATACCGTAGCTTAGTCTATGTATCTCTTTTAATTACTGATTATTTTTATTTATTTTAGCATCAAATATTGTCAAGTGGGCTGGCCTGATGAGCTGTTTTAGCACAACTAGAGCTCAGTTTGATTTAAACACAAAGTACAAACAGTAGAATGAGCAAAAAAGCTGCTTACATGAGCAAAAATGAAAGATCATAAAAATATAAGCAGCAATTTGCAGACAGTGCACTAAGTAAAGCTCTATAAAATACATGTGGAAATTGCCAAGTTATTCTATTAATAAATGTACAATCAGACAATAATCAGTGTGCATTCATGGTTAGACGTAAAGAGCAGCAAAGGATAATTACAGCCAGAAATTAACCAGCATCATGAAAGCATGCAATACAATACCGTCTTTATAAAGATATTTCAGTTTTATTGAAGCCTTCTAATTTTTTTCTTGTTTTTATTTGAAGAGGATTCTGGGCTGTTAGAGCAAGTTTATTGAAAACCTGTTCACCCATTGCAATGCCAAAGCATGGTCTAAGTAATGGAAAAACACCATTTTGAGAGTTCCCCTAAGGGGTTTGATGGATCTCTCATGCTGAGTATCAGTGTTGCTGTGCTATGGACATGGAGCCAATGGAAGACCTCTCAAGAGATCTTGGTGTGTGTGTGTGTGTGTGTGTGTGTGTGTGTGTGTGTGTGTGTGTGTGTGTGTGTGTGTGTGTGTGTGTGTGTGTGTGTGTGTATCTGCCAGTAGAGCGCAGCAGATTTTGTTTTCTGCTACACGTACTTGGAGGCTGAGTGGAGAGTTAAAGGGAAAGGTATATTAAGAGGTGAGATATTTTATAAGAGATTAAGTTGAACAAGAATTTTGCTCATTTTCCAAATGTGAATGATAAATTAGGCTTTGGAAATATACCAATATATTTTTTCTGAGTAAAATAGGTTATTTGAATTGTCTTTTAAAATAATCAGGGGAAAGATGGTCCAGTCTTTGGATGGGAAATAATATAATACTAGCTTTATTAGGATTAACTGCTAATTTATTATGTCTAAATACAGAAATTAGAAAGAATGGTCTGCATTATTTTGAAGATCAGTAATGCTTCTTTTTGAAAGCTAAAAGTGGATCATCTGCATGCTTGGTTATTGCTGGTCTTTTCTACATTTCACACAAGTCTGTTTGTATGTTTGTATAATTATTTACTTATTTTATGCATTTATTTCATTTTGAGGAACAACTAAGGAAATATACAATGCGTATTAACAGTTAAAAAAAAAGAAATCTGTGGTATTCCTTGATGTCTCAGAAAACCCAGTATGCAATCTATACTGGGTCCAAAACAAACCAAGAAGAAACTTCGCAGTGCGGAGGGTGTGATGTTCACTTCCTGAATTATGTTATGCACGTGGTTCACTTAATACAAATTGAAGTGTAAACTATAACTGTAAAATATGTGCTACAAAATAATCAAACAGAAAATAGTGGGTAGTCCACAGTTGAGTTACAAATGGAATATCCTTTATTGAAACGCACAAACAACTGATCCTAGTTTATAATGAAAAGCATCATTGAAAAGCATCTTTGTTTGGAGCAAGGAAGTAGTTACAGAGGGTGGTTCTGTTAAGAGCAATAAAAGCATTAAAAAAAGACTAGGCCCATGTACATTGTGTGCACTATCAGACCTTCACTGCCTAAAAGAAAAAAAGGTAACAAAAGTGTTCTGTTTAAAATCTAAAGTAGCATTTAATGTGGAACCATGGAGAAATCAATTTAAGGTAAATTATTTCCTCACAACAGTGGATACATGATGATCAAAGTATAGTTAGTGAAACTGCTGATTCAACTTTCCAAGGGGTGTCACCTATGTGGTAGGTGCATGGATATACCTTTTTGTCTAAGGTCACAGTGCTGCCTGTTGGCATTTACTTTTAGTCATGGTCCAGAGATCACTTTTGGTCTGTGTTAGTCCCTCCTGAAGAATGTGAAAGTCAGAAGGGGAGTTAATGACAACTCCAGCAAACTTAGTAAGCCCAGGTCCTTGATGCCAGCTTTGTCATCAGAGAAGTAAATACCAAAGAGAAGTAGTCCTAGAACCAATTCCTAGGGGACGCCACTAGTTACAATACTTTTGAAATGTGCACCTGCCACACTAATAGATTGGGTTTGTCAGTTAGCTAGTTGCTATCCTGTGGGTAACATACTGTTTTACATTTAGTTTGATTAGCTTGTCAATAATGCCAGAATATGGGATGGTATCAAATGCCTTGGCCAGGTCTGGGTAAGTATTGTTAACTGATATGCCTGAGTCTAACGCATCAGTGACCTGTTCAAAGAAACCCACCAGGTTCAGGAGGCAGGATCTGCCTTTAACAAATCCAGACTGGCTTGGATCAAAGGCTTGCAGATTGCAATATATCTCTGTTAACATACTGTACAATCATGCATTCCATTGCTTTGCAGATAAGGGTAGTGAGGTTTATACTGCTGTAGTTTTGTGGATCAGTAGTGGATCCCCCCAACACATACCTTTGTGCAGCACAATGAATTTTTTTTTTTTTTCTGGCTGGGAGAGCTGAGAGGCTGATTATTTTATTTTATTATATTTTATTTACCAGGCTAGTCTAACTGTATATATATCCATTTCAGTAGATTTTCAGTATAAAATAAAGGATAAGCAGCAGCAGTGAAGCATCATACAATATAAACTAGCGGAGTAGTGTAAATGTTGTTAGTATTGTAAACTTTGTATACAGGTACAGAATTCTTTAGTTTAAGCTAAGCTAAACAAAAGAACAGAACAAACAACATTTGAGAGATAAAAATATATGGAGAATCCTTCTTTTTTTAGTACTAAGAAGGAAATCTTTATTACAGGTAGGAACATAGAACAGTGGAGTAGAGAAGTATAGGGAGAGCAAGAAGGGGAAATGAGATAACAGTCTGGGTTAGAGCAGGGACAAAGCCAGTGAATTTTAAGATATTCTTTAAGATGGTTTTAAAAAGCAGTGTGGAAGGACTGCGGTGGTGGTGCTGCGGTAGCGTTGTCACCTCACAGTAAGACATTGTCCTGTTCAATTCTCATCTAAAGCGTCTTCTGTGTGGAGACGTGTGAATGGGTGTACCTTCGTTGAAGGTTGTGCGTCAGAGCTGGCAACTTGGCACGTAAAAATCTACTGCCAATCATTGGCGGACCGGAGTTCCGCTGTGGCGACCCCTAACTGGGAAAAGCCGAAAGATACAACAACATACAAGTGTGGAAGCAAGGGTAGAAAGTTCACTAGGAAGATGGTTCCAGGTTTTTCCCACTGTGTTGGTGAAAAGTGAGTCCCCAGCTTTGTTGTTGGATTTAATAGTGGAAACTAGAAGCTTATTAGCTGAGCATAGTGTTGCAAGATTTTTGTAGGGGGTAATCAGATTAGTGAGGATTGGGGTATTATTAGGGTGGTAAAGGATCTTTTGGGTGATAGCAAGTTGTTGACAAAGTAGTTGGTTCTGCAGTTCTAACCATCCCAGTTGTCTGGGGTTGTGACAGTGGTGAGTTCTAAAAGGGGTGCCAGTGGCAAATCTGGCTGTTATTGTAACTGGTTGAAGGTTTGGTAAGGTTGTTTTTAGATAGATTGGTATATATTGCAGAAGCATAGAACAGGGTAGAGATCAGGTGGGTCTGGGCAATAGTGGTTCTGGCTATAAGGGTAAGCAAGGATTTGATTCTATAAAGGGTGCCTAGTTTTTTGTTGACAGATTTTGTAGTAGTATTAATATGGTCACCATAGCTAAGGTTGTTGTCAATTGTTATTCCCAGGAGACTAGTTGTAGTGTCAGGGGATATGTTAGTTCCATTGTTAGAAGTTACTGTGAAGTGAAGTGAAGTTGTAGTGACTTTTGAGTAGGAGCAAAGAGCAATAATTTTGTTTTTTGGGGGTTCAGAAGGAGGCAGTGTTGAACTAATTTTCAACAATATTAAATACTGTCTGGGTCTGGAGTGAGGTTATGGACTTGGCTGAACATATTACAGTAGAGTCATCTGCATATTGTATGCAGGTGGCTTGAGGAATTTTGGCATGTAGATCATTAATAAACATTGAGAAGAGAAGAGGGCCTAAAATAGAGCCTTGTGGTACTCCAATTTTCCCAGGGAGGGGTGTAGAAAGATTATTATCCCAAAGCACTGCTTGCTGTCTGTTTTCTAAATAAGATTTAAATCAGCGTAATGCTTGTGGGTCAAGTGATTGGGCTTTTAGTACATCAATAAGCATGTGATGGTTAACCATATCAAAGGCTTTTGAAAGGTCAATAAATAGTGCAGAGGAAAGAGAGTTATTGTTACTATTTTTGTTTATACAGTCAGAAAAGGATTGCAGGGCATTTGTTGTGCTATGGAATGGTCTAAAGCCATGCTGGCAGTTGGAAAGTAAATTATTATGGAGAAGGTGGTCAAGTAGTTTTCTGTGGATGCATTTTTCAATTATTTTAGCTATTGGAGAGAGTAAGGTGATTGGCAGAAAGTTGGAAAGCTCAGTAGATGTCCCACCTTTATATAGAGGGATGATGTGGGAGACTTTCTATATGGAAGGGATTGTGCATTCTAAAATTGTTCTATTTATAAGGATGGAAATAGGATAGGCAATGGCTTTAGCTCTAATTTGCAGGTATTCAGCTGAAAGACAGTCTGCAGAAGGGGTGCATGGTTTGAGTTTTTGTAGGTACAGGTTGTATATGAAAGGTCGGAGATGGACTATTAGTGGTATTTAATGGGGAAGTGGTAATAGGTGGTAATGTATTAGCTAGGGTTTGAATGGCTTCAGTAAAATAGTTATTAAAGGCATCAGGAATTTGGTTAGAGTTATTATGGTTGAATCCTGATTGGGCAGGAGTTTGAGTGCCCTGGCTGAAGTAGTTTAATGCCTGACCAGAACTTTTGTGGTTTTTGTTGGTGGGTTTGTTGGAGATGAAGGTAATATTTTTTTGTCTTGCAGAATGTCTTTTTGGTGGCATTTCTTAACTGTTTAAAGGTGATCTGATGGACTTTTAGAGGATCTCTATTTGGCCCAAATTTTATTTCTTAGGAGGATCTTTTGCCTAGTTTATTTTGTGAGCCAAGGGGTAATTTTGGTCCTTTTTCGGAAACAGCGATATGGGGCATGGTAATCTAGGATTTGTAGGAACCTAGTATTAAAGTAGGTCACTGCTTCATCAAGTTGAAGATGATACATTGGTGACTAGTCACATGCTTTCAGTTCATTTTGGAAGCTATCTGGATGAAAGTGTTTTTTAGAACGGGAGGTTTTAAAAATATTAGTATTAGGGCTATGAATTCTTTGTTTAATAATATAGGTTAGAGCATGGTCACTGATATCATCTGGAAAGGTTCCTGGTTTATAAGCATCAAGATTGCTGTTTAGAAGGAGCCAGCCTAGGGTGGTTTCCTTCCTGCTTGGTTTATGGATTCTAATAGAAGTGGTTATTATTTGTGAGACTCTGTAAAGATATATGTGATTGATAGGATTAGGGGAGCTACAGGTTGCCCAGTCTATATTAGTCACCTACCACAATGGTTTCCTGAGGTAGGTGGGTAGAGAGGCAAATAAGTATGTTTTCAAGAGTATTGATATTGTTTCCAGGGGGGGAGATAGGAACAAATTAGATAGATTTGGAGTTGTTGATTTGAAGTTTAGCAGTAAGGGTTTCTGCATTAGTATCTGAGGGTAGGAGCACATTGAAGGGTGAAACTTGGAGTTCTGATTTATACAAAATGGCTAAACCTCCACCCTTTTTGGTTTTGCGGTCACATCTCAGGATATTATATCCAGGAAGGGTAATTTCCTGGTCCTGAGTATAGGGCTTTAACCAAGTCTTTGTAATACAGAAAATATTGAATGTGTGCACTTCTAAGTGTGCATGTAGGTGGGTAATTTTATTGTTAACACTACAGATGTTAAGGTGAGCTATCAGAATGGAGTTTTGACTTTCTTTTTGGGGTAATGGTAGCATGAAATGTTAGGTTGTGTGGGTTACTGGGAATACCTGTATTGGGGCCGGGGTTTGGATGAATATCACCATCTAATAGGGAGTGTTGTTGAGGATATTGTATTAACTTTAGGATTTTGTAGTTGTTTAGGGTTTTCTTGTCATGGAAGTAAGTAACATGGGTAGATCTATGGTACTTTGGAAGTATATAGATAGAAGTGGAGGTTACATTAATGTGGTTGAGGGAGTTTGTGAGAGAAACTGGTAGAGTTTGCTGGTTGGGGTGGTGTTCAGGAAGAGAAAAATGTTCAAAGAAGGTTAGTGATTATGGTAGAGTAGGAGAAGCTAGAATAGTAGTTAGGAGTAGTAGGTTTGTGTATATAGACTTGTGTGTTGGGGCCATTAGGATGTGTAGGTAAGGTGGTAGAGTAGGTTGAGGGAAGGAGTCTAGTATAAGTTAAAATAAAGGTGGGAGAAGGAGAGAGTGCTGTAAGAGGTAGAGTAGGTTGAGGGAACAAGTGTACAATAAACTAAAATAAAGGTGACTGTAGGAGAGAAAGCTGTATAATGTTAGCCATACAGGCTGAAGTAGTGTGGAGAGGTTAGGGAGTGGACTTAAAAGGTATTAAACCACTTATGGAATTGTTGAGGTTGGGGGTGGGGCTAAGTAGACATAGTCAGTGATAGGGTGATAAGGGGAAGGGGTGTGGCTGTAGAAGTATAAGGCTAGCAGCACTGGGGTTGGGTGGGAATTAGGGGTAGGGGAGCGGAGTGAGCCCGCAGGGCGAACGGAGCGGGTAGAGACAGGTAATGGAGCAGCTAGAGGAGAAAGAATCAGTGATGCTGGTTACTGAAGGTAAGTTAGGTAAGTCTAAAGTGGGAAAGAGCAGAGATAAGTAAGGAGTCTAAGAAAACAGGAGGGTGAAGCCAGTTAAAATAAAGGGTCAAGTGTGAGGTTTAAGAGCAGGTCTAGGATATTAGAAATATAGAGTAATAAAAGAAGAATAACAGATGGATAAGCAGGAGAATAAAGGATGGGATAGGGATGCCACCTACTGGACAGAGCTAGTATTGCAGGCAATTCAGTAAGGGGGTTAGCTTGTGTCAGACTAGGGAAGGAGGAAAAGTTAGTAAGAGGGGTTACTATGAGGTGGTGGAGGTGTTTTGGTTACAGGGTAGATAGGTGGGGGGTAAAGGCTGCTGGCTGTCCAGGTTCGGAGCCTGCTTTAGAACCCCTGAAGCAAAATTGGATGGTAGTAGGCTTTATAGGCAGGACATAGATAACATACTTTCTTGCTTCCTTCAGAGATGGTGCAGGGAATAGAGGCAGAGAGATAAACCACCGGTTTTTGGATGGGTTCTTTGTCACCAGGTAGGTGGGTTCTAAGAGGTTATTTGCTGGAAAAGCACAATGGAGAGCAGGGTATTTCTTGCTTCCTTGAGAGAGGGTGCAGGTGCTGGAACAGCACAATGGAGAGCAGGGTATTTCTTGCTTCCTTGAAAGAGGGTGCAGGGAATAGAGGCAGAGAGATGAAACCACCATTTTTTGGACGGGTCCTTTGTCAGCAGGTAGGTAGGTTCTCCGAGGTTATTTGCTGGAACAGCACAATGGAGCGCAGGGTACAGAGGGAAAAGATGCTGGGACAGGAGCGGACAGCAGCTAGGGTCAGGTTAAGTAGAAAGTCTTCCAGACAGCACCTGGTGCTAGCAAGAAAGTCATATACACATCTTGTCTTCTTTGAGCTACCCAGACTGTTTTAAAGTGCATTCCGTCTCTTTTGTTTCCTTCAGACTGTTGAGCGGTGACCTCTGTTTAGCCTGCAAAGTTTCAAAGGATTCAGTCTTGTATGCCATATGTCTACCACTATATAGCAACCCATAAAAAAAAACATTCTTCCAAAACACTCCCTTAACAACCAAAACAGAATATCCCTATATGGTGACATCCATCCCAACCCAGGACCCTCAGGCATGACTACACTCAACCAAACTCCATTTTCTAAATATCTACTGTTGGCAACCTTAAACATTCCTAGTGTCTGTAACAAAATTACAGACTTCCATGTTTGGCCAACATAAAACACTCCTGACATCCTAGCAGTCACTGAAACCTGGTTAAAACCCCAAATCTAAGATATTGAAATAACACCTCCAGGTTATAACATAGTATGGAAAGATAGAACCAACAAAAAAGAAGGTGAGGTATCCCTAATCTATGCTGACTGTCTCACAATACTACCCTAAAAGAAAACACTCCCATCATTTTCAAATACTGAAATCCTAATAGGAACCCTACAAATTAACAAATCTAAACAGCTATGCATAGTTAGTCTGTATATCCCACCAATGCAAACTATCCAAACCCTTGAGGACATCCTCACCTGGATGTCAGAAAATATCTGCAACAAAACTATTATTATGGGAGATTTAAACATCAGTTGGTAAGATTAAATAACAGACTCCGACAAACAGCATAAACCTCTACAAGTTTGCCCAACTTGTCACCAACTCTAACAGAATGCTCAACATCAATACACCAGGAGCCACCCTCGACTGGATCTTCGTTTCAAATCCATTTAAATACTCAAATTTAAGACTATAACCAATATACTCAGTGACCACTTACCTGTTTTCACTTATAGATCCACTCCATACAAATTAAAATCTCATAACTATAAAGCCACCAGAAACTTTAACATTTTGATCAACAAAAATTTATCAACATTGTGAAACTCTCAGATTGGCACCCACTAAAAATTCTCCCATTGGATGATAACTTCTACTATTTTAAGAAGATATTCCTAGACGCACTCAACAACCTAGCCCCTCCTCGTACAAAAATAGTAAAATCAAACCATGCATCCTGGCTAACAAAGACCACAAAACTCCTACAAAATAGGGACAATGCCTGGAAAGAACAGCATAAAAATGAATGTAACCTATTTGGATACAGTTACGAAACAAACCTAAAAAGCTAATATGTACTGACAAGAGAAACTATTTCTCTAACTGAGTAACCATAGAAACAATCCAAAACAGTTCTGGAAAAGCATCACTAATGTCCTTACCCCGGCACCAAACAAAACCCATCACCATGCCCAGAAAAAACACCATCATAAATAGCCACTATGCTCAACTCACATTTTATAAATAGCATACACACATTAATAACAGACTCCTCTCACTCTATCCTCACCATTTCAAATCCCTTTCCCCCCCTCCTCCTCTACCCCACAAAAGCAGTCCTCACTTAGAAAGATTCACTCCCCCCCCCCACAGACAATTCTTCTCTCCTTCACCAAAGCAGTATTACACCATCTAGCCTCTTCTCACTACAACCAATAACTACCACAGAAATTCAGACACCTCAAAAAATTAAAACCATGCTCTCTCCTCTGATGACCTCCCACCAGAATACTTAAATCTCCCTGCCATGGCATAGCCTGTTAGCCTTCTGATCAACTGCTGAATTACAGAATCCTATGTCCCAAACCTCAGGAAAAATCCATCATCGCTCCACTTCACAAAGGAGGTAGCTCCAATGCAACCATCTAACTATCATCCAGTCTGTATACTCTACCCCCTATCCAACTCCTCAAAAAGTGAATCCATAAACAGTTACTTTACCATCTCACACACAACTTACTCGCCCCCACTCAACATGGCTTCCACCCCTCACACAGCAAAAGCATTGCAATTATCTTCTTCATGGATACTTTAGAGATCCATTGACTCGGGTAGTATTACTTCTGTACTACTACTAGACCTGTTGAAGGCGTTCAATACAGTATCACACAAAAAACTTCTATAACAGCTTTCTAATATTAACTAAAAGAAACTAAAAGAACGTTGTGTTGTAGGTTAAAAGAACATGTCAGAGATATTAAAAATCAGAAAGAAAGTAGCCCTTTGGCAGTACATTTTTATAAGTATCATAATAGTAAACCTGACAATTTAAAAGCAACAGTATTGGATAAAGTTAATAATGAGGCATATTGTAGTGAACAGCAAGTAAAACAAATATTAAGGAGAAAGGAACTATGTCTTATATTAAAATTTAATACTTTAAGTCCAAATGGACTTAATCATGACTGTTCTTGGAAAAGTTTGGAATAAGTTTAGGAAAAATGTATATTTTTCTTTTTGTATAGATGTTTTTTTAAACACATTTTTACTGTGTGTAGTTTGTCTTCTTAAATTCTTAATTGGCAATTAATTGAGAGCAATTACTTGATTGTTAGTAGAGGTGTGTCTTTTGAAATGTATTTAAAGTGAGTATTCAGTGTTGTGGAATTTTTACTCTGTAAAGGCAAGTGTGCCGAGGCGCTAGAGAAAATTATTGTGGAGAAGAAGTTATTGTGCTTTTTACCTTCGAGTGGATTAAATTATTATCCAGAAGTGCAGTGGAGTTTTTCTTTCGTGGTAATACTGATCGTATTTCTATCTTCCTTTGGTGGTTTTTGCAATCTTCATGGCTAGTGACTCCTTTGCTGCACTTCCAAGAATGTTTAGAGAATCTGGTATGGACAATACTCAAAAATCTATGGACAGTTTCTTGGTTTCATCTAATGGAACAGTGGGTGCCTTGAATGTTAATAATGGAATAGGGAGAGAAGATGTCTCTGTCCCTGAGAGAGCTTCAGCAATGTATAAATGGGGGGGTTTAAGAGGTAGGTTGAGGAACAAGTGTACAATAAACTAAAATAAAGGTGACTGTAGGAGAGAAAGCTGTATAATGTTAGCCATACAGGCTGAAGTAGTGTGGAGAGGTTAGGGAGTGGACTTAAAAGGTATTAAACTACTTATGGAATTGTTGAGGTTGGGGGTGGGGCTAAGTAGACGTAGTCAGTGATAGGGTGATAAGGGGAAGGGGTGTGGCTGTAGAAGTATAAGGCTAGCAGCACTGGGGTTGGGTGGGAATTAGGGGTAGGGGAGCGGAGTGAGCCCGCAGGGCGAACGGAGCGGGTAGAGACAGGTAATGGAGCAGCTAGAGGAGAAAGAATAAGTGATGCTGGTTACTGAAGGTAAGTTAGGTAAGTCTAAAGTGGGAAAGAGCAGAGATAAGTAAGGAGTCTAAGAAAACAAGAGGGTGAAGCCAGTTAAAATAAAGGGTCAAGTGTGAGGTTTAAGAGCAGGTCTAGGATATTAGATATATAGAGTAATAAAAGAAGAATAACAGATGGATAAGCAGGAGAATAAAGGATGGGATAGGGATGCCACCTACTGGACAGAGCTAGTATTGCAGGCAATTCAGTAAGGGGGTTAGCTTGTGTCAGACTAGGGAAGGGGGAAAAGTTAGGAAGAGGGGTTACTATGAGGTGGTGGAGGTGTTTTGGTTGCAGGGTAGATAGGTGGGGGGTAAAGGCTGCTGGCTGTCCAGGTTCGGAGCCTGCTTTAGAACCCCTGAAGCAAAATTGGATGGTAGTAGACTTTACAGGCAGGACATAGATAACATACTTTCTTGCTTCCTTCAGAGATGGTGCAGGGAATAGAGGCAGAGAGATAAACCACCATTTTTTGGATGGGTTCTTTGTCACCAGGTAGGTGGGTTCTAAGAGTTTATTTGCTGGAAAAGCACAATGGAGAGCAGGGTATTTCTTGCTTCCTTGAAAGAGGGTGCAGGGAATAGAGGCAGAGAGATGAAACCACCATTTTTTGGATGGGTCCTTTGTCACCAGGTAGGCAGGTTCTCCGAGGTTATTTGCTCGAACAGCACAATGGAGCGCAGGGTACAGAGGGAAAAGATGCTGGGACAGGAGTGGACAGCAGCTAGGGGCAGGTTAAGTAGAAAGTCTTCCAGGCAGCGCCTGGTGCTAGCAAGAAAGTCATATACACATCTTGTCTTCTTTGACCTACCCAGACTGTTTTAAAGTGCATTCTGTCTCTTTTGTTTCCTTCAGACTGTTGAGAGGTGACCTCTGTTTAGCCTGCAAAGCTTCAAAGGATTCAGTCTTGTATGCCATATGTCTACCACTATCTAGCAACCCATAAAATTAACATAACCCATAAAATAACACAAAATAATCGCACCATAATCGAATCCACAATCCCCTCCATATGGAAAATCTCCCATGTCATTCCTCTCCATAAAGGTGGCCCATCCACTGACCTTTCAAATTACAGGCCAATAGCCATTCTGTCACCACTGGCAAAAATAATGGAAAAATGTATTCACAAACAACTCATCCAGCACCTAACTCAGAACAATCTGCTAACCAACTCTCAACACGGCTTCAGGCCCAAACACAGTACTACTACTGCTCTCCTCTCATTCACGAACACTATTAATCTTAACCGGAATGACAAAAAAAATCTTCATCTCTCTTCTTGGACCCATCAAAAGCTTTTGACATGGTCAACCACAAATTCATGCATGAAACCCTTAAAACTCTCTACCTAGATAACAAAACCCTTGACTGGTTTCATGCCTATCTTTCTGATAGGCAACAAGCTGTGCTCTTGCATAATAAGCTCTCAGACCTCCTACCTAATTCCATAGGAGTCCCCCAAGGTTCCATACTTGGCCCTCTCCTATTTTCCATCTTTATTAATGATCTTAACAAAGTCATTCCAGAGTCCACATGTATTCAATATGCGGATGACTCGACATTAATTTGCTCAGATATATCCCCAATTACTCTACTATCCAAAACTCAAGACTGTTTCACTGCAGTTGAGAAATGGCTATCGGAACGCCAACTTATCCTTAACCCCAAAAAAACTAAAATGCTCCTCTTCCATCCTACCCATAAAACACCAAATCTTTCCCTTTTGTATTCAATCCAACAATGGAACCATCATCTCCCCCGACCCCCACACCAAGCTACTAGGAGTTACCATCAACAACCAACTCAGATTTGATGTACACATCAGCCAAACTATTAAGACTGTTAATAAGAAACTGGGGTCCCTCTATAGAATAAAACCCTTTCTGACTCCCATGGCAAAAGTGGCTATTGCTCGCACCCACCTCCTATCCACCCTCTTGTATGCCTCCCCTATACTTACAAACCCCAACAAATCAGATCTATCTAAACTCTCTTGTTATAATCATATTGCCAGATTTGCAAGTGGCTTACCCTACAAAACCCATCACTGTACTAATCTTCAGAACCTAGGCTGGATAGAACTACCAAACCTAATCCTACAGCAGCAACTTATAGTTTCTTACAAAATGCTCTCTCAACCTGACAACATCCCTGGTCTGAGTAGATTAATTACCCCTTACACAAATCTAAATAGACTTAGATCATCACACAGATTACTTGCACAGATGCTCAAATCCTGTAACTCAGGAGGTGACTCTTTGTTTCCCAACACAGTGGGTAAAATATGGAATTCTCTTCCACCTAGTCTCACCAATTCCACCTCCCTAAATACATTCAAGAAAGGCCTCTTCCCACCACTTTAAATCCCACTGGCTTTGCCAATGTTCTAATCCAGACTAATCCATATTTTCCCCGTCCATTTCCTCAGTAATGTTACTTTCCACCTAGGCATTAAGCCATCTACTCTCTACCTGAAACTAACAACATGAAGGTCTTGTTTCTTTTTTACAAGTGTTATTGTACATACTAGTGATTTTTTTTTCCCATCTGTGTATTAAATGTATAATCAACAACCGTATGTTATCTGTCATATATTGTTGTAATCTACTTTGTCCGATTGGAGCTTTTCTCCCCGGGCCTCTGCTGAAAATGGACGTGTCCAGTCGGACTATCCCAGTCAACAAATGTAAAATAAAATAAAATAAATAAAATAAATAATAAAAAAAACATTCTTCCAAAACACTCCCTTAACAACCAAAACAGAATATCCCTATATGGTGACATCCATCCCAACCCAGGACCCTCAGGCGTGACTACACTCAACCAAACTCCATTTTCTAAAGATCTACTGTTGGCAACCTTAAACATTCCTAGTGTCTGTAACAAAATTACAGACTTCCATGTTTGGCCAACATAAAACACCCCTGACATCCTAGCAGTCACTGAAACCTGGTTAAAACCCCAAATCTAAGATATTGAAATAACACCTCCAGGTTATAACATAGTATGGAAAGATAGAACCAACAAAAAAGAAGGTGAGGTATCCCTAATCTATGCTGACTGTCTCACAATACTACCCTTCCAGAAAACACTCCCATCATTTTCAAATACTGAAATCCTAATAGGAACCCTACAAATTAGCAAATCTAAACAGCTATGCATAGTTAGTCTGTATATCCCACCAAGGCAAACTATCCAAACCCTTGAGGACATCCTCACCTGGATGTCAGAAAATATCTGCAACAAAACTATTATTATGGGAGATTTAAACATCAGTTGGTAAGATTAAATAACAGACTCCGACAAACAGCATAAACCTCTACAAGTTTGCCCAACTTGTCACCAACTCTACCAGAATGCTCAACATCAATACACCAGGAGCCACCCTCGAGTGGATCTTAGTTTCAAATCCATTTAAATACTCAAATTTAAGACTCTACCCAATATACTCAGTGACCACTTACCTGTTTTCACTTATAGATCCACTCCATACAAATCAAAATCTCATAACTATAAAGCCACCAGAAACTTTAACATTTTAATCAACAAAAATTTATCAACATTCTGAAACTCTCAGATTGGCACCCACTAAAAATTCTCCCATTGGATGATGACTTATACTATTTTAATAAGATATTCGTAGACGCACTCAACAACCTAGCCCCTCCTCGTACAAAAATAGTAAAATCAAACCATGCATCCTGGCTAACAAAGACCACAAAACTCCTACAAAATAGGGACAATGCCTGGAAAGAACAGCATAAAAATGAATGTAACCTACTTGGATACAGTTACGAAACAAACCTAAAAAGCTAATATGTACTGACAAGAGAAACTATTTCTCTAACCGAGTAACCATAGAAACGATCCAAAACAGTTCTGGAAAAGCATCACTAATGTCCTTACCCCGGCACCAAACAAAACCCATCACCATGCCCAGAAAAAACACCATCATAAATAGCCACTATGCTCAACTCACATTTTATAAATAGCATACACACATTAATAACAGACTCCTCTCACTCTATCCTCACCATTTCAAATCCCTTTCCCCCTCCTCCTCTACCCCACAAAGCAGTCCTCACTTAGAAAGATTCACTCCCCCCCACAGACAATTCTTCTGTCCTTCACCAAAGCAGTATTACACCATCTAGCCTCTTCTCACTACAACCAATAACTACCACAGAAATTCAGAGACTCCTCAAATAATTAAAACCATGCTCTCCCCTCTAATGACCTCCCACCAGAATACTTAAATCTCCCTGCCATGGCATAGCCTGTTAGCCTTCTGATCAACTGCTGAATTACAGAATCCTATGTCCCAAACCTCAGGAAAAATCCATCATCGCTCCACTTCACAAAGGAGGTAGTTCCAATGCAACCATCTAACTATCATCCAGTCTGTATACTCTACCCACTATCCAACTCCTCAAAAAGTGAATCCATAAACAGTTACTTTACCATCTCACGCACAACTTACTTGCCCCCACTCAACATGGCTTCCACCCCTCACACAGCAAAAGCATTGCAATTATCTTCTTCATGGATACTTTAGAGATCCATTGACTCGGGTAGTATTACTTCTGTACTACTACTAGACCTGTTGAAGGCATTCAATACAGTATCACACAAAAAACTTCTATAACAGCTTTCTAATATTGGCTGCACCCCACCCACCAGTGGTTTAATAGCTGCCTCACTAACAGACAACAATGCATACAATTGCAAAATACCCTATCAATGTACCAAACCAACCAAACTGGAGTGCCACAAGGGTCCATACTTGGACCGTTACTCTCTAACATATTTACGAACAACCTACACACTGCTTCTCCTCTTAGCGCTATTATCCAATATGCAGATGTTACCACCATTGTCTCCTCCTCAAATAACCTATAGCACCTCCAAAAAATCACCTAAGATATCTTCACTACAATCAAAGCCTGGTTAAGCAAATCACAACTACTTCTTAATGCCCAAAAAACAGTTTCTACTCTTTGCAGCCAAATCCCTCTCACCTGACTCTCACTTTCATATTTTCTCCCAAAGCAACATCAACATTGAAATCATATCCCATGCTAAACTGTTAGGTATTACCAATGATAATAAACTTACATTTGAACACCATATTGGTAATGCCACTAAAAAAAAACCACTGCCACAGTACCCACATTTTACTAACCTGCACTCATCTCAACAAAATAAGCTCCAGTCCTGCTACCATAAAATCGCCAAATTTGCCACATGCAGCTCATACCTCTGACATCACTGCCAAGCCTTAAATGAATTAAACTGGCTGCAAATTCCACATCACCTTAACCTCATTCAACTGCCCATAGCATATAAAATTGTCTACAGTCCAAACTATGGGCCTGCTCTTAAGAACATTTTAATACCCTATAGCTCCACCAGAACCCTTTGCTCTGAAAATAAACAGCTCATAACTGTTCATGTATCAAACAAGAGCAGGACACTGCCTTTACTCATACACTGTTGCTAAACTATGTAGCTCACTTCCAACCAGCATAAACACCATTAGCTGCTTCAACAAATTTGAACTCACCGTAAAGAACTACATACTAAATACTAAAATATGCCCCTGCATCTATCCAGATAGGTAAACATCCTACTCTCCTTGACACTTCCTCTAGCTTACCCCAATCTTTTCCCATCAAAACCAGTAGGAAACTCTTTGATCTATAAGTTACTTTAAACAGCTCTGTTCTTAATATAAATCTCACTGACATTAATGATCATTCTTTTCCCGCACCCCTTTAAAACTACCCCACTAGTGATTTTTCTTCCCTTAATTCTTTCAACCTAACACTACCCTTCTAGTGAACTTTTCCTTTCTTAACTTTCAACCTATTTCAATATTTACAAAAAGTTATTGTGTTGTACAGTAATTTCTATAAATTCTGGAAAAATACTGTGCAATCATAAATGTGTTTGTGGAGCTTTTCTCCCTGGGCCTCCACTGAAAATGGGGTCCTGTCCCAGTCGGACTTTCCCGGTCAACAAATGTCAATAAATAAATTAATAAATAAATATCGGGACCCATGAAGCAAGTTGTGATGATGTGAGGTATTGCCAGCTATGCCAGGAGAAGTAGGGCAGTGGATGTGTAACATATGCCAGCAAAGCTAGCTGGAGTTTTGTAAAGAAGTAAATGTCATTTGTATATCAAACTGATTTGTACTGTGTTGAAAATGTATTTGTAAAGTTGCTTGTGTTAAAAAAAAATGTATGAAAAGTGGGTCCTGCTGGACAGAAAAATAAATACACCTGCATGTCCGTCTGTATTGTAACTGTTAAAATTAATATTGCAACAGATGATACTGAAAGAGTAGAGGTTAATCTCAGTCCATCTACCTCTGAAAAATAGTTTGCAATTAAATTACCTGGTTTAGGCCATAAAGATTGCATCTTACAGCTCTGATTGTAGCCAGAGACAAAATATTTGTGAAAACAAGGACTAGGAATCCTACTGTATTGTCCTAAACAGTAAACCAATTTCTACCCAGGAAGGGTGGAAGTGGTTGAAAGGTTTTATGGCTTCCAAAACTCTATCTGTGTTTATGGTAACACATATGTGCGAGAGAAATTCTGGTTCAGTTTTTAGTAAAGGGGGGTAGTATGGAAACCATAAGTCAGATGACCAGATGTATGTGATGCCATTCTGTAATCCAGCACTGAAATGATGTTTTAATACTAGATAAAACAGAAGTCTCAGAGCAGTCTGTTTTTTAAACTTGACATAGAAGGATCACTCGCCCACTTTACCTTGCCTTGCTTTAGTAAGTAACCAGGGAATAGTAATTCTTTAGATCAGAGTGTGTGTGTGTGTGTATACGCATGCGTTGGCTACTTGGAACAGGGAAACTTGACATAGAAGGATCACTCGCCCACTTTACCTTGCCTTGCTTTAGTAAGTAACCAGGGAATAGTAATTCTTTAGATCAGAGTGTGTGTGTGTGTATACGCATGCGTTGGCTACTTGGAACAGGGATACAGAGCACTGGTTCCATGAAGAGAGTGGTGGAGGGCTTGGCTTGGGACACTTGTCTGAGGACTCATCTCTATAGCTCTGCCAGTGGGGAGTCTTATTGGGGGCCTGGAAAGAGGGAAACCCAGAACCCCAGACTGAGTGTGTTCCCCATGTTCTCTTAAGGGAAATTGTTTGGCGCAGGGAGCTGCATCTGGAAATACTGTGTCCACCTATCTTTGTTCCAAGTGAATGTCCCTCATCAGTATCAGTGATGAGGGTTCGGGCTGCTTGATTTCTGGCCTAGAGGAAGGGTGTCACACAAGCATGTTTGGCTTTTGGAGAGGGCATTCTGGACCTGTTCTGAGGTGATCAGAGGACGATGTGTGAGTAGGCTAATACGTTGAGGAAGTTAGGGGTGAGGGGAGTAAAGTTAGAGCTGAATTTGTCCACTAATATGTTGGATTTGTCCTCAGGAGATGAGTAGTGTTGTTCTGTATTGGCTCTGAACATTTCTGAGCATTTACTTCAAATGTTCCTGATATTGCTAAAGAAGGCTTTGTAGTTGTCCTAAAACATAGGTAGGAGTTCTCTATTTGTACTTACTTTTGGAGGATTTGCTTTTGTTTCTAAGTTCTTTATTGATCTTTGAGTTTATCTCTAGAAGATGGACTGTTAAATTTGCTTTTATGGGTGAGTTTCTGCCTGTTGTAGAGTTTGTTTATACCAGGGTTCCATCATAGAGGTTTATTCCTAAATTTGGCATTGTATGTGTGTCTTATGGGAATAGGTGTCTTGATGCATGCTTTAAGATGGATTTAGAAATTATCCACAAATGTGGAAGCATGCAAGATAGGATCATATAGGTGAAAAGGGCATTTAATTTTCTTCAGGTCATCAGTTTGCTGAATTAGGTTTGTCTTGGTGTAATCTCTAAAGGCAAAGGGCTTCTGTGGTAAGTCAGGTTTTACCCTCATGGTAAGCATTACCAAATGGTCAGATCTGACCAGTGTCATAGTAACTGCAGGTGTTGAGCAGAGGGTAGCAGTATCAGTAGCATGCAGGTGAAATATATTTGAACCTTTAGCTGAAATTTGAACCA
Source organism: Protopterus annectens (assembly GCF_019279795.1). Lineage (NCBI taxonomy): Eukaryota > Metazoa > Chordata > Ceratodontiformes > Protopteridae > Protopterus > Protopterus annectens. The sequence goes on along the minus strand of NC_056731.1, from coordinate 1,861,979,160 downwards.
GTTCTAGGGAACTAGCATTTAATGAAGTCCAGGAATCTTTGTGCATATTTATTTTGAGATGTGCCTCATGGGCATCAACTAACATTAAGAGGGTATGGTAGTTAGTTTGCTACAGTATATTATGGAGTTCTTTTTTCCCGTACCTTCTATATTCCTTTATGATCTGCCTGTATAATTAAATAAGGATGATCTGAATAAGGTTTGCACTTTTAAATTCACTCAAACATTTGTTAGATACTATATCATGATGTGTACCTCCACTTCCACAGATGCATGCAAAACAAACTTTTTTCATTTCATTCTTTAAGCCAAAATTCTGTCTCATAAAAAGACTGAATCACTGTACTCTTTATTTAACTCTGTTCAATTGTTTGTTACATCAGTGCTGAAGTCCCCATCCCAAATCAAGTAAAAAAGGGTAAGACATTTCTTCTGCAGCCTTGCCAAATTGCAATTAGTCATTGTGAATATCTTGTTAGGTCTCCCTAAAATATAATTCATGCATCCTGGCAACATCATGATGACATGCACCCTCCTGAACTGTTCAGCTCTGCTCATTTCTGCCACCTTTGTTGATTGTTCCAATTTCCACCAGGGCATAGCATCTGGTGTGTCCAACACACTTGTTCTGTAACAGAAGCAAGTAGGCATAAGCCTTGTCATTTCTCACTCAGCCCTATCAACTACTCTAGCAACCCATGCTACTAGCTGGACCCCAGTCATTTGGGTCATGGTCAGAGAGATTTATTCCACGTACTATTAGAGCCATTAAGCTCAGCACTGTAGGTTAAATACAACGTTCTCTAACTGAGGTATGAAACTGGTCACCTATGACTGGCAAACTACTCTTTAAGAAGACTTCTGCTTATCCTGTACTTAGATTATTGTAGGTAGAATTTTGGAACTTTGTTTTCTTAAGGTTGTAAATGCCTTTGATACATCTACCCATCTTCTGGTCACTGACTTGCCACAACCAATAATTGCATATATATCGCAAATTATGCCATATCAAATACTAGATTTCACAGAAGGCTAACATGGTGTGCAGGAAAAAATGGAGAAGTACATACAGGCAGGACATAAAAGAACAGTAATTGTCACATTGTACTTCACTGCTGGAGTTGGATTAAATATATGCAAAATAACCTTAATGTTAAAAAAAAAAAGAAAAGAAAATTCACATTTAAGTGGAGATTTTTTTACTATGACGCACAGAAGGAGGTACATTGTAGGAGACATTGCCTGGAAAACTGTAAAACATCTGCATCAACAGTTGCCAGCTCCATGACATAGAGAAATAACACCCTAACTAGGACCCTGATGACCTGCATTCATGTAACTACCTTGGCACTGGAGAAGACATTTGGGGGGAAGAAAGCAGCTGAAGCCAGCTTGCCCACCCTGGGAGGCTGGGAAGAAAGTTGAAGTCCTGTCTGTTGCAGTGCTGACATCTACAGGACAGCAAAACAGTACATGATTCAACACAAGGGCCAGAGACATATGTTTTAGTCTGCCAAAGCTGCAGTAAAAGTAAACTTTATTGTCCTTTAGAACTACACATGTGCAGCCTAAATGAAATTTCATGCATCAGATCGAAACACACGCAAGTAAAGGGATAAACATAAGTAACAAATACAGTGCTACTCCCAATACATACAAGAAAGAGCAGAGACATTTACCAACACTCGTATATGAAGAGAATACCCTCCCGTGAGTTAAATTAACTACCCTATTTATAGTAAAACAAAACTTTTGAAATGCTTAAGTTATTTGTCTAATATTGCACTTGAGTAAGTTAAATAATACTGACTATGGATATAATAATAAATATTGCACTTCCTTGGAATATATGTAAGTTTAGATTGTACAAATAAATAAAAATTGACTTGTGTCCAGACCCCTGGGTCTAGTGCCTGAGTTCAGAACTCTTCCAGCATCCTTCAATTTATCTCCCACACGCACAGAGGAGGGAAAAGGAGTAACAGGCTCTGTATGTAAGCAGGTGTACACATTTTTTTTTTAATTTTATTTTAAACATTTCTTAACATGTAAGACCCCTGGACACAGTGTCGCACTCTTATTGCCACATTGAACCTCCTCCTTATGACTTCAGTCAAGGACGTGCTTTATATCCTTACCTTCTTGAAAATTAATTTGGATTTATCCCCCAACTTCTAACACAAGGATAACCTAATTGCCCTTGTGCCTTGTGTAAGCATATGGGGATAAACCCAAGTTCATTTTTTAAGAAGTGTAGGAGTATTAAGCAAGCCGCTGAGTGTAGTCACATGGAGGAGGTTCAACATGGTATTAGGAGTGGTAGGATAGTGGCATGTTTAAACAGTACAAGTACATTCATGAAAGACTGTACTTGGCAACAGCAGATTTCCCTAGAGTAATAGGGCTAGAACCAAGATAAACCCATTTTACTGAGGTGTCATCTATGTTGCAAAATGTTTCACTTGAGAGTTATAAGACTGATTGATGATTGAAGCAAATGTCTACAAACATACACACATATACACACGTGTGTATGAAATGGAATATAGGCATTCTGTCATATGTAATGATTTTTAAATTTTTTTTTATTTTTGGAAAACATTCAACAAAATCCAAGACGGATACCTGGGAGAATAGAAATGAATACAAAGAGCTTATTTAGCAATTAAGGATAAATGTTGCTAGGCACCCTGGTATAAAGGAACATGTTTTTAGATCTGGTGTACTAAAAATGAGAGCTGCTAAGCTGTGAAGTTCTATTTAATTTTTTGTGTAAATATTAATGCATGCATTTGATTTTTTAATAATATGTGTTTTAAATGTAAAATTCTTAGTTGAAAAAGTATACTCTTCCTTTAAAAGATCTTTTAATCACGAATCACACTATTTTAATCTATGTATAACTTTTTAAACACCTTTATTGAATTATCACTTGTGACACTGCCATGTTTAAATGTATATAAAAGTAATCAAAATGCATTAAGTCAAAATTAACTAACATTATGCTTCACATATATTGCTATGTCATATAACCTAAGCAACATTACATAAATTATTCAATTCCTGCCCCTTTTTTTAAACAAGAAACATCTTTATTAAACCATCACTTATGACACAAGCAATCATACATTTATATAAATGAAAACAAACCACACCTAGATAATCCTAGTTGCAAGCATTTTACATCACAAACCATACTGGCACACAACCATTTGCAAACATTATACATCACTTATAATCTAGCAAACACAAGCAGCACCAGACAAATGCTCTGCCCTGAATAAAGAGGACACATGCTCTGCCCTGAATAAATAGATAGTGACAGCACACACCAGTTTAAGCTTTTGGTCATTGACAGAACAGCAGCAGATGAGAGGTTGGGAGATGTAAGAAATAAGACAGAGATCAGTGAAACGAGATGGATAGTGAGGTTGAGAGCAGATAGTGGCAAAGGTCTGAATGATGAAGTTCCTTTAAAACCTATTTTGAAGGTTAGACTTCTGTTCAGGTAAAGTGTTGCTGAGTTTTAGGTGTGCATTTATAAGTCATTACATAAGTTAGTCATTTTCTGTATAGACCCTTCTGTGTGTGTGACCCTTCTGGGGTTATGTCCTTTCCCTTTTTATTTTATATTCTTTATCTTAACAGTTGTATATATATTTAGGCTTTTGAGAAGTTTTTGTTTTTAAGTAAATACTGTGATATTTTTTATTTTGTCAGTGATTTTATTACATTGTTTAGTGGCATGTTATATACTGTTTTTGATATTTACTGTTATTTTTAGGTATGTGCTCCTTTAATTGTTCAACTGATTCTATCACAAGGATGAGCAAAGTTTTCTTTGTTATTTAATGCATAATTTGTCTGTTAACTTCCGAGGAAGCAGTGGAAGAACTGCGAAACCGCTTACATGCATGTGTTTTTTTTTGTTTTGTTTTTTTTTACAGTAAAATCGTTTTAATTAACGTGGCTCTGACATTCAGTTGCACTGCCCTTCTGTGGATTTTTGGACATCACTTCTAATCTACCCAATCGTTTTCAGTCAAGCATTACATAGCTCTTTTAAATCCTGCCTTCTTTTAAACTTCATTCCTCCCCTGTATGTATTGTTCCCACAGTTCCCATTTTTTCCTTTGTAGTTTGCTCCTACCTTTTTCTAAAGATCTCAGTTCCATTTTTCTCTCTGTTACTATATTCACTACTTCTAATATAGTTGGTTTAGATTTTGATTTTCTAGTAATTGCTTTTTTGGTGACCACCATAATTAGAGACAGCAAGGCCTTACCATGTCTAGGCAGTTCCGATTCTGTATCATAGCACAGAAAAATCATCTCCCTTTCCACACCATCTGCCCACCCAACATCTCCAACAGTGCATCCCGCTGGGAATCCTTAAAGTCCACCAAATCACTGCACTCCCAGAAAATATGTTCAAAATTACCTCTCTTTATTTATTTTATTTATTTGCAGTTGGTTTACCAGGATAGTCCATTGGACCAAAAATAACCCGTTTTCAATGGAGTCCTGGGGAGAAAAGCCACAAAAACAAGTAGCAAGGTTACAGTAAGGTATTTGGTTACAATTATTCCGTTACTATGGACTAATAAAAAATGAAAGGAAAAAGGAAACTTTGGAAATACAGCAGACTACTGAACAAATATACAGATATTACAATTCTTGTAAAGCAGAAAACAAAAAGTTTACAATATAGAAACTGAGAAGCTTTTACAACTTTAGGGTAGGTTACATGCATTCAGGATAAATAGCTTAATACAAGCAAGAGCAAGATCTATGATCTTAGGAGAGTAAGTGGAAATTACCAGTATGAATAGGGGAGGAGATTATGTGGGGTGGGAGCAGGAGCAGGGGCATTCCCACTGGGATATTAGGTGTGAGTGAAGGGATTTTTTTGAATGAAAAGTGATTTGAGATAGTACGAATGGATGGGGATAGGGAGTTCCAGAGACAAGCTAGACTGTAGGATAGGAAATTTTTTCCTGGGGGACGAATTGGTTTATACAATTCAATTAGGTTTTGGTTGTTGGATCTTAGTATTCTATCAGGGAGGTGCATTTTAAAGGTAGAGGAAAGGGAGGAGCAGAGGGAAGGGTTGAAGATGAGCTTGTGTGCAAGAGTCAGTTGGACGTAGGTGAGGTGAATGGGTAGTTCTAACCATTTTAGTTTGTGGAGAGATGAACAGTGGTGTGGGGAGGACTTACAGGTGGCAGCAAACTTGGCAATTTTGTTATAGCAAGAGGAGAGTTGTGTTTTGATTGAAAACTGTAGGTTAGTTAGGAGTGAGGCTCCATAAAGAAGGGAGGGGATGTGAAATGTGGTAGAGAGGGTGAATTTAGTGTAAGATAACGATTCTGTCGGTAGAGCATGCCACATTTTTGGTGGGTTTTTTTATGTTTAATTGAAGGTGGGAGTTGAATTTAAGCTGACTGTCAATTTGGACCCCAAGTAATTTGGCCTCAGATACCAGTTCGAGAGATGTATTGTTATGACTAGTAATAGAGAAAATACTTTGAAAGAGGTAGCTTTGAAGGGGGTGAATACCATTAATTTGGTTTTGGAGGCATTGAGTACAAGATGATGTTTTTTTCATCCATTGTTCGATGGTTGAGAATGCATCTTGTGTAAGCTTTAGGAGTGTAGGGATGGAGGTAGCAGAACAGATAATAGTTGAATCATCTGCGTATTGGATAATTTTTGTAAAAGAGATGGAGTTATGGAAATCGTTTATGAATATATTGAAAAGAAGGGGACCCAGTATGGATCCCTGGGGAACACCGGTTGGGGTACTGATGAAAGGAGAGGTGGCTTTTTTCTATCTTACTGCTTGATATCTATTGGATAAGTAGCTAGTGAATCAGTTCAGAGAGGAAGGTGACAAGTTAAGCTTAGAGAGTTTTGTTAGGAGTAGATTGTGGGAGATGGTATTGAAGGCCTTAGAGAGGTCAAGCAGGAGAGTAGAGACAATGTGGCCAGAGTCCCGGGCTTTGTTCACAGCTTCCAGGAAGGAAAGGAGTGTGGTCATAGTACTGTGACTGGGTCTGAAACCATGTTGTGTTGGAGTTAGTAGGTTATTGTCTAAGAGGTGTGGTAGGAGTTGTAGATGGATACACTTTTCTAAAAGTTTAGAGATAGGAGACAGGATAGCGATGGGACGGAAATTAGTGATATTGTTATTGCTGCCGCCTTTGTGCAATGGTACAACAAAAGCCTTTTTCCAGATTTGGGGTGCTGAGCTTTCTTGAATGGAACGGTTGATTAAAATGCTGATGGAGTAGGCAATGGCTTTGGCAGCTATGCTAAGAAAGTAAGAAGGAATGTTATCAGGGGCATTAGAGCATGGTTTCAGTTTCTGAAGCAGTTTTTTTTTATGGTAGATGTGGGTATAGGTTTTAGTGAGAATGGTGGAGACTGGGGGAGAATTTGAGGATGTTGATGATGGAGAGGAGATAAGAGGAGAAGCAGAGGTAAGGGGTGAAAAGTTGGTAGAGGAGAATGGGGTGTAGTGGGGGGTGTGGTAGGGTTGGAAGATGAAAAAGATGAGGTTAGTTTGGAGATTAGAATCAATGAAGGTGGTGTTGAATTGAGTGGCCAAATCTATGTCTGGAGCATTAAGGTCTGAGCTGGGGTTATCTGGTTTGCTGGGATTAAGGAGGGTGGAGATACCTTTCCAGAATTTTTGAGGGTTTGTTTTATTGTTGTTTTGGTGTATGGAGAAGTAATTCTGTCGATCAGAAATGATGAGCTTTTTTTACTTTGTTTCTGAGTGTTTTGTATTCATTTTGAGCTGAGGGGGTCCTGTATTTCTGATATGATGACCATGCTTTATCTTTGAGGTGCATAGTTGCTAGTGTGTTTTTTGTTAACCAAGGGGCAGTTTTGTTTTTTATTATTTTGTTTTTATGGGAGCATGGTGCTCTAGGAGGTTTAAGAAAGTTGAGTTGAAGTGGGTGACTGCTTGTTCTAGGGGTAGAGTTTTTAGGGTGTTCCAGCTGATTGATTTTAGAGAGTTGGAAAAGGTAGTGGGGTTGAAGTTTTTTGGCAGAGAGTAGTAATAAAATTATGAGTAATATGTAGGGGTGACGCAAGTCTATGTGTGAATGTGGGCAAGTGGTCACTAAGGGAATCGGGCAGGGTGCCACTATTTGAGAAATAATGAGGGTGGGAGACTAATATCTAGTCTAGGGTACTACCACTGGAGAGGTTTTTTGAGGGCTGGGTTATGGAGTTGATCATCTGGGAAAAATTGTATAGGTTAATGTTAAGTGGGTTTATGGGAGACTGTATAGTGGACCAACTGATATTCAGGTCTCCCAAAAGTATAATTTTGTTGTTAATGTTGTTGGAAAGCCAGGAGAGGATGGCCTCGAGTGTAGAAATATTTTTGCCGGGGGGGAAGTAGAGGGAGGCTATACATATGTGTTTGTGTTTATTTACTTGAAGTAATGCCAGGAGTAGTTCTCCATTATTGAATTGGGGAGTTGGTTTGTTATAAGGAGCAACTGATGAAGATAAGTGTAGAAGGGCTACTCCTCCTCCTTTGTTGGTTCTGTCTTTTCTGATTATAGAGTAGTTGGGTGGTATTATTTCAGAATCTTTTATATGGGGTTTTAACCAAGTTTTGGAGATGGACAGGATGTCTGGTTTGTTATATGTAAGCCAGGCATTCAAATTAGGGATTTTGTTAACTATACTTTGGGCATTTAAGGAGGTGAGTAGTATGGATTTATCTGTTGAGGGGGGTGGGGAGGGGCCTGGGTTGGGGTGTATGCCTCCTGATAGTAGAATGTAAGTCAGATATAGGATTAGATTGGAGAGGTACTTTGTCTGCTTAGAGTCAGGGTTGAGCTTTGCTAGATTTATGAGGGATGTGTTAGTTGCTGAAGGGATAGGATATTTGTGAGGAGTAATAAGTTTATAAGGGAAGAGAATATGATGTTGTATGGGGTATAGGCATGGAGGTATTGAGAAGTGTGAATATAAGACAGGTGGGCTAAGATGGTTTGTAGTATGAAAGGATGGAGTGTGGTTGGAGTTAGTTGGCTGGGTGAGGTAGTTGATACAGGATATGGTGAGGAGAAGTAGTAGTTGGATAGCGAAGGGATAGGGCTATTGAGAGCATAGTGAGATAGGTTACTGACAGTAGGTATGTTGTGACTGGCAAGTTTACTAGGGCAAGAGAGTTTTAAGTTTGGGGAGGAGACTGAGAGGGGAGGTAAAGTAGAGTGTTGGTGAACATGGGAGGGAATAAGAAGTGGGTGTGGAAGGGTGGAGGTGACTTGTTGGTTGGGGCAGGGTGATGGGTGTGGCTATAGGGTATACGTGTAGAGGTACTGGGGTGTGTGGGAATTGGGGGCAGGGTAGGGGGGGGCAGAGTGAGCCCTCAGGGCAAATGGAGCGGCTAGAGCTGAGGGAAGGCTGAGGATGAACAAGAAACAATATGGGGAGTACTAATAGCTGAAGGTGAGTCCAGGGGACAGGGATTTGGTGGAATGGGGTGAGCCTAGAGTTGAGAAAGGGGAGTAGAGAAAACTTTAATATAGATTTATGCAGTTACCAAAAAATAAAGTAAATAATAAATAATAAAAATAAAGTAAAGATATAATAAGTCAGAAATTGTGAGGAGATATTGCCATCTAGTGGACAATAGCTACAGTACACCTGAGGACAGATCCCTAGAGTGGGAGGAAAGTGGAGAGTCTAGTGTAAACCAGAGGGCTAGAAGAAGGACCAGTGTGTGGGAAACAGAATTTAGAAGGGTTAGGCTGCTGGCTGTCCTGGCAGGTGAGCATGCTAAACCACCTAGCAAGGACTTCAGGCAAATACAATCTGATATGTAGGATTAGCAACAGTTACACATACTTTCTTGATTTCTTTAATGGCTGTTCTTCAGGGGGAGGCTTGCTCCTATTCCCGTAATGGGAAATTAACATGTTCTGTCTACCTAAGGAAAAATTTTCTGGAGTCTACTTGAGGTATAAAAATATCTTTGTAAACATTTCCAAGCAAAAATCCTAAATCTAGATTTTGTTGCATTTTTGGGAGACATACATATATCCTCCCATTGTTTCTTTGTGAATTGCTTAACCAGTCTCTCTTCCCCATCTTTTCTAACCTACTCCGATTCTTATAGTTATCATGCAATATTTTGTATGCTCTACTAATTATTCCTATATTAATGGTAGCTAATGCTCTCGATTCTACTAAAAACTCTACCAGTGCTGTTCTTTCATTTAGGACCCCGCTATTTTTTTCTCTCTGCCTATACTCTGATATCAATCCTTGATAGGGAAGGCAATCTCTAAACTGCAGGCCAAATAAATTATTGGTATCTTCCCATTCTATCATCTTTCTCTCTTTAGTTATCCATTACTTTGGCTCCTTTGCCAGTTTTCTCCAATAAATTCCAGCCCCCTCTTGCCTATTGTCTGTATCCCTAATTGCAATCATCCCTATCGGCAGAATCTCCTTTCTCCATTCCCATGTTGCCTTACTTCTTGGAATACTTTCTGCTACTTTATGGATATAATATTCTGTATGATTATTGTTCTCCTTAAAGGTCTGCTGATATGAATGATGGTTTAGTTCTGATGAAGTTCTGTTATGTTGTGTGGGTAATGAAAACACTTTTCTTTGCAAGTATACTGTGGTGTGGTTTGAACTTTTGTTTGGGACAGTCTCATCTATGTTGGATTCTTCACAAAAAGGATGAACCAGTATTTGTAAAGAATTATAAGGGTCCTTGAGTCATCTCCCCCACCCTAACAGAACTCATTCCGATGGATGACATATTCTGGACTGGAATCATTTGTATTCTACTTGTCCTGCTCCAAGGAAAGCTGATGCACTCTATAAACCCAAATGGAGTGGAATGATATTCTGACTAAGCATCACAAGGCAGCTTCCTCTACTTTTTATAAACCTTCCCTGCTGTCTTTAGGCCATCACTTAATGACAGCATAAAATGTTTGTAAGTGTTTTACTAATGTTTCCACTTACCTTTTTGCTACCTTAGTGAAATAAAATACTTTTTAATAGTTTGCAGGCGGTCATTAAACAATACTTGCATAGAGCATACAGGCATCAAAAAGGGTATGTTGTCTGGGATACCAAACACCTTTACTAAATCCCTTCTTACAGCCATGGTTATTCACATTACAGGGAAAATGAATGTGGTTATAAACTCATTTAGCTCCAGTTTCTGGCCCCTCCTAGAAGTGAGTATGGAAGAGACCAGTCAGATCAGGATCTTTTGGGAATGGGACAGCCATAGAGTGACCTCGGTTTAGCAGAACTGGTCGAGGCTCATAGTGGCTATATTCTTTTTTTGCGTTCCTTGCCAGAGAAAACTCTTGTATGCCCTTTGTCCTTTCCCTTTTATTCCATGATTTCCCACAAATTGCAGAGGAGAAAGACCACAACACATGCCCATTAGTGGCCATGAAGGATATGGTTTCAGCTTTCACATTTAAGAAGTAGTGCCTATCCTATCATCTCCATGACGTGGAAGTTCCCCTCCACATTTGAGGCAACATTCATTCAGTTCCATCTTTGGCCCTCTTTGCTCCAGCAGAGCCATAGATATCACCCGATCTTCTAGCAGGAGTTTGTGTGACTGAAGGCTGACAAACTCTTTCATACATTAAGCACAAATAGGCTTGGGAACCAAGGTTAAGCAGGCATGTAGAAATTTACAGCATTTTGGCTGTTATTAGGAGATGCTTTCCACAAGTAGTGAGTTAGTTAGTTTGGACTGATAAGAAGTATGTCATTGCAGTACAGTCCACAGAAGTTTGGTCCAGATGCTTGAGAGTAAGTGCAGAAGTCAGGTCAAATATCCAGCATTCTAGAATATTAATTATATTCAGGAAAAAAATAAATAATTCTGAGTATGAGTGGAGAAACTGTGAACATAATTCATGCTGTTTCAGTTTATCAACACTGTTATTGGAGACACTAAGATTTGATTTGAATATTGCTGACATCTACTTCCACTGTATGTAATAAAACATTCTTAACCAAACTACAGTGTATGCAGACTTTTATTCTGAAAGGTGCAAGAATATTTGGCACATAAAGGAAAGGCTCATATCTGTTCAGCACAGTTCTGGGTAATTAAAAGATAGACATTCATTCCAGTCTCATTCGAGTTTATTCAAATTATTTGTAGTTCATTGCAGTGTTCTACAGTGATTTTAATTCTTACAGTATGGAAAAAACGTTATCTTTTGCTTCACATCAAAACAAATTATTTTGCAACCCAGAACAGCAGCATAATTTTAAATGTAAAGTTAATGTACAGCATGTACATATATTGCTTGCAGTGATCAATTGTTTGCTGCTTGCATTAATTTATCTGCATCCTATTTATTTGATAGCCTTTTCAGTATTTATGCTATGGCAGTCTGAAGGTGTAATCATTCCTTTGAAGACTAAGATTATCAAGGTGCAAAGATTTCCCACCTATGTATTTTTGTTACTTTTAATTTGTGACTGTTCTGTATTGTTTTAGGGTCTATATTAGAACATTGAAGTTACAGAACTTCAAATGTTCTAATATCGACCCCTAGTAACCAAAAACTGATATTGAAAATTCAGAACAGTGAATTTTTTCCTGGGGAAAAAATTTGCTGTTCCAAAACACATACACACAACACAAACACACCAAACAAACAACAATCCATACACATACACCTAAAATCTTACATCTAACCCTACACTAAACTGTACATACACCACTATCTACCCACTTACCTTAATCCAAACCCTAACCCTAAGGTCCGTCACTATCGCACACATATCTCACCTGCGCCCTAACCCTAACATCCACACATTCGCACACTTACCTGACCCGCATCCTAACCCTCACATCCACACAATCGCACACTTACCTGAACCTGACCCGTAACTTTCCACCACAGTGCTGAAAATAGTGAAGTGACAGAATGGACAACTGAATTCTTTCCCTAGGAAAGAATTCGGTTTTCTGAAACTTAGCTATTTTCAGCTTTCGCTTATTAGGGTTCGATATTAGAACATTCGAAGTTCTGAAACTTGTTTTACTAGAGTTTTAACCTAAAATATGATGAGGCATACATTAAGTGATTTCTAACTGAACATGAAAGTAATAAAACCAGGAAACTGTATAACAGCAGCCTAATTGGATAATGGGTAAGCACCATAAGTGTGTGTTCTGCTTCTGGGGCAACTGACCCTGTTTGAGAGTTGTAATTGCAAAATAACTTTACCGAGTGATGTTCTCAGGCAGTCACTATTATCAGGATTTCTATAAAAAAGAAGTCTTATCTATTCAGCTTTTAATCATGAGCATTTGCATTTTTTCTGGTGAGGTCTGGGAAATTACAAAGAATATTAAGACAGACTAATCAGTAATGTAGAAAAAACTCCATACAAATAGAAGTATTATACACTGACGCATTTAAACTATTAAAGCAGGATAATATAGTAAAAAATAAAGGTTATTTCTATTTCTTGATTTCTTTTAGCTGTGCAACCTGAAATAGAGATTGCCTAACACATGTCAAATGCAGGATAGATCAGTTGTAATTTATTGCTAAGCACCTCACAAATGCAGGAATAGATAATTTTGAATGCCATTTTTTGGCATGCATTTCTTGCTATATAGTATAGGATACATTGGCTTGCAGGGAGCTGCTTGATTTGACATAGGACATCCATTTGCAATGTTGACAACATGAGTTCTGGAGTGAGTTCATGTTGTAAGAATGATCAGTGAGGAAGGGCAGGTGCAGTGGCTTTTGCCCAATGTCTCCTATAATGGGTGAAGGTTGAGGGACTCACTGCAGTTTTTGGAAACTTTGGTAGAGATCAGAGAGTCATTCATGCCAGCAAAGTTACTAAATGATGGAGAAATGGGGGTTGGGGGCATTATAGGCATTCTGCATATGCTAAGTGGAAGCGTTTGGCTTGTATATTGGATGTCACTATCTGTCATGATTCTCCAAACAAGGGTAAGGTGGCTAGTTGCAACTTCATGAAGGTTTACCTGGTTTCATCCTCTTCCAACAAGATCTGCTGTACAGTTCTCATTTGGAAAAGGTGGTAAAACTCTGCCTCTGGAAACTAGATCTGCAGACGAAGGAATATATTCAAGCTTAACTGTAAAGACCAGTATAGAAGCTTGGTAAGGTAGGAGTTGATGTCTCATATCTGAATGTTTGCAGCAGACAGAGAAAATCTGTTGGGGGAAGCAACACACACACACACATTTTTACCACTACATTGAACCAGGTGACCAGCAGGTATGGGTAGAAGGGGTCTTTCCACTTTACATAATTATGTGCAGCATGAAGTCCTTCTGCATTACTATCTTTTGCACTCTAGTATCATTGATTCTATATTTCAGTATATTAAACTCATTGATTTGATTTTTAGTGGTCGAAATAAAACTCTCAGATCACTGTAAATGTCTCTATTACAAGTGGATAGTGTAGATATTTCTTTTTTCCACTGATGGTTTCTTTCTCTGCACTTGCATTTGTTCAGAAGTGAGAAGGTGATGGTGTTTATTTACTCACTTACTTTTGCCACTATAGTGGCCTTTTCTTGTCTTTTTCCGTTTAGTGTATTGCATTTTACTCAATGATAAATGTCTGGGCTGCTTTTATCCCTGTTTCTTGGTTAAAGATGGTATAGTTCTTCCATGGCAATGAAATGGAATGAATATGGGGAAAGGGTGGACTTGAATTCAGTGTAGGATTTAATTTACTTGTTAACCATTTAAGTGAACTGATCCATTTCAGACCATTTTCAGCCGTAACCCAGGACTTGAGGGGGCCTTAAAGATAAAACACTTCTGTATGGACAAACCAAGTTCCCCACATTTATTAGAACATTTGCTTAAACACAAATTAAAATATTAGTAAAAAACCGTGCCAAAGGCTCGAAGGTACTTGTAAACACTTTAAGAAATAAAACTGGTAAGCGCTTTCATAAAAACTTCTTCTGACCATGTCATTATCATCAATAATGTTCAAAAGTAGGCAGTCATTCAGTATAGAGCGCACCCTATAAATGACATAATGTACATCAGAAATAGCAAGTTTCTCATAAGTCAATTCATCATTTAAAAGCTGTAACACTGAACTCACATATTTATCAAAGTCCATAACCACTAGTCCACCTCCTTTATCTGCTGGCCGAATATAAATTGAGTTGTTATTGCGAAGCCTATTTAAGGTTTGCATCTCTTTGATAGTTGCATTAAAAAAGCGTTTTGTGTTCTCAGACTGCTCAATATTCAATGCTAGTCCCAAATCATGCTCACATAAGTTGCAAAATACTTCTAATGTGGCATTTAGTGGTGGATTAAAAGTACTAGGTCTTTTAAAAGTATTTACAGTTTGTTCAGTAGGAAATGACAATTTCAACATAACATTGCGTGCAAATAAACAAATGTCCATTAAAACTTCACCCAAGATGAGCACGCTGCATGAATAAAGGATAAACCTCTTTGCAGGACATTATGCTCATCCATATCTAATGTCCTTGTAGAAAATTAAAAATTAATCCATTGTGCCTTTGGCTCACATCCTCTTCAGTGTCAACACTAGTTAAGTGTCTTGCTGTTCCATGCGACGCTTCCGCCCCCTGCTTTCTGAGCGACCTCTCTCCTGCTTCCTTTTGTCTTGAATAGGGAGCGGTAATTTTGAAAAAACTTTTTCATTAATATCAGTTACCAAAGTCTCTCTAGGACGCATGTCTAACTGTGAGGAAGTAGCAGCACAGGAGGTCGTAGAGAGTGAACTAGCACTCATCACTGGTGCTGACATAAGTATAGGTGTAGCATTCAATTCCATAGCCGGCCCTTCTCTCGGGTCACTAACTCCATTAACATTATTAGCAATGCCATCATGCTTATTTCTTAAATTACTAGGCCCCTCAGTATTGCGAGCATTACGATCTTGCACATTCTTTCTAGGCCAAGGGAACACTGCACCATTCTTAAAATCGTGCATGTCCCTTTTTAATTTTTGTGCCTTTTGCTGTTTCAGTCTTAGTTCATATGCTAATACATTAGTATAAACTTCATCTAAATAAATGTCCACAGTGGAGGATGGAAAATTGTCAGTTAAAAATGTTGCTTACTTTTAACTGAATAAATTAGAGTTCCAAGGGCAGGAAATAGTCTGTAAGCATCCTAATATATGCAAAACTTGTATCCAAATTCAATTTCTGCCAGTTCTTTAAAAGCTCAGGATGCTGCATATACCATATGTAGGCATAACAAAAATACATAGACCTCTCTGTATTACCTTAAACTCCAGGCAAGCCTCCATATGCATCCTCTGCCATTGATAGCATTTAAGTTGAAAAAAGCTGTTTTCAAGTTCCGCTACTGTGGTTTTTAGTACCTCAGTGTCTATATCTGCAGTTGAAACTTCGGCAACGTTATCAAGCACATTCATGGAAAGTAAAGGGTTAGAATCCATTCGCAAAAGATGTTGAAATGAGTCTTTATGTCTGAGTAAATCCAACAGTTGGATTATAGTCTAATTCTATGTTATTACCTTCAGCCATGATTCTCGTCCAGAAAACTGCAAAAATAATATAAAAAAGCAAAACCACCAAATGACAATCAGAAGCACATAAAACATAAAATATTAGTAAAAACAACTGTGCCAAAGGGTTGAAGGTACTTGTAGACACTTTAATAAATAAAACTGGTAAGCGTTTTGGTAAAAACTTCTTCAGACCATGTCAAATTACACAATTCATTTGTTAAATACAGATTTAAAAAAGAAGCAGCCAATAAAATGTGCAGTTCACAAACACATGATGAAAAAACAATTAAGACCTCCTATTCTTCAAATTAGGTTTTAAAGAAACCTGGTCATTTAGTCCAAAAGCTTTATCAGCTAGCAGATGTAGTATCCAAAACAATTCACGGCTTTCTGTATAATTAATAATATCACCAAGTTTACCATTGAAGGCTACACCTATGCTTATGTCAGCACCAGTGATGAATGCTAGTTCACTCTCTATGACCTCCGGTGTTGCTACTTCCTCACAGCTAGATGCGTGTCCCAGAGAGACTTTGGTCACTGATATTAATGAAAAGGATTTTTCAAAATTGCCACTCCCTATTTGAGACAAAAGGAAGCAGGAGAGAGGTCGCTCAGTCAGCAGGGGGCAGAAGCGTCGCATGGAACAGCAAGACACTTTACTAACGCCGACGCTGAAGAGGATGTGGGCCAAAGGCACAATGGATTAATTTTTAATTTATCTACAAGGACATAAGGTATGGATGAGCATAATGTCCTGCAAAGAGGTTTATCCTTTATTCCAGCAGCATGCTCATCTTTGGGTGAAGTTTCAATGGACATTTGTTTATTCGCCCGTAATGTTATATTGAAATTATTTCCTACTGAACAAACTGTAAGTACTTTTAAAAGACCTAGTACTTTTAATCCGCCACTAAATGCCACATTAGAAGTATTTTGCAACTTATGTGAGCATGATTTGGGTCTAGCACGGAATATCGAGCAGTCTGAGAACACAAAACGCTTTTTTAATTTAACTATCAGAGATACAAGCTTTAAATAGGCTTTGCAATGATAACTCAATTTATATTTGGCCAGCAGATAAAGGAGGTGGACTAGTGGTCATGGACTTTGATAAATATGTGAGTTCAGTGTTGCAGCTTTTAAATGATGAATTGACTTATGAGAAACTTGCTATTTCTGATGTACATGATGTCATTTATAGGGTGCGCTCTTTATTGAATGGCTGCCTACTTTTGAACATTATCGATGATAATATTTTTGCGTTTTGCTGCGTTGATTCTCCTTTGAAACCAAGTTTCTATGCATTACCTAAAGTACATAAAAGCCTATCCAATCTGCCCCAGAGACCGATTGTCTCAGGACGGGGGGTGGGCAACTGAAATGATTTCCATCTATGTGGAATGACGTTTAAGATCAATACTAGATAACTATTTGGTGGTTCTTAATGACTCTGGACAATTTCTGTCACAATTATTTGATTATTGCTCTAGGGTGGATTCATGTGCTAATTTTCTTTTTGTAACATTAGACATATGCTCTTTGTTCACAGTGATAACAAATGACAGTGGTTTGGAATTTAAGTTTTTGCAAGACGGTGGAACATATGATCTAAAACAGATTTAATATGTTTATTTATAGAAACCATCTTGGATAATGTCTTACCTTTGATAACTGTTATTACAGGCAGAAGATCGGAGTGGTCATGGGAACCCCCTGTGCCAACAGTTATGCTAATATGGTGTTGGCACATTGGGAAAAGACATGTCCTAACCAATAATAGTTTTTTGGATCGTATAAAGTTCTACAATCGTTTTGTAGACTGTTTTTTTTTTTTTGTTATGGGAGGGAACTATAGAATATTTTATGTGCTTTTTAGAGTACTTACATGGTACTACACATTTTCTTAAATTTACCAGCAGTTACTCTAAACAACAGATAGACTATTTGGATATACAGCTAGAGAAAGATGCCTCTGGCAATATTGTTACCAGTCATTGTAGGAAAGACTGTAACAAAAATCATATATTACATAGAAATAGACTACATCCCCCACATATTTTTAAAAACATCATTAAGGGTTAAGCAATGAGACTCTCTCGCGTTAACAATAAGGAAGATAGATTTATGACAGATCCTGGGAGTACTAGGAAATGAATTATTAGCAAGGGGGTATAGGAACGGCGAAGTAGAAAAAGGCATTAATGAGGCTAAAGCACTTAGGGGCAGTAGAAACTCTCCTTATTTTTCAGATACAAACTAGGAATGAAGTATGTGGATCAGTTACCAGTTATAACGCACCAAGGGTAAATGTAACATATTCCAGTAATATTAAGAATATTTGTGACATAAAAAAGAACTGGCATGTTTTGACATCGGATAGTACAATTAATGCTATAATAGGAACAGAACCAACTTTCTCAATCAGGAATAAAAAGTTCCTGAAAAGGCTACTATGTTACAAGAGCCCTATAACCAGTAAGAGCAGTAATACACAGGACTTTTCCTTGTGGCTCCTGTAATGTTTATTATTTAATTGATGCACATAATAGCTTTGTTCAACCTTATACTGGTGCTACATATAATTTTAAAGTTCATGCAACATGCAGGACAAAAATTTAGTTTACTTGGCACAGTGCAATGTCTGCAAAAATTTTACATAGGCAAAACAAATAGTATGCTATTTGAAAGAATGAGGGAGCATCAGAGGGACATCACAAATTCTAATAACTCTCTGGCTAGGCATATTAAAGACACTGATATTACACATAACTTTAATTTAAAGTTATTGAGATGGTAAATTAAAATGGTAAACTTGGCGATATTATTAATTATGGAAAGCCCTGAATTGTTTTGGATACTACATCTGCAAGCTGATAAAGCTTTTGGACTAAATGATAAGGTTTCATTAAAACCTAAATTGAAGAATAGGAGGTCTTAATTGTTTTTTCATCATGTGTTTGTGAACTGCACATTTTATTGGCTGTTTCTTTTTAAATCTGTATTTAACAACTGAATTGTGTAATTTGACATGGTCTGAAGAAGTTTTCAGGAAAGCGCTAACCAGTTTTATTTGTCCCGGTCCCTTCAATAAACACACCACACCGAATGACATTTGATGACCTTTATTAAAACTTCTATAACATAGCTTTGTTCACCAAATTCATTATTTACAACTGAACATAATATCATTGATTCTAAACCCAGCATAAACATCCTTGTAATGTTAATCAGGACAGAGTACTCACCCTGCCCAGTAAGCAGCATCCATACCTGTGCTAACTTACCTTACTTATGAAGTGCCATCCTTGTAATGCTAATCAGGCAGCGTACCTACTCACCCTGCTCAGTAAGCAGGGTCCATACCTCTGCTCGCCACTTTACTTATGAAGCACCATCCTTGTAATGTTAATCAGGGCAGCGTACCTACTCACCCTGCCCAACAAGCAGGGTCCATACCTCTGCTCACTTACTTTACTTATGAAGCAGCATCCCAGTCTAACTTCATACACCATTCATTGAATTACCTTCCACCAAATAAGCAGCATCCTTAACTCAGCTTACCCATCTATTCAGGAGCTTCCTCCAGCTGCTCATTTTCCTTTCCCCAGATCCTTGAAATGATCATCCATACACCAGAGGGGGGAACAGAAGAGGCAAGCCTCTCCTTCTTCTCCGCCAACCAGCCTGACCAGGCTGTTCCCCCTCCTTCTACCCAAAATTGTTCACCTCCCATAACGGAAGGGTTAAGCCAAACATCATTCGATTGTACCCATCATCTGTAAAGCCCTTAGACTCCTGCATACCATCCCTGAAGCACACACCTAATAAAACTAAATAAAGTAGGATTACCCATGACTCCACTGAACCACCGGGACCGCCACTCCAAGAGAATACATTCTTTTAGACTACTTCCTTCCAGCCACTAATCATGGCTCAACCTGGACGGAATGATAACCTATAGCCACAACCCTGTCAACTGTAGCATATCGCCTTAGCCTACCAAATTCACATGCAACTAACAACAGGAAAAACTGCAATCCAAATTGTAGCTTGCTACAGATCACCCACCATGTCCCAGGACCCCCACTCCACATTCCTGGAAACACTGGGCAACATAAAGGTCCTACCAAATACCCTAATATTGGGTGATTTCAACTACCCAAACATTAACTGGGAGAACTACTCAAGTACAAACTCTCTTGCCCAACATTTCCTAGAATTTATAAATTCTAATACCCTGGATCAACTGGTCAACACCCCCTCCAGAGGTGACAACATATTGGACCTGGTCATCACCAACATGGGCGATTGGTGTTCCACACTGGAGGTCAACCCCTCGCTGGTTAGATCTGACCATAAACTAATGACTCTGGATATCCACATTCTGCCCCCACCCCCGGTCAAAGAAACCACCATGAAAAACTTTTCAAAAGCAAACTTCACATTACTTAAGACAGAGGTGAAAAGTTTCAAAGCCCCCATGCTAAAGGATAACACTGTCCAAGCTGCAAAATACTTTACAAATGCACTCTAAGGGCACCTACAAGAATGCATGGATCGTGCTATCCCAAGCAAAACCAAGACTCACTCCTCCAAGAAAAGGAAACCAGTCTGGTAGACCCCTGCCATAAACAAGCTATACAATAGAAGGAGGAAACTAGTACAGAAAAGAGTAAAATCCCAAGAAGGGAAGACATCCCTGATCAGTATCAGCAAGAAACCACGATCCCTCATAAAATCATCCAAGGCTAGCTTCGAAAGAAAGATTACCAAGGACTCCAAAGATGACCACAAGGCATTCTTTAGCTATGTCAAAACTCTAAGTGGCGATTTTCAGATCTGCTCAGAGTTAGTGCAGAATGGCACAAAATACACTGAACCGACTGATATCGCCAACATCCTGGCAGACAGGTTCAGTGCAAACTTCACCCCCCTCTCACCCCCAAAATGGCTCATAACCATACCAGAAGAATGTAGTGCCCCTGAAATCACAGACACTCAGTTTAAAACAGCCCTCTCCAAAGCCAAAAACACAGCATCAATGGGACCAGATGGAGTCCCAGGCTGCGTCCTACATGAGCTCAAAGATGAACGAGCCCCTCACCTAAACACAATGTTCAAACTCAGCCTCTCCACAGGCGTAGAGCAACAGTTATTCTGCTCCACAAAAGTGGAGCCACAACAGACCCCAGAAACTATCACCCTATAGGCCTGACTAGTTTGGTCTGCAAGGCTATGGGGGGGCATCATCATGGATCTCATTAACAGAGACATTGGTAACCTCCAAACACTGGATCCTACCCAGTTTGGCTTTAAGGGCAGATCATGCCTCCTAAACCTGGTGGACTTTTATGAGACAGTTACCTAGACCTCACAAAGGCCTTCAACACAATTCCCCATTCAGGTATTATAGACAAGCTCACCAGCCTGAACATAAACCCCTACATCACGAGATGGGTTGCTAACTGGCTCACAGACAGAACCCACATGGTAGAAGTTGTGGTAGCTAGGTCCGACTTTAAACCAGTTACAAGTGGCATTCCCCAAGGCTCAGTCCTAGGACCCCTCCTGTTCAGCATATACTTCTCAGAGGTACAGACAAGCGCAGGAGGACTTTGGCTGACAAAGTTTGCAGATGACTGCAAACTAGGGGCTATAATTTACTCTCCAGCTGACACGGACATCCTCCAAGAGGGTCTCACTGAGACAGATACCTGGTGTCAAAACCATGGCCTCAAGCTAAATGCCAAAAAGTGCATAGTCATTCCCTTTGGAAAAAACATAGTACCCACAAACTACCACATAGGTAGTATCCCCCTAAATATGGAAGACATAATAAGGGATCTGGGGACCCAAGTAGATAGTAACATGTCCTTTGACAATCACATTGCCAAAGCGGTTAGAAAATCCTTCTATGTGGCTCACCTAATCACAAAGGGTTTGCATCCAGGTCAAAGGAGGTCATTGTGCCCCTCTACGCATCACTCATCAGACCCATCATAGAGTACAACGGCCCATTTGGGATGTGCCTTACAAGACACCTGCAACAGCTGGAAAGACCACAGAAGTACCTCACCAAGAGGATCACTGGCCTCAAACAGATGTCATATGCAGCTTGACTGAAGAAACTCCAGCTGTATTTGGTTGCATAACGCCTACTCATAGGTTCATAGGTAGGTACTAGGCTATTGGCCCGAGGGCCTATATAAGCCTAGCCAAATGGTACCCTGGCTTTTGCCACCCAAGAAAATTATTTTCCTGTGCCAATAAAACTCTCTTGGTAGCCACTAGTTTAATACTACAACTACCTTTTTCTAACCTGCTAACTTTCCTTTGCTTACTATTGCTAACACTCCGAACTTCCATCTCCCTCCTACTATTCCTAACAACTTTATACCATGCCAGCTCATATACCTCCAGCTTCCACTCTCTACTCCTTATCATACTCCCACACAAAACCATCTCCTCCCTCACACAAATAATCTTTTCCATCTCTTCCTCTGTTTCAGCTCAACCCTCTGCATCTTTTTAATCCTAAGAATTAATTTCCACTACTGCTAAGACACTTACTCAAACAAATACTAGACCATCCAGAATACCCTAAATCCAAACTAAAACAACTTCCTTCAATAATCGTGTCTTAGCTGGAGACATTCACCCCAACCCTGAACCTAACCCACCCACAAATAACAATTACCCTCCCCCTTCCTTTAACCTTTTATTCCCCCCACAATACTCTTAAATTTTTTATACTCAGTGCCCAGAGTCTCAACAACAAAGCACATCAGTTTCAAGCATGGCTAAGTCATAAGCAGTCTGACACTGTAGCCATCTCTGAAACTTGGCTCAAACCCCACATCTCTGACTCTGAAATCCTATCCTCTGGATTTCACACACTTGGCTGTGACTGCCCAAAGAAAAAAGGCTGAGGAGTTGCATTAATCTATTCCATTCTACTTACCTTAATTCCCCTACCAAACCCCATTGTTAAATTCGCCACTGCAGAACTAACAGCCGGTCTATTAAAAATGAATAATTACAAAAACCTCTGTATCACCACCCTTTATATCCCACCCGAAAATAACGCCTTAACCCTTGAAGACATACTCCAATGGGCCTCAGCTGAAATTAACCTTGAAATTTACATAATAGGTGATGTAAACATCAACTGGAATAAAATCAGTCTCATACCCCCTCCTGTCCATTAACCTCTAACTTTACTCAAGTAACCCACTCCATCACCAGACCCAATAAAACAAATCTCCCAGGATCCACTCGACTGGATCATAGTCACCCAGTCAAATAAAATTACCAACTCTGACACCATCCCTGACTCTATTAGTGACCACCTTCCAGCTTTCATTTACCGTGCAACCACCTCCCATCCACACCAACATCAATATATTCAGACTGACAACCATAAATTGACCCCAAAACCTTCTCTATCTGAAATGAATTGGCACATTCTAAAAACCTTTCCACTCGATAAAGCCATAGACCACTTTAATTCTACTTTCCTAGATGCTCTAAATTCCCTAGCTCCACCAAGGAAAAAAAAAGAATAATAACTATAACTGCCCCTTGGCTAACCAAAGAAACAAAGCAAATCATGCATCAAAGAGACAAATCCTGGAAGCTTTACCACATGAATAAACTTCCCGAAACCCTTCTCCAATATACACAGCTCCATAACTTTGCAAAAAAACAAATCTTCAAAAGACAAAAAAATCCTACTACACTAAACTCCAAGTCCAACCATCTCCAAAACCCTAGGCTTTTTTGGAACTCCATAAACTCACTCCTCAACCCAGGCTCCAAAAATAACCCCAGTCTGGACCCAAGTAAATCTTACCTCGAATTACACTCACTAGTCAACTCTATTTATATAGAGTCAATATCAGACCTAAAAGAAAACTTTTCCCCAACAACGACCCATCACTCCTACATTCCACCTCATCTAACTTCCCAAATAATTCCCCCCATGTTTGAGCTTAAACCTGTCTCCACTAACTACATAAAAAGACTTCTATCCAAACTTAAACCCTGCTCCAACGTACCTGACATCTCCTCTTCCTTTCTCAAGTCTGCTGCCAATGGTATAGTTCTTCCAAATAGCATCCTAATTAATAGATCCATAAAGGAATCCTATGTCCCTAAACTCTGGTGTTCCGTCTTTATTCTTCCTCTCCACAAGGGAGGCAAACACACTAACATTTCAAACTTCCACCATATAGCTCTTCTCTCTCCAATCTCCAAAATCCTAGAAAAATGCATCCACCTCCAAATTTTGCCTTTTCTGACATAAAACCAACTTCTTACCCCTACCCAACATGGCTTCCGATCAGGACATAGCACCATAACAGCTCTACTCTCATTCTTAGAACCTGTCAATCAAGCCTGAGATTCTGGGAACTTAGTATCCACAGTGCTCCTAGATCTCTCTAAAGCATTCAATACCATTTCCCATAAGCACCTTCTAAGTCGCCTCTCAAACCTAAATCTCTCCCAAAGCACTCTTTCTTGGTTCTCAAGCTGTCAGATCTCAGGCTGTGAAATGGAAAAAAGGCACCTCGATTTTCTTTCCCATCCCTACCGGAGTACCATAGGGGTCCATCCTTGGACCAATGCTGTTTAATATCTTTATCAATAACTTTCACTCTGCTATTCCTAATGCCAAAGTCATCCAATATGCAGATGAGACTACATTTGTCTTCTCTGCTTCTAACCTCCCTGATCTAAAACTCAGACTGCCTTCTCGACTACTGAGATCTGGACGAGTCAAAATCACCTTTCTCTCAATGCTAACAAATCTAAAATACTACTATTCACACCCTCAAAATCTCTCTCTTTTGATAAAAATTCCTTCCAAGTCCTTGGCCAAAGCAACTCTCCAATCGAAGTCTTTAAATATTACTAAACTATTCAAAAAAACCAAAATAATTGCCTCATAATTACATAGGAAATGAAATAAATGTTTTAAACTTTTTGGGGGGGGGGGGGGGGGGTATAGGAACGGCGAAGTAGAAAAAGGCATTAATGAGGCTAAAGCACTTAGGGGCAGTAGAAACTCTCCTTATTTTTCAGATACAAACTAGGAATGAAGTATGTGGATCAGTTACCAGTTATAACGCACCAAGGGTAAATGTAACATATTCCAGTAATATTAAGAATATTTGTGACATAAAAAAGAACTGGCATGTTTTGACATCGGATAGTACAATTAATGCTATAATAGGAACAGAACCAACTTTCTCAATCAGGAATAAAAAGTTCCTGAAAAGGCTACTATGTTACAAGAGCCCTATAACCAGTAATAGCAGTAATACACAGGGGACTTTTCCTTGTGGCTCCTGTAATGTTTATTATTTAATTGATGCACATAATAGCTTTGTTCAACCTTATACTGGTGCTACATATAATTTTAAAGTTCATGCAACATGCAGGACAAAAAATTTAGTTTACTTGGCACAGTGCAATGTCTGCAAAAAATTTTACATAGGCAAAACAAATAGTATGCTATTTGAAAGAATGAGGGAGCATCAGAGGGACATCACAAATTCTAATAACTCTCTGGCTAGGCATATTAAAGACACTGATATTACACATAACTTTAATTTTAAAGTTATTGAGATGGTAAATTAAAATGGTAAACTTGGCGATATTATTAATTATACGGAAAGCCCTGAATTGTTTTGGATACTACATCTGCAAGCTGATAAAGCTTTTGGACTAAATGATAAGGTTTCATTAAAACCTAAATTGAAGAATAGGAGGTCTTAATTGTTTTTTCATCATGTGTTTGTGAACTGCACATTTTATTGGCTGTTTCTTTTTTAAATCTGTATTTAACAACTGAATTGTGTAATTTGACATGGTCTGAAGAAGTTTTCAGGAAAGCGCTAACCAGTTTTATTTGTCCCGGTCCCCTTCAATAAACACATCACACCAAATGAGATTTGACGACCTTTATTAAAACTTCCATAACATAGCTTTGTTCACCAACTTTATTATTTACAACTGAACATAATATCATTGATTCTAAACCCAGCATAAACATCCTTGTAATGTTAATCAGGACAGAGTACTTACTCACCCTGCCCAGTAAGCAGCATCCATACCTGTGCTAACTTACCTTACTTATGAAGTGCCATCCTTGTAATGCTAATCAGGGCAGCGTACCTACTCACCCTGCTCAGTAAGCAGGGTCCATACCTCTGCTCGCTTACTTTACTTATGAAGCACCATCCTTGTAATGTTAATCAGGGCAGCGTACCTACTCACCCTGCCCAACAAGCAGGGTCCATACCTCTGCTCACTTACTTTACTTATGAAGCAGCATCCCAGTCTAACTTCATACACCATTCATTGAATTACCTTCCACCAAATAAGCAGCATCCTTAACTCAGCTTACCCATCTATTCAGGGAGCTTCCTCCAGCTGCTCATTTTCCTTTCCCCAGATCCTTGAAATGATCATCCATACACCAGAGGGGGAACAGAAGAGGGCAAGCCTCTCCTTCTTCTCCGCCAACCAGCCTGACCAGGCTGTTCCCCCTCCCTTCTACCCAAAATTGTTCACCTCCCATAACGGGAAGGGTTAAGCCAAACATCATTCGGTGTACCCATCATCTGTAAAGCCCTTAGACTCCTGCATACCATCCCTGAAGCACACACCCTAATAAAACTAAATAAAGTAGGATTACCCATGACTCCACTGAACCACCGGGACCGCCACTCCAAGAGAATACATTCTTTTAGACTACTTCCTTCCAGCCACTAATCATGGCTCAACCTGGACGGAATGATAACCTATAGCCACAACCCTGTCAACTGTAGCATATCGCCTTAGCCTACCAAATTCACATGCAACTAACAACAGGAAAAACTGCAATCCAAATTGTAGCTTGCTACAGATCACCCACCATGTCCCAGGACCCCCACTCCACATTCCTGGAAACACTGGGCAACATAAAGGTCCTACCAAATACCCTAATATTGGGTGATTTCAACTACCCAAACATTAACTGGGAGAACTACTCAAGTACAAACTCTCTTGCCCAACATTTCCTAGAATTTATAAATTCTAATACCCTGGATCAACTGGTCAACACCCCCTCCAGAGGTGACAACATATTGGACCTGGTCATCACCAACATGGGCGATTGGTGTTCCACTCTGCTATTCCTAATGCCAAAGTCATCCAATATGCAGATGAGACTACATTTGTCTGCCCTGCTTCTAACCTCCCTGATCTAAAACTCAGACTGCCTTCTCGACTACTGAGATCTGGACGAGTCAAAATCACCTTTCTCTCAATGCTAACAAATCTAAAATACTACTATTCACACCCTCAAAATCTCTCTCTTTTGATAAAAATTCCTTCCAAGTCCTTGGCCAAAGCAACTCTCCAATCGAAGTTGTTCACTTTGCCAAACTACTCTGTGCAACTATAGACGAACACCTCAAGTTTCACAACCACATTCATCAAAATATAAAGAAAACCCACCAAAAACTAGGTATGCTATACAGGAACAACCACTTCCTCTCTACTTCTACCAGGCACACTCTGGCCTCCTCTTACCTCCTTCCCTCCCTTATGTATGGTGCCCCGCTACTAACTAACCTATCCTCTTCCTTCACTTCCAAACTTGAAAACGGTTATAACAAAATTTCTAATTTGCCACCAAAGCCAAACATTCCACTCATCACTCTGTTACTTTCCAATCCTTCAACTGGTTAGAATTCACAAAATTACCTGGACTTCCTCCAGCTCACTACAGCATATAGACTAATATTAAATCCAACTAAACGCTCCACTCTAACATCCTTCCCCCATACACCCCAAATAGAACTCTCCGATCTGAACACCAAAACAATTACTGTCCACAAACCTAAACGTCCTGTTGGACAACTTCTCCTCTCCTTAGCTAAGGAGTGGAACTCTCGTCCTTAAGGACAATACACAAAACTTCAAAACTCACCTTTACACCTACCTCTCCTCCAAATGGAAATGTAACTGCATTCTCCCTACCTAGAACTCTAACAAAATCCTCTGGGAGTGTATCCTCATGAGTTCCTAAGCACCTTATAGCTGGCTATAACCTTCTATAGCCAATTCTCATAGATCTCTCACACTCTGTAAATATTGTAAATAGCTGTTGACCAACTGTGTGAATTTGTTAAAATGTATCTGCATGAGATTTTTCCCACTATGGGCAATATTGCTCACACTTTGTATTGTTTGCTATGTATTTGTACTTTTATTGGACTGCCATCTTTACTGTAATCTGTTTCATGGAGCTTTTCTCCCCAGGCCTCCACTGAAAATGGGCTCTCTGGGCCCAGCGGACTTCCCTGGTAATTAAACTGGAAATAAATAAATAAGTTTACTATCTTTACATAAGCCCTAAATCAAATACTGCATGCTTGCCTCACATAGCATGTTATCAGTACCCGGGTTATACATTTCTCGACTCTCATAACTATTAATCACCTACTGCATGTTGTGCAACAAATCACCAATCCTGCACCATCAGCATTTCTTTAACTGGCAAGAAAACCACCATACTGCGTAAATGTCACATACTTAACTTCACTTCAAATACCTATACACAAAAATCAGTTCACAAAATCCTAGATTCTCCAATTTCTTGAACTAAAGGAATTGCAGGATTAAAATAGAAACAAAATGTCTTCAGTCACAATTTCCAAACGTGTACCTCAAGACCCTCTCATACCTTTACTACTGTTATCAAAAGTAAATCAGATCTTCAGACGACTCTTCACACCACTGACTCACTCTTTATGTGATGATAATGATTTGTAAATCCAATCTCTCAGCTTCCATCATAAAAAAAAAAAAATCTTACATTTACTGTCCAACTGGCTATAAGAAAGAAAAATTTGCACACAAACAAATAAAACAAAAGTAACAATCTTATGAACAAAAGTGAGCTGCAGTGCTCATTTCCTGGAAAAACTGTTGATCAAATATCCACACTAAGGCAACAAAAGAATTTTATGTTCTCTAACTAGATCAGCACCTTAATTGTCACTATCACACTGAAATAACAGCCTACTATTCTGTATCTACAAATACCAGCAATGGTTACATCAACTGGATGGGAAGCTGATCTTTGACAGCAGTGCACCTGCGAGTTGTGCAATCTAAAGACTGCCTCGCAGTCAGTGTTACAGTTAGATATGGCATAATTTGCTTTTACTACCCTTTAGCGTTACTCAGAGGTGATCTCTGCCTGACATACAAGGCCATGTCCAACCCAGAATTGATGAACATGCTCCACCTAAAGAAAACCATATCCCCTCGAGCCACAAACTCTAGGGATCTAAACCTCACCACAACAATAAATAGGATATGCTGGAGGGATAGATTCTTGTCCCAGAGACTTCCCCTGCTCTGGAACAGGATTCCAATCTACATTAGGCAGAGCTCCTCATTAACCCTCTTCGAGAGAATCCTTGATGAGTGGATGGGAAACGGAAAGTATACCCTGGGGATCACTTCAATGGCTGTGCTGGACAGAGGCACAGGGAACTAATCTAAGGGGCGGCGAAAGCCAACACTTTCCTGTTAGGCTTATAAATGCCTTCGGGCAGATAGCCTAGTATCTACCTATGAACCTATAATAAAACAAAGGCTTAGAATTTTTACAAAATTTTATTGGTCGGGTACCATGAAGGACATACAGAGCATCTATGCAGCTTTCCCAATGTGTCAGAGAGCATCTACACAGTTTGTCCAAAGTGTCAAAGGACAGCACCCATTCCAAGACTTAAGAACCCTTTCATACCCTTACCCATTGTGAATGTCCCTTTTGAAGGCACAGCAATGGAGATTGTGGGTCGTCTTCTTAAACTGTTAAAGGGCCTCCAATGTATCCAGGTAATTTACTGGTAATTCAGCGAAGTTTCCTGAGGTAGCACCGCTGAGAAGAGTCCGTGCAAAGACCATAGCAAATGAACTAGTTCTGTTTTCTTCTACAGTAGGAATCCCCAGAGAATTTTTTCCTTACCTAGCATCCCATTAACGTCCATAGTGATGCATGAATGTTGTCAAGTTTGAAGTAATCTAATCTGTATATAACCCTCAAACAGTTGGGATTGCTGAACACTAACAAAACTTTGAACACTATGTTATGAAAGGTTATAGAACTATACGGGAGAATCTGGGACAGAATGCTGCCATATTTTCATTTTACTGCATGGCAGGTCCCACAGTCTCAATTGGATTCACGTCTTTTGAATTTCTATATAGTGGGCATCCCCAAGGCATGCTATATACATCAAAGGAAACATGGAAGAAGGAAATTAACCCTTTAGAAGTGTGACAGAACATTTTACAGATTTACAGAACAAGTTAAGAACTAACATGCCTATAATAGAAGAAAGCACAGGAAATACAACAGAGAGCACATTACAGAAATGTCTTAGATTAACTAGGAAATAAAGTACTTGTGTTAGTACCTGCTACTAAAAACAAGGTCCCTTGCATCAGTCTCTTTTAGCAGATTAACAGAACATGCTGGAAGGATAGGTATGTCGTACAGAGAATACCACTTCTATGGAAGCGGCTACCCCTCTACATAAAACTATGTACATCTCTAACTATTCAAATGCAACATGGAAGAATGGATGGGTAACCACAAGCTGACACCTACTTTAGCACCAAAAGCCCTTATGGCTATATGAGATACATATACTTGTGCGGTGTGTCTTTGAGTCATATTGCAAAACATAAGGGCTAATAATTACCATGGGAATTCAGAGCCAGGCTTCTAAAGGTCATGACATTTCATTAGCCTAGTAAATACCTATGAGCATATGCAAAGTAACAAGGTCCCTTTTTAAATAGAAAACAAAGTGAATAAGCATATACTATAAAATGAGACGATAAGGAAAAAGGAAGCTAGAGCAGTTGTACCACATAAATGTTCTAAAACTTTGGAGAACAAATGACGTTTCTATGGCAAGCACTTTTGCAGGAGTAGGTAAAGTTTACACAGCATTTCATGAAGTCAAAAACAAGGAGGAAATTAATTTGTGCTCAGAAATAAGGGTATATTTTCATAGCTAACTGGTAGAATCAGTTTAATTCAGCATAACATAGAAACAGTGCCTAGCTAGAATATACTTGTGGAAAACTAATTGCCTGGTGGTACTGGGTTTAGTACAAGTTACATATATATGATAAAATGGCAAGTAAACAATATAGAAGGAAAAATGTGCAGAATTAAATCTGAAACTGCTATTTACAGGAATATCAAATTACACTAGCACCTAATAATTCTTCACAGCCGACGTGAAAGTTCTATTTGTGGAGGCAAGGAAAAGCTTTTGCAATGACAAATGCTGTGTCTTAGCCTGGCTTCATCTGCATTTGAAATGGAATCAATTAGCATATGCAGACCTTTTCTCCCTGTGAACTACAACACAAGAAGATTGATGGCACGGAATATGCCGGTAGAAAGCTGGCTCGATTTGCTGCTTTAATGCATTTGTGTTTCCTTTAAGTAAAACTAATTTTACAGACTGCTCTGCCTCTCTATTTCCCAATACAATTTATTTCAATTTGAGGCTCTGCAGCATTCATCCTTAAGGTCCTTCACAAACATATATGCAGATACACTACAATAGCACAAACATGATTAAATTCAAAACAATTTACAGCAGCAGCATCATTTGTTAAAGGAAATGAATTGCAAGTTAAAATTTGAAAGAAAATAATCATACAATAAGCCTCCAGCAGTGCAACTGGTGATGCAATATATTTTAATTTGTAAAAAGAGCAAAACCACCAAACGGGAAAACATAAAATATTAGTAAAAAAACTCTGCCAAAGGATAGAAGGTACTTGTAAACACTTTAATAAATAAACTTTGGCAACAAACCAAGTTGTCCCGGGATATCTTCATGAGGGGTTAGATGGATGTTAGTGGTTGGTAAGTGAGTTGGGGAAGTGAAAGAGTTAAGTGGAGGAAGGGAGGATTGGGAGGAAATGAGATAGGGGTAGGGAGGGGCTTAAGAGGTTTAGACAAGTGTAGCTGGGTAAGCAATCACATTTTGGCGTGAACTTACTATTAACTGAACATTCCTGATTATTATTTTCATTATAAAAAGTATTGGGAATATGTCAGCAATAGTTGCTGTGGTAGCATCCATATGGTTAGTAGTCTGAACAGATAGAAAATGTACATGACAGAATATGCTTACTAATACTCAAACTTTCCTTAACAGATATTCCACGATAAACTTTTGCATCTTACAACTGAGCTAAACAGACAAAAAAAAAGAGCATATATGTACATGCAGGCACACAAATAAAAAGAACATATATGTACATGCAGGCACACAAATATTGCAATACACAAACATTTTGCGAACCATGGTTATGCAATCACTTATCAGCTGGAAACCAAAATTCTTTAAATGTTTACCTTGAAGTATAAACATCAGATACTTTAGGAAGATATTTTCAAATAACATCTGTAAAGACTCAGCATACTTGCAAAATTTTCCCTCTTAAAGCCGCACACACAGACACACAGGCAGACCACATGGAACAAGAGACTGCCAGTAGACTACCAGCCATCATCTGCATCATACAGGAGATCAGGAAATCTAAGATCTGATATGTTGGTTGGTGTGCCTCATTTGGAGATGGAAGGTTAAGAGCTGGGCAAATGGTTGTGGATATTGATTAGTCCCTTCATGTGGGGATTAAGTTTTAACATACTTGTCTGGTAGTTAAATTTATACTAGGTATTTGATAGGGTCATTGGAATCCTAGCGTCAGTTATTGCTGCTTTGTCATGGATGTGTTTGAAGGTGTTACATTCATTCCCGGGTTGGCAGGATAGTTTGTATTTGAAGATGTCTAATCTGCGTTGTGTGTTTTAGATGATTTACATGTCTTTTCTTTCTTACAAATGGGTAATTTGGAATGCTGCTGCTATAATTTGGAATAGGTGGGTATCAGGTAGAGCCTTCTTTTTACATATTAGAGGATTTACTTTTGTCCTTTTCTTTGTAGATGGTGGTGTGCCGAGTACTAGTTGCGGTGATATATGGAATTCGCAGGTGATGGAAGCAGTGGAGAGTGAGGAGGTTACACATGGTGAGTGCAAGGTTACTGACTGTAATTGCTGAAGGCCAGAAGGCATCATGTGGTGGCTTGAAAAGGGGATCTGAAAGGTGACGTTTTTGATAGGATGGATGTTCTTGCCACCAGAATGGGGCACAATGTGGTGCTGAGTAATCACCTTATAAGGCATATTAGAGCTCTGTGTTCAATTTAAGGGGCAAGACCCTTCGAAGGGAAAGGCCAGGAACAGGCAGTGGTTAAGGATAGTTAGGAGTTTGAGTGTTCTGGTTTGGATGGTTGCTAGGAGGTATGAGGGTTCTTGTCTGGATTGTCATTTGGTAATGAGTGAATTGGGGGTGTTTATGGCTGAGCACATAGATTACTTCATTGGTGAGCATAGGCGAGTTTTCAGAACCTAGGTCAAGGGGTGCTGAATTTCTGCCATTTAGGGTTAGGGCATTAAAAGTTTTGGAGTTAGAATATTCCCTACAGCAATTGGGTTAATGCACAGCCAGAACTGGGTAATTTAGGCTCATAGGTAGGTACTAGGCTGTCTGCTCGAAGGCATTTATAAGCCTAGCTGGAATGTGTTGGCTTTCGCTGCCCCCTTAGATTAGTTCCCTGTGCCTCTGCTCAACAGAGCCATTGAAGTGGTCCCTGAGGTAAACTTTCTGTTTCCCATCCACTCATCAAGGTTTCTCTTGAAGTGGGTTAGCAAGGAGCTTCTTCAAGGAGAATTTTGTTCTAGAGCATGGGAAGTCTCTGGGACAGGAATCTCTCCCTCCAGCACGTCCTATTTATTGTTGTGGTGAGGTTTAGATCCCTGGAGCGTGTGGCTTGAGGGGATATGGTTTTCTTTAGGTGGAGCATGTCTATCAATTCTGGGTTGGACATGGCCTTGTATGTCAGGCAGAGATCACCTCTGAGTAGGCGGTATGCAACAGAGTACAGCTGGAGTTTCTTCATTCGAGCTGCATAGGGCATCTGCTTGAGGCCAGTGATCCTCTTGGTGAAGTACTTCTGTGGTCTTTCCAGTTGTTGCAGGTGTCTTGTAAGGTACATCCCAAATGGGGCATTGTACTCTATGATGGGTCTGATGAGTGATACGTAGAGGGACCCAATGACCTCTTTCGATCTGGATGCAAACCCTTTTGTGATTAGGTAGGCCACATAGAAGAATTTTCTAACCACTTTGGCAATGTGATTATTAAAGGAGAGGTTACTATCTACTTGGGTCCCCACATCCCTTATTACGTCTTCTGGATTTAGGGGGCTGCCATCTATGTGGTAGTTTGCAGGTACTTTTTTTCCAAAGGGAATGACTATGCACTTTTTAGCATTTAGCTTGAGGCCAAGGTTTGGACACCAGGTATCTGTCTCAGTGAGACCCTTTTGGAGGATGTCTGTCAGCCGGAGAGTCAATTATAGCTCCTAGTTTGCAGTCATCTGCAAACTTGGTCAGCCATAGTCATCCTGTGCTTGCCTATACCTCAAAAGTATACGCCAAACAGGAGGGGTCCTAGGAATGAGCCCTGGGGAATGCTACTTGTAACCAGTTTAGAGTCAGAACTAGCTCCCACAACTCTTACCATGTGGGTTCTGTCCATGAGCCAGTTGGCAACCCATCTTGTGATGTAGGGGTTTATGTTCAGGCTGGTCAGCTTGTCTGTAATACCTGTGTGTGGAATGGTCTCGAAGGCCTTTGCGAGGTCTAAGTAGGCTGTGTGGACCACCTTTCCCTCGTCTATACCCTTGGTAACTGTCTCAAAGAAGTCCACCAGGTTTATGAGGCATGACCTGCCTTTAACAAAGCCGAACTGGGTAGGGTCCAGTGTTTGGAGGTTTCCAATATCTCTGTTAATGAGATCCATGATGATGCGCTCCATAGCTTTTGCAGACCAAGCTAGTCAGGCATATAGGCCGATAGTTCCCAGGGTCAGTTGTGGCTCCACCTTTGTGGAGCGGAATAACTGTTGCTGAGCGCCACTCTGTGGGCATGTAGCCTGTGGAGAGGCTGAGTTTAAACAGTGTGTTTAGGTGAGGGGTTAGTTCTTCTTTGAACTCATGTAGGACGCAGCCTGGGACACCATCCAGTCCCATTGATGCTGTGTTTTTGGCTTTGGATGTTCTCAACACAAATGTTAATATGCCCTCATTTTTTTCTGTCCTTAAATTGATAACACAGTACCACTGATTCATTTCAGATTGTCATTTTTTTCTAGTTCCCAGGCTAACAGAAACTCGGAGGTTAATAGCCCTTTTGGTCTTGCAGCTGATCAGGAAGCCACAACAATCAAAGAAATTATACATGTAAATTCTAGCCATTAACTCTGATCTCAAAACAATAGACAGAATGCCTCCCTCCAGATATCTCTGATGAGAACATCCAACATCAGCAGCACTATCTTGCTCTATATGCAAGTTTATTTTAGAACTATATTTTCTCTTAGATATAGCTAGGAACTAGAAAGATTAGATTAGTTTTTTTCTGTACTGATGTCAGAACTTTTCTAGTGTATTATTTTAAGTATTTCTCTGTGATCTCTGAACTCTTAACTTGCACTTTATAGTAAGAAGTATTGTCTTGTGTTTTTATTATTTATTATGAAATATTTTTAAACCTTTCAACTGTGGCTGTTTTGTGTAGAGATAATTTAAAGGAGTACAACAGGTTTCTCTAATGTATTCCTCAACTTCACAGCCCTTTTCATCCCTATTTACATTGTCCTCTCTAAAGCAACAACAATAAAGCATTTACAATTTTTATAATTCCCCTTACTTCTGTAACAGAAGCCTACCTTCTCATACTGTGATGGTTTCACTTACAAAATGATTCTCTCACGTTTCAATAAAGCTTGCTGGGGTCGCCCAATTACTGACATCATCGAGGCCAGGTAGTGCAGGTACTTTTTTTTTAATCAGTTCCCTCCCCCAAAGTGACATCACCACAGCCGTCATCTGATTCTAACTAAAATAATAAGACCCACCCATTCTGTGATGTCATGGCTCCCTTGTCCTTCCCCCAGCCTGAGTGCTGTTCATTTTATTCAGTAGTAGGGTAGTAACACCGATGTTTGGAAACACAGAAATTTGTTATGCATACTTACATTCTGCACAGCAAATGATGCTTAGGTGGTGTATCGCTTGCATACTTCTCTGTTGTATTTGCACCAGATACTGCTAGTGTGCAGTGCGGGAATAGAAAGATTAAAACATTACCCTGGTATCAGAGGTGGCAGTGCAACATATTCATAGTGGCTTAACATGAGAGTAGCTCTAAGCAAGCACCATGTGAAACCTGAACAAGCACCTAGAATTGTTCAGTGCAGCTTCCACACCTTAAGTCTGAAAATGAATTCACATACTCACATGAACAGGAGTAGCTGCATATTGATGGCTAAAGGTGTATGGGCATGTTGCGTGGTTACTACACTGCAAAACTGGTATGTAATGGTGGAGATATTTGGAAGGCATGAGCAAACACACCAGTATTTTAAAGCCATAGCACCAATTGAACTGGAGGCTGGCAAATAGATTTAGTAAGGGATTTTGTCCATGCACAAATATTTCAACAGTGATTCTTTACAGTGGCATCCATTATCTGATTCAAGGTAAGTTAACCTTGATGTCCTTTATTTAAAAAGAAAATCAATAAACAATTTACTTTGTTATAAGTGACTTCTGGACACAAGAAAAAGGAAGGGGAAAATATAGCAATGTGGTTTGTATGTACAAAGACAAATCCAGGGACACTGCAAAAGGTTTTTTTTTGCAAACCAACCAGTGAAGTAAAAACATATGAAGGCAAACACTGCATACCAACACACTTATGTAAATCTCAATTTTTAACAAGGTGGAATCATGAAGTGATACCTTAACACTTAAATTAATAAAGATCTAAACTGGTTAATAGTATAAATGTTTTATTCTTTAGCTCCTTGGTGCAAGACCTTACTGGATGTGATTGCAGTCAAGTAAGGCCATGGCTATAGTGCAGCAAAAAATGTCCCCTCTAACAAAGGAAATGCTAGAGCAAAGATTAAATTACATGAGTCAAGCACCCTGCTGAGATCTGCCAATCAATGGAATTACCAGGTCAAATTACCCTCAGGACTGTGACAGCTAGGGAAGCTAAGTATTATGGGGGAGGGGAGAAGTAAATGGACTGGAATTCATTGTCTTACAAATTAGTGCCAATTAAACTAAATTAGAAAAAAAGGCAGCAGTAAACAGCACTTTGAGTGTGTTCTGTGGCATTTGCACTGTTTCTGTTTTAAGTAGTCATCCAGCAGCAGGGAATGTTACTTACACTGTTCTATTTTACTCAGTACTTTTTACGCATGCAACATCTATGAAATGACAGGAACTTTAGGCAAACGGAGGCCTGCATGATGTAACATTTTTGAGCCAAACAATGATTTCTGGGATACTGGATGGCAACTTGATTTATCCAAACCACGGCCAGCCTCCAGGTGGTTAGAGTCTGGAATTACATATACAAATATTTAAAATCCTCTAAATAATCCCAGAGTGCTGTTAAAGTGTAGGAAACATCATGCCATGATGTTTTAAACATGTTTTTTGAGTCTGTGGTTGCAGTGCTCCTTTAAGCTCTAGAGTACATTGCATATATATAGTGATACTGGCCAAGCTACTCCAATAAGCCTTGACTGTTCAGTTGCACTTACCATTTGGATTATAATATCGCACAGTATAATTGGGCACCCTTACATAAGGGCCTTTTAGTAGCTGATAAATATTAGTTGGTGGTGGCAAGTGGTACCATTGTATAGTCTGGGTAAAAGGGGCACAGCTGGAAAACCTATGCCAGCCTTCCCCAGGGGTGTCTGTGTGGTTGTATATAACTCTTATTTGAAAGTGTGTGTGTGTCAGCTATTTGGGCAGGGACATGAAGCACTGGTTGGACAGAGAGGGTGTTGGAGGTTTTATCTTGCCCACTAGGCTGAGATCTGGAACCTATAGCTGTGCCAGTGGGGAGTCTTATTGTGGACCTGGAGAGAAAGGGAGAAACCAGCCCCAGACTGACTGTGATCTCTGTGTGCTCTTAAGGGAAATTGTACTTTACTGTGTGTGTATTTGTTATCCTTTCCCTATATGGACGCCCCTCACTGGTGTTAGTGGTGAGGATTGAGGCTCCTTGATTGCTAGGCCAGTGCATGGTGTCACATGCTCTATAGCCTTAAATATCAGGATCATCAGGTTAATGGGCCAATAATTCCCAGGGTCTGTAGTCGCACCCCCTTTATGGAGAGGGATGACTGTAGCATAGGCTATGATTGAACAGGGCACACAAAGATATCTTAAAAGATATTAATTTGTAAGAGATTAATTAAGTAAGTATAATTAATGTTATACAATACCTACTATCGTTACAGCATACATCTTGCACGCATACTAGTACCATAGCATTAGTAGACCAAGATATTAAGAAAGTAAATAACAAGCGTTATGTCATTAAATCACCCAGTAGTGAAACATACTATATTGTGAATGTTAAAATTCTACTAAAGGTAGTAAATACTCAACATTGTAAAAACTAACACTGAGTTTACATCACATATAGTTATTCACCAAAACATATGGAAATAACATACAATAGCTGCATTAAATACCTATGTATATGTATAACATTTCTGTAGTACACGCCTATATGACAAAATTGAAGTAAAGCAATATGAGAACACAACAGAGTTCATAAAAAAAAAATAAATGTAGTCCCAAGCATCCTGCACTCCACCACAGTACAACAAACTGAAACAAAATAATACTATCCTCCAAGAACATAAGTGCAAGCCCTTTCGTACTCTGTACAGTATACCAAGTTGGTGATAAATTAGACAACTTCAGTATTTTTGACCTTAAGAAGTTCAAAGGGGTGCTGCACGTTTGTGATTATCCAAAGGAGGATTTAAAAATTGCTCTTTTTTTATGTACTGTCTCCATTTAGATGAGACCACACTGTTGCTGCACAGAGCATCAAAAATTCATCTTCCCTACCATATTCCTGCACCAGAATTCATATTACATATCTTAAATCAGTGATTCCACAATCAATAAAATATTGGATATGTGAGTGCTATCACTCCACCATAGTCTACATTAATGGCAAAATATAGGAATTCAAATCATAAATGCTTCAGAATGAAACTTGGAAAATGGGGGAGGGGTGGGAATCTCCTCATCCATGTTACTTCCTTGCTAAGCTTCCACAACCTGACGTATATATAATACTTATTAAAATATGATAATAGCATGGAACCTTCTGCAAGACAGGGGTCTTTCAACAAGTTATTAAAGGTTGGAATTTCTGCTTACACCATAAAACAAAAATATGATTGTTTTACATTAATTTGAAATGATGATGATGGCCAATAGAACACTGTTAAGCCTAGCCCCTGCACCATCCTCCGTATTCTACATAAAATGAAAACAGCATTATTTTGTCTTTGAAGCATGTTCTAGCTGAGACTACAAATGGAAACTGGTTTATAGTCATACAAATCACATTTCTGTGCATCCTTACACTGCTCATGCTTAAATAATTCAAGTACTGGGTTGCAGAGCACATTATATTCTCAGTGTGATTTTTGATACATCAGGGCAGACTCTTAAGAATCCCCCTTCTGATCTCCCATCAGTGGTTAAAAACTGAATTTGCACCTACCTGCAGGCATTCCCACAATAAAGAAAAATTGTACACATCAAACTGATGGCTCCTGTAGACAAACAAAACATGTATTTCTATGCACCAGTAATCACAACCACTGCCAAACCATTTGCAGGATCTGCAAATTTTGTTGATTATAAACCCAATGCTTTTAAGCTTCTAGTAGATAACTTCAATATCATGGAGGTGGTCACACCTTCAGTCATCTGACATGCTCTCTGGCTATTAAAGGTTTGCACAAGAGCTATCCTGGACAGGAGCTGAGCAGTTATTTTTTTAGTTGATCCAGCTATAGTATCTTATACACTAACAACTGGGGTAACACAAGATATTTCAGGCCTTTGTTTTAAGCTTGACATAATACCACACCATTCAACCTTGGGAGGATCAGACATATCCAACAACTGCTCATTTAACTATCCTCAATAGGACTTTCAAAATATGTATTGTCATGTTTTCTTAGTAGTCTCTGGCAGGAAACAAGCTGTTAAATGTCAATAAACCTACTCCTCCTTTCAACCAGTTACTACAGGCCCCCTCAGGTCTCTATCCTGGGTCCTGTCCTATTCAATATATTTATTAATAAACTCCACACCTCCACTCACCATGCTAGTTTAGTTCAGTATGCAGATGACCCAACATAAATATGTATGGCCTCAACAATAAATAAGCTCCAAGACATTACCCAAAAATCTTCCTCCTCTGTAGAAACCTGGCTCAAAGAATCAAATCTCAAACTCAGCCTGAAGAAAACTAAATTGATGCTTTTTACCTCAAAATTTGCCAAAATCAAAAGCAATCTTTTACCATAAAGTCAGCAAATAATACTGTCATTGAAACGATAACTCTCAGTAAACTTCTAGGCATTATAATAGATGACAGTATGAAATATGACCAGCATATACTACACATCATTAAATCTACATGCCAGAAGATATGCCTCCTTTATAGGATTAATGTATTCCTTACAGATACTTCAAGAAAAACTGTAACCATCACCTTTTTACTGCCAACTCTCTTATGTCATTCCTATCCTAACAATTTTATACAATACTCAAAGAAAGAAACATGCCTCCTACTACAATAAAATAGCTAAATTTGACACCAGTCTCGATCATAGGATCCACCATTGTCATAGCTTAAAGCAATTAAACTGGCTTGAACTGCACAAATACCTAACATATTGACAAATAATTGTGGTACACACTCATTCATCATCCAGAAAAATGCCCTGTACTGCAAAACTTATTACTACCCTACTGTCAGGCAAGGGACCTCCATTCTAGTAACATATTATTATTACTCACCAACAAGTCGAATAATGTTGCAGGGGGCTCATTCTACTCCCAATACGTTGCTAAATCTGGAATAGTATCCCCACACAAATAAAATTCATCTTCAAACTCAATAGTTTTAAACCACTACTTAACTAGTCCTGGTCCTGCAAATGCTCATTACCAGGTTAAGACTTTGTGCTCACCGTACAATACTCTCCTTAAACAGAATACTCCCAACCCCTCACTGAAATGACAAAACTATTTTTATACAGAACTGCTGCCTGCAAAATCCCTTAAGTTGCATGTGGTCTTTCTCTTCTGTAACTTCTAACTCTGTAAAATCTTAGAATGTATAAATGTATCTACTGTGTGTGTATAAATGTAAATAGAAATGTAACTACACTGTGTTTTAACTGCAGTTAAGTATAATGTAATGTAAGCAAATGAAGCTTCTCTCCCTGTGTCTCTGCTGAAAATGGGTATTACCTCGTCAGACTTTACCGGTAAACAAAGACAAATGAAGAGGGTAGTATGCAACTGAGTTCATCAGTTCCTGCCATGCTGCTGTTGGTATCACAATTACCATACCTTTACACTCCTCTCATGTTTTGTGATGTCAGGCCCACTACTCCCTGCCATTTGGTTGTACTCCAAATTATAGATGACCCCTCAACCATAAGCATGGGATATATTCTCTGTAATTTCAGTGGCCCATAGACTGAGCCAATCACACTAGAACTTGTGTCCAGATAGCTATGCATCCTCTTTTGTAAGAATGCCATTGCAACACCGTAGGGTAATCCATAACAGTAAGAGGGACCTTTATCCCACCACAACAACTACACTGAGAATATACATGAGTGACATCCTCTCTTTCATCTATTGTAAAACAACCACTATACGTACCTCTAAACCTCTTGGAGCAAGAAATCTGGACAAAGCCATAAATAATGGGCAGACAAAGGCCCAAAAATAGGGACAATTTTTTAAATATTGTTCTTACAAAGTTAGAAAGTAATAGAATAATAGGTATTCCATTAGCTTGAAATTTCTGAAGGGTATGAAGTCTGAAACCCAAAAGCATGTAATTATTTTCTCTCTAGTCTTTAATGACTTGCAAATAATTTGCCAGAAAACCACAATTTTATGAAAAACTGGCCAAAAATATGAGAAATCTGGACATTATGCGAAATGCTATATAGTTGAGAGGTATATTGGAATTATTTACTCTATTAACATACATGCTGGCAGGCATTAAATGGGAAAAGGCAATAAAACATACTATGCATAGAA
This sequence comes from Protopterus annectens, assembly GCF_019279795.1. Taxonomy (NCBI): domain Eukaryota; kingdom Metazoa; phylum Chordata; order Ceratodontiformes; family Protopteridae; genus Protopterus; species Protopterus annectens. The sequence goes on along the minus strand of NC_056731.1, from coordinate 1,861,937,240 downwards.
TTTTAGGCATATGTAACTGATCAAGTGAACAAAACCCTACACACACACATATATATATATATATATATATATATATATATATATATTCCTTGGGCCATTTCCAGATTGCACCAACCTGATGACTTTCTCCTTTTTACCTCGTGTTTTCTTCTCTCGTTTCACACATCTTGCATTATTTCATACCAGTTATGTAACCCTGATTTCTCTTGTATTTGTGTAGCTAGCTTTAGGTGTGTGACTGTTAGTACAGCATGCTCCAACTTCGACTTTTGTATGGCTAATAATGACAGCAGACATCCCGATTTTAAATTCATACTCTTACTTTTCTATCTTTTGTCTTTGTCTCTTGCATTCTGGTTATTATATTTTATATGCCAGAAGTCGTGTACTTTTTCTTTTGTTTTGCATTTCTTGGTTTATTATGTATTCTCCATGTTGTAGCAGTGTGATTCATTAAAGGATAGTTGTTCAGTGTGTCTGTTTGTCAAGCACAGGCTGTGTCAGACAGATGTATGACTTTGCTCCAGATACTGCAGATTTTGGTATTTTTGCTCACTCTGTTATATTCCAGTTTTGCCAAATAGAATTGCACTAAGAACTGATGCTTCCTTTTTTCCTGCAATGTAAGTATGTAAACTTATCCCAGAAACTTAAGTATGAAAAAGAGTATAAAGGATTAGTCCAGATAAAATCAATTTTAGCTAGCAGTTCTAATAGACTGTCTCTCTCTGATATCCTCCCTGTGGAAGGAATGAAATGCCTTGTTGAAGTTTCAAGTAGTTTGCTCAGTTAAGTAGGTAAATGAACGAATGTCCTTGTTTTTGTACATTGCATTCAATAGGTCAGTTATTTAAAGGCAGTTACAGACAATGGTAGGAGGGTCCAAGGGAGCTGAATGGAGGAAAATCTGGGAGATGGAAAACAAGGAGCCAGTCCCAAAGCCTAAAAATGAACACATTATTGGAATATTCCTGAAAGAGTGGTAGAGAGTTACCAGCTCAGCAGCTTGTGGAACCCCATTCTTACTTAAAAGTTTTATATCTTTATTTTTAACAAACAAAAACATGACAACATACCATGAGCTACCACTATGGAACTATATTTAAGAAAACACTTTCATCTGAGCTTCATTAGGTTGGTCCATCTAATAGAATGGTTAATAGTTTGATAATTGAAAATGCTTGCTTTTATGAGGTATCACCAGACTCTATTAGCTTTGTTTTGTATTACATGTAATATAAGAGGCTGTGCGTGCATTGGGACTCAGTATATACTCTTTGAAACAAATTATGGAAGCTTTATTACAGAACTTTTTCAGTCTGACTTCTCCTTATCAGTGCTTGTTTCACAACTAGTATGAGAGGCTGGGCCTACTTTTACAGAACTCATATCTCCTGAAATGCATTATGAAAGACTAATTGTCTCTTGCTTGGCAAAAAGGATTATGATGCCTGCTTATAAGAGGCTCCTATACATGATTAAACATTCTTCTTCCTGATGAAGACCAACCTTTTTATATGCAGGGGTGGATGTTGTAAATCAGTGTGTGTGTTGCAAACTATGAGGCACACAGTTAGAAGTGGAGTAATATCAGGACTGAACTTGCAAACAGGTCAGTGGTTATTTGAAGTTACTTAAATTCATTTCAAATGATTTTCAGTTGCCAAACATGTTGCATAGCATTCAAAGAGTTCAAAATAATTTCCAACTTGTTCAAAATGTCCGAGATAGTGGCATAATAATTTAAATGTTTGAAATAACCTCCAAAGTGCTTAGAATGTTCGAAAAGGCTAACAAAATCAGAATTTTTTTCAGATTGTATGACTTTTTTGTAGTAACTAAGACTTTTTGAAGTGTCTGAAGTGTCCAGAGTATTTGAGGTATTTGTTAAAAATAAAGCAATTTTGGAGAGATTATTGTGCACTTGAGCAATATTACTAGGTCTATACTTAGTTTTAAAAAAAATGTTGTTCTGGCAGAGGGATTTTGCAGACCTGAACTGCTGGTGTTTGATGATAATACTGCTGAGAACTGGTGAGTGTTTAAGAATATTTTTGATAAAGACACACGTACAAGAGCATTTATACTTCTCAATTTGGCTGGCTCAGAGGCCATTGAGTGAGAATGTTCATTTGTGGATGCACTTGCTATGTATGCAGTGGAGAGGGAAACTGCCATATTGTAATACAGGCTGCAACGAGGGAAAACTGAGTGCTTAAAATGTAAATTTAGAGAAATGTGTAACCTTCAAATGAATATTACAATGGAAAGGCACAAAGTTTATACAAGAAATCAAAAGCCTGGTGAAACTATTGCAGCATATATTACCAACTTGAGAAATAAAGCAAAAACATGCAGATTTGGTAATCTAAGAGACGAGTTGATAAATGACCGTGTTGTATGTGTTGTTGTTAATGATTCAGTGAGAAAGATTTTGCTTTGAGATAGTGAATTAGCATTAAGCAAAGCCATAGAGATTTGCCAAATACATGAGATTACAGAAAAGCATACAAATATGCTTAAAATGAGAAAAGCATGTTTGCAGTATCTGTTAGTGTGCAGCAGAAAGTTATGATAAAAAAGAAATTTAAACCGAAGGGTGTGGCCCCCAACCTAATTAACTGTTGCAGTTGTGGAGGCAATCATGAACCTAAATAGGAAAAGTGTTTAGCTTTTGGTCAGCATTGTCACAAATGTAGAAAGTGCAATCACTTCAAAAGACTTTGCAAGTCTAAAGTGTTGCAGATTTATGTTAAAAGAGAGTATCCGAAGAAGCAAGTAGATCAGACAGAGACTGTAACAAACTCCGAGAGCTGTGAGCAAACTTTCTATGTTGATGGTGTCTCTGTGATAGATGAAACAGTTAATACAGTAGATCATCAGTTATCAGCATACAGCAAAATATTTTGTACTGTGCAAATTAATGGGAAACCTGTACAGCTTAAAGCAGACACTGTATCCAAGTGCAGTGTTTTATCAGCACAAATGTTTGCTAAAGTAAAAACTGATGAGAAACTTCATTCAGCAAAGTGTGGAAAACTAGTTGCTTATGGTGGTGAAGAGATGGAATTGATTTCATTTAATAAAGAGGCATGAACAACAATGATAGTTTCACACACACTACTTTTAGTGAATGTGTTGACATTTTCAAAGACGAGCTTGGTAAACTTCCAGTCACATGTTCCATGAAGTTAAATCATGAAGTAAGTCCAGTTGTCAGACCAGCATGAAAAAAATAAAATACCACCAAGACCGCCGATTTAAGAAGTAAGCAAATTTAATGAAACACTTAGCGCCTCGGCTTATACTGTGTATTATTTATTATTTTATTTATTATTATTTTATTATAAAACCAGAACTAGACAAAATGGTGAATTTAGGTGTCCTTACTCTAGTGGAAGAACAGACTGAATGGGTATCCTCTATGGTTGTAGCTCATAAGAAAAGCTCAGATGATATTCAAATATGTATTGATCCAAGAGACTTAAACAATGCACTTAAGCAGCATCGTCATCCAATGTGTACAGTAGATGAGGTAGCCTCTCTCATGCCAAATTCCACAGTTTTTTTCAGCCTTAGATGCAAAATGTTCTTTTTTGCAAATTTCTCTTGATAGCAAATTGTCATTAACTACATTCAGCACACCATTTGGTAGATACAGATTTTTGAGAATGCCATTTGGCATCAGTTCTGCTAGTGAAGTATTTCAATGTGTTATGGAGCAATTTTTTTATGATTATCTGTGTTATAGTAGATGACATTATTGTTGGAGGCATTGGTGAGACGAACATGACAGAAATCTCAGGAAAGTTTTAGACTATGCATGTGAAGTAAATCTTAAACTGAAGCCTCAGAAATGTAAATTCAAACTGAAAGAAGTTACTTGTGTGGGACACTTGCTTACCTGTTCTGACTTACAACCAGATCCATCTAAGCAAGCAGCAATTCCTGAGATGTCAGTTCTAGAGAATGTCACATCTATGCATGTTTTCTAGGTATGGTCATGTATTTAGGAAAGTTCTTCCGAGGCTTGTGAGCTTTCTGCACCATTACCTGAGTTGACAAATAAAAATGTAACCTGGTCCTGGTTGGAACAACACCATAGAGCATTTGATATCCTGAAGAAAAAAAATTGCCAGTCCACCCACATTGAAGCATAACAAGTTAGTTACAGGTTTGTGATCATCATCATATCGCAAATTATGGCCTTGGTGCAGCACGACTTCAAGAAAGCATATCAGTAGCCTATGCTTCATGAACTTTCACTCAGAGATGCATTATGCACAAATAGAGAGAGAAGTTCAATTATTATATTTATGGAAGACCTATCCAAATAGACTGATCACCAATCACTAGTGACAGTTTTGAAAAAGCCAGTACATACAGCCCCAGCATGATTGCAACGCATGACATTAATACTACAAAAGTGCAATTTCAGTATTATTTACAAAAACGGTAAATACTTGTACCTTGCTGATGCTTTCACTCGCACCCAAATTACAGTGCAGCATGAAAATGAAACAGCAGACTTTGAAGTCATAGAAGTCAGAAAATGTTCTTCATCACATCTTAATGAACTAAGAAATCATACAGCTTCAGACCCAATTCTCCAGAAGCTGAAAAATGTTATGAGTCGAGGATGGCCAACACAACAAACCAGTTTACCCCTTGACGTTCTACAATATTTTCTTACCAAAACAAGCTCATGATGGAAAATGGAATCATCATGAAAGGTCCAAAAGTGATTCCAGAAGCATTACAACAGGAATACATCAAAATCTTGCATTGTGGTCACCCAGGTACTGATTCAACTAAAAGGGCAAGACGCATTGTATTTTGGCCTTCTATGTCCAAAGATATGGAGAAGAAAACTCTAGCATGTTAAATTTGTAACCGCAACAAACCACATCAACAGAGAACTACTTCAGTTACACCAAAGTCCTGAATTACCACGATTGACGGTGGCTACAGGTATTTTTGAATGGAATGGTCAACATTAATTGGTGTTGGTAGACTCTTACTCAGATTGGTTTGAAATTAACCTACTTCCTAACCTGACATCCAGCACAGTCATTACAAAATGGAAGCAACATTTTTCTGTTCATGGTAGTCTGCACAAAGTTATGTCTGAGTCTGACAATGATGCACAGTTTACTAGTCAACAGTTCAAGAAATTTGCTATGTCTTGGGGCGTTGTTCATATTACCATTAGTGCTGAGTATCCACAAGCCAGTGGTTTATCTGAACGTGCAGTTCATCGTGCAAAGCACTTTTTGGAGAAATCCAAAACAGATTGTACCAATGTTTTCCTTAACTTACTCAATTTCAGAAGGATTCCTCGAGGCAACTTGCTTGGTTTATCAACTCAAAGATTGATGTCCAAACAGACACTAACACCTCTTCTAATCAGTAAACAATTGTTAGTACCAAACTTAATAATAGAGTGGTCAAGGCTCAACTTTCAAGAAAATGTTTGTCACAAAAGTTGTAATATGATAAGGTTAGTAAATCCCTTCAACCATTGTAACAAGAAGTTGTAAGAAAGCAAACATCTAAAAGTTATGATTGTGTGGGAATCGTGAAGGATATTTGTGAGAAACTGAGATCGTACATAATACAATCTAAAGGAATGGATTACAGAATGAATCGTAGATATGTGTTACCTGTCTCAGAACCAGTGCCATAGATTGCCTGTGCCAGTGACTCTAATTTCCAGAGTGACTCATCAACTTTTCAAACTCAAAAGGACAGCGTGCTTTCTTCAAACATCTGTGATATAAATCCAGATGTTCCAGTACTGAATGAATCCCCCAGGGACTGTCCCTGTTGCTAAACCCAGTCAGAATTTCTATGCAACTACATTGGGTAGAATTTGCAAACCCGATCCTAAATACACAGCGACTTGGACTTGAAATCAGTTATGTTTTGTTGAAAGGTTAGAATGTCTGTCTCTTAAAATGTATTTGTTCTCTTATTTGCAATGCCGAACAAAATTAGAGGAAGGATGTAGATCAGTTTGTATATTGAACTTAGTCAGCCACTGTAGTCAGAGAGCACATGCAAGATCAGTGCCATTTTGTGTGGTCAGTCATTGTGAATGTAAGCTTGAATGGAGATGCACATGTGAGTGTGTTAGAAGTAACAGGACAGTCAGTAAGCATATGAAGTATAAGTACAAGTTACAGTTACAGATTTGTGTGTATGTATAATAATAAATGACTTGAACACATACCTGTCTGTCTTCTTTGAATACATGAGGCATGCAACAGTAGTCACTTGAGCCACACTGTGACTCACATTTTTGAACAATACATGCATCCACAGAAATAGCTTACAGTGGAAACAAGTCACTGTGCTCATTTTTACAGATCTCATGGATGTGCACGAGCAGGAGGAAAGCTGCAAATCAAGTCTGAGGCTGGAAACTCTTGTACAGGCTTTTCGTGCTCATGGAGTGAAAATCCTCCAAGTGGTGAACTGTAGAGTATGCAAAACCTTTAACAGAAATAAGTATCTGGGATCTTCTTTGAGCTTAGACAAACAGGCCCTGTGGCGTAAAGTGTGGAGTGGATCCTGGGATAACAATTTTCACTGTGCTGTAAATTATACTAATTTTGTTAAATGCAGTCCAAGTGGCTAAAATATTCATCCATGGTTGGTGTGAGGTATCCAGAGTGAGAGCAAGAATGCATCTGGTCTCAGAATGTGGTTCTGTGGTGTCCCAGTCTGGGATCTTGACTATCAAACAGCTTCCTTGGTTTACTATTTAGTGTGGGCTCTTCTGTCAGATTCTTCCTCTCTTCAGGTTGCAGATGGTGAAGTCAGCATAAAAGAGGGGCCAGATAGCTCTTTGCCTGCCTAGATAAATGAGCTAGATAGCTCTTTGCCTGCCTAGATAAATGACAGCAAACTGGGAGGAATCAGACTGAAGGATAGTTAACCAACCTCCTGAGAGAGGGGGCATGCCATGGGTCCTGGGAGGGTTAGATGATGTAATCAGTATGGGTGTAGGCTGCAAATCAGACTTGGCAACTATTATTTTCCCCTTTTTCTCACTCCTAACAAAAAAGGAAAGCCCAAGTCCCAAATGAGTAATAGAAAACATTTTCAAATAACAGGAAGCTGCTGTTTAGGTTTGTACACATCACAAGGTAAAAAGCATTTTCAGCCTCTTGGCAGTTACTGTTTGTGCACATCTTGAGATCACAAAAAAATTAGAGTGGCTTGTTTCCTGTGTTACTAGCTCACCAGATAAACCATACCAAGGTAGATGCAGTGGTCTACAGATCTCATTTCTTGATTGGCTAGAGTTAATTAACAGTTTATGTCCAAATCCTGGGTTAAACAGTGCAAGTCTGTTAGCTGTATGATTTATGTTTAGTTTCCTGAGTGTTAGCACACCTTTGATGAAAATGCTTGAGTTTAGACCAGGGTGATGGTGGTGGTGAGCATCCAGCCTGATCTGCCAGCTTAACTCTACTTTTTTGAGAATGGTAATTTTGTTTCTTACAAGTGGATCCATAGTGAGCTTGTCCAGGATGTGGAAGTGGAAACCTCCATGGTCTGGGAAATGAAGGCATTGCTTTGATAGCTGCTTTTTTTTAAATAATTGTATTGGTTTTAAAGAAATAAAAACAATTACATGTTCTTTTAACATAAAGATATTTACAATTCAAAAAGTGTTCACATAAGCATTCACATAACAATGTTTAACAAATAAAGTGAAATTACTAAAATTATATACAAAGACATCCATTGAATATCAAGTTGCATAGTATTTGATTATTCCATATATATAACACATAGAGAGGTGAAATTTGATTTATATGATATCATTGTCAATCTCTTTTTTCAACAATTTTTTTCTAGATGTTCTAGATATCATAGTTGCAATCTGTAATTGACAAACTTCCATTAGAATTTTCTTAAAATCATAATAGGAAGGAGGGAATTCAGATATCCAGTTTCTTGTTATAGTTTTCCTGGCTACTGCAATTATTGCCCAAAGTAAGGAATGTTTAACTTTTTTTTTACACAGCCAAGAGTACTAATGATTTGGTCAAAATAAAATTATCTGTGAATATTGCTTGTAGGAGTTCTTAATGTTTTCCCAAAATACACTTAAAGCAAGGCAATCATAAAACATGGTTCCAGTCAATGTTTGTGTTAGACTTACATCTGTTGCAAATATGTAGTTTACCATTAATTTTGTTCATTAGTTGAGGAGTGTAGAAGGATTTATATAAAAATCTCCAGGAATATATTTTCCATTTAAGTGAAAGTGTTTCCCCTGCAGATTCTAATATATTTATTTTATCTAGATCCCTTGGAAGTGTGTTAACTGTATAAAAATGGTTCCAGAAATTAGCAGGACAACAATATGTTTCTTCTCTGATATGTCTGTATATAAATGCCATGTTGTCTGAATAAGTTTGTTTATGTTGAATAACTGAATTAAAGAAAATAGCTGTTTTTGAAGGATCTGGAGTCTGATGTCAGACAGTTGGTATGCACCCTGATTTTGAACTTTTTCATAGTTTTCCCTGTGTAAAAACAATTTCATCCATTACACTGTGCATAGTAAATCATAAAAGCAGTGTTGCAATTACCAGAATAAATACTGCTGATTTTTCAGCCTGAGTACTAGGCAAAAGTGATAGTATTTGATGCTCATGTAGTTGCATTAAGTGCAAAAAGCAGGTAAGTTCTTTTGTTGTTCTCTGATCTGAATTTGTACTCTACCCAGTCCCTAATGATCTTGGCTGTCTTGAAAACAAAACAAGGATGGAGACATAGGAGTTTTCCAGTTGTTTGTCTGCAGTCACCACCCAGTTGCTGGTCATGACTTTTCTGATTGTTTTGTAATCTACTGTAAAATTCAGAGCCGTGCTTCTTTTTCTTTTGTCGTCCTGAAGATCCTGGTCTTGGTTTCTGTTGAGCCCTAGGAGTGTCCTGGGGGGAACCTCAAAATGGGGTGTCCTGCCTCCTTTAAAGTTCAGATAGGGTTGAGGATGAAGTCCGGTAATCTCTTGCTGTACACATTAGCCAGGAAGCCTTGGTGTGGGCTGGTTAAATTTGAGATGAAATCTCTAAGATTTTTGGAGACACCTGCAAATTTCATCCCCTGAGATTTTATAACATTTTTCATAGTGAATTGCGTCTACATGTTTTTAATGTGCAGCAAAATATTAACCCTGGTTTGTTTTCTGCACGAGTTATTGAAGAGGCATTTTTTTTCCCCTGTCCTTAAATATGGACTTGCTGTGAAAGGCATATAATCTCAGGCAGATAGCTGAATTACTGATATGGTTGTAAAAGTCAGAGTGTGGCTTCATCCACCTACCATATAATAAAGATATCAGTGAAACAGAGAGCATTTCACTGATGCAAAATATGGGATTTGGTAGACTGTCTCCTCTCATTTTCTAAGAGCAACATTGGCCGGGCTTGGGGCCATGGCCGTCACCCCAGCTATTTTAGTAGTCTGCTTATAAAACCAGTTGTTAAACATGAAGTAGTCGTTCCTAAGGGTTCCATCCAATAACTTTCCTTGAACTTCTGTCCACCTGGTAATACATTCCTGTACTTTTCATTTGCTTTTGATACAGCTTGAATACAGTAGCTGTATAGAAGCACTATATAAAGTGCTTCCATGTCTGTTGTGCCCAGGATTGCAGAATTGCTGACTGGAATATCTCTAATTTTACCCTGAAAATCCAGATGGTCTAAACAAAAAGATTTGTTGGCCTCTACCATTGTTTTTATCTGGGCATCAAGGTAGCTGGATATGGTCTCAATTCTGGAACTGTTTACTATGACTTACCCGAATGGCAGTCAGTTGAACGTCCGATGTTCAAAATCATGGTGCACAAGGGGCAGGAAATTGAACCAACATAGGTCGACCAAGTTTAATTGAGTTGCATGGTGTGCTCAACCTTTTGACAAGTGACAGACTGACACTGTGAAGGGAGGTTGCGCTTCAGTGAGAAACAGAGAATTAGCCCATTTCCTCACTATAATGCGATGTTGGAGATGGTATATTTAATGTGCAGGGGGTGCGGTTGGGGGGTAGGGCACATGGGGGCATAGACCCCCTGCAAAATAGTAGAATTCATGTACTGTTAACTGTAGAGTTCAACGGTATATTAATGTGCATAGTAGGAGGTGAGTGACGTCACCTCCTGCTATGTCATTCATCGAACCACGGTTGTCAATGTATTCATTTTCGCTTTGGTTTCCTATTCGAAATTTCGTATTCAGTATTTTGAGTTGACATTTTACATGGTCGACTGAAGCTGATTCAAAATTTCAGTAGTAAACCTTCTGGAACTATCACTTGCTGTTGCTGCTCTGTAGTGAGGATCAGAGATATTATTATGGGGTTTTAGGATCCCAGAGAAGCTTGGTATTTTTGGGTGAGGGAGTGATCAAAAATTCAAAAAGCTTGGCATCTAATAAATCATCCACATGCAGCATTCTTAGTTGCTTTCTGAAATTATTATAAGGAACATTCACAGTGTTAAAAATCACATTTACTGTAAAAACAGTTATTGACAAGCATGGCCTCAATCTTGCAGTTATACGTATCTGTAACTAGGATGCCCCCCCACCTGCCTTTATGATTCTGCAAGTCATATCTCTGCTCAGATTTTTTAGATCAACCACTTCATCTTTACTAATGTTGAATAACTTCTTCCTAGGTGGTTTACTGAAGGCCCTGCTATCAGCTTTGCATCTGCTCTCATATGTTCTGTGTGGGGTGCACAAGGCGGCAACCGTCACTGGGCTTTTTCAATTTTACACCATGGTCATTTCTATCAGTGTTGCTTCCATTCCTTTTTTGTCAATGAAAAATACTTATTCAATTTTCTCACATACATTTTAACATCTATTAGAGTTTCCACCAAGTTACTTCTGTTAAAAGTTATAAAAGTCAGACCCTTGCTTAAGATTTCTTCCTCTAGCTGAATCAATTGTATTGTCAAGTGGTTCCAGACTTGAGTCCTGTTTTGATATTAATTCTGGTAGGTCCCTATTAAAGCATGTGGAAGAGAGATGATGTGCTTCCTGTAGATGAGCCACATGAAGCATTTATGTAAAATGGATACTCTTCACGTACTTCTCAACTGTCCAGATATTCTCATTGTCCTAAAATGTTTTATCTATTCTTCCAAAAATGTGTGGTTTTCTGACTTCACATTGAGTAACACCTTAATTATGGCTCTTCCATCTGAAACAGAACTTGGAGAAAGCTAGTGGATCTATATTTCTGGGTAAATTACAGTAAATGACTTGTAAGCGCACTGCCTAGATGCCAGGAAAAAAGAAATTTAAAGGATCTGGAGGAAAATCGGCTACAAAAGTTGAGGAAAAATACAGACTGGGTAAAGTACTGCAGTTCAGAAAGAAGCAGTGCAAGTTCCAGACATGACTTCCAGTGACCTAGATGAAAGTATAAAGCAGCTGCACACAAACCTGGTTAAAATAAATAAACCACTGATGGAAAATATCAACACAATAAAAAGCTGGAAAAAATGGAAAAGCTTTGAACAGACATTCAGATAAGGTGACAAAACTGCAAAACTCAGAGGGTGAAATGAAGGAAAGGCTGGCTGAATATGAGACTGCACAAGAAGAGATGTTTCAAAAACTAATAGAATTAGAGAACAGAGAACATAGGGAAAACCGTAGATTTTCGGCTGTGCCAGAGAAGCTGGGAGGAACAGACTGTATTCATTTTATGGAAGTACAAATAAGCAACTTATTTTAAATTATATACTATTCTGATAGGAAAATATCTCTTCCCATGTGAGTTGTGCCAGCCATTCCTCAACCCTAGTTACAAAGCCTCGGTCAACCCTCACAGTACCTTCATAATTTCTCCCATCTGCAACAGAAAAGGAGCCGATCAAATTGAAAAACTACTGCTCTCCAAAACCAGCCCTGAAAACTGAAAAAAAGTATGTCCTTCAAAACTGAATACCTATACTGCTAATTCTTGTATTTCAGCTGTGATTCTGGCATGCACACCTTGCTGAGACCCATTTTCTTTCTATTTTTTTCTTACTCCCCACTTACCTAAGTAAATGGAGGATTTGAATGCTAGAAGACAGCACATACACCTTTTTGTATCATCTAATGTTATTCTTTAGACCTAAATCACCTCATAATTAAAATAGTATTATAACCGTATTTTTACTCTCTCCTTACCTGCTTATCTCTATTTTAATTACCTTCTGAGAGCTGAAATTGAAAGGTTTTACCCCATAACTTGTAGTGCTTTTATATTTACTCAAGTGAAAGTTGATATATATTTTTTTTTACTGTGGTATTTCTCAGACCTGGTTTCTTCCCACTTCATTCGCCCTTCACGTTGCTCAAGCTCAGGCTCACTCTGCATCCCTACCTCCATTCCCACCCACCCCCACATTATCTAGACTTGTACTTTGACCACCTAGACATAGCCACATCCACTATCTTCATTTAGCCAATTTAATTTTTCTCCACCAAACTCTAACCCCTCTCCTCCTCCAACCACTACACTCCATACACATCACTAACATCACCTCCACCCCTACTGCTCACCTCTAGAAACTGACAAGTTTAATTACTCTCATACTTCCCTCAAGTAACTTACAAGCTTCATTGCTCAGTCTCCTTCCTTACCCTTAACTATATTCTTTCCTAGTTTTTACTTTCTGAAAACTAACCAAACATACAAACTCTCTCATACTTCTATACATTGAATATATGAAAAGAGATGGTGACAACCAATAGTTTCCCTGTCACAGACACTCTGAATGAAGAAGCCCACTATATGAGTGGGTGAAGGCGCTTAACCAGTTTTTGTGTTTGTAAACATGCTGTTCATTCTTTGAGTGGAATAAAACTTGTGTTTAACCAGAGGTGCTCATACACTTATTGGAGTGTCTGTGACAGGGAAACTAATACTTCTATACATTCCCATCTACTACTCATTCACACCCTTCCTTCAACATACTCCAGCTCTACCTTACAACTCCCCCTACCCTTATACCTTAATTCTTGTCCTCCTATCACATAAAACTCAACTCCCTGCAACCATCACAACTGTTTTATATCCAAATACCCATAACAATAACTCAATAAATATACAAAGTCTACTGAACAAAATTACTGACCTGCATTCTTGGATGGCCCACTACTCTCCACATACATTAACCCTATCAGAAATATGGCTAAAACCTCATATCTCTAACATTGAAATCTTACCTCTCCGCTATAACATCTACTGTCTAGGCAGGATCTCCAAAAGGCTATCCTGTACTCTGAGAAACTCAGCATATGCCCCCTACCAATACTTCTCCCAGACTTCCAACCAGCTGAGCTACTTATTCTTAATTGCCACTTACCCCCAAAAGCCATCTATATACCACCTGGAAATAACATACCCTTCCTTGAACCTATCCTGTCATGAATTTCATTCCATATACCCTACAAAACAATTATCCTTGGAGATGTCAATACTGATTGGAAAAAACTATCAACGAACTCTCCTAATCTCAGTATTAACCTCCATGGCTTCAGTCAGCTAATTAAAACATCCATCTGTTTAAGTAAAAACCACAATAACAGCTCCAACCTGGATTGGATCCTAATCTCTGATCCAAAACTTTACCATAAACCTGGTACTCTACCCAGCTCCCTGAGTGATCACCTTCGTATTTATGTGCAAAGACGGACTCTTCAAATTCTCAAGACCCGCCTATACAGAGAATGCCACAACCTTTCCTGCTTTGATTCTGAAACCTTTAACAATAAACTCTCATTAGTTAACTAGTCCAACCTCCAACACCTCCCCCTCAGTTAAGCAGTTTTAGAATTTTACCACACTTTCCCCAGTATACTTAACTCCCTAACACCAGTGAGAAAAACATGAATAAAAACTAACTGTGACTCCTCACTCACAAAAGACTCACTCCCTTATGAAAAAAGAGATAGCATCTGGAAACAATGGCTAAAAACCAAATCCATTATGCTGCACCAAAAATATAAAGAACTTTCAATTCCTCATCTACATTTTGTGGGTGATTCAAAATAGTATAGTTCATCAGATAAAATGTCTTTAAACAAGGTTGCTTTCTTGGAGCCAAATTGTAACCATAGCCTAATCAGTTTAGTATATAGCTTAAAGGGTTAAGGGCAAGACAAAACAACAGTGGTGACAGAGAATCACCCTGGAGTATCTGTCTGAATTTTATCCCTGGGATAATAATTTTGCCCTTTGTCATGGCTCATCTTCAAAGTAGTTTGCCACTGTTTCTTGGTCACTGTGATATAATCGATCAATGTAGATGTCGGATGTCTTGTACATCCGTAAGCACTTCTTTATTCAGGAATGTGGAATGTTGTCAGATGCTTTTTTTGTAATCTACCCATGCTATATTTAAATTCTTCCACTTTTTACAATTCTCTATTATGGCTTTATTTAGCAACCATTGATCCTTTGTTTTATATAACTTTCTTTTGTTACCCTTAGTTCTATTGCCATAATTGATTTTTTATGCTGTCTGCATCAGTTCCACTCTATAGCTTGCATATGGTCAGGAGGCAAGTTATTGTGCTATAGTTTTTTAGCATGACTCCCAGGTTCACTTTTTTAAGCAGGAGTACCATTTTTCTAGTTGTTACATAGTTTTTTGTCTGTTTGGGATGCACATATTATTAATTGTTACTCAGGGCTAAATCTTTGTGAAAAATGTATTAATGCTTTTAGCCAGAAGTTATGTACTGCAGCTGGCCTATGGGGTTTTCCAGTTGGGATATTTTCTTAATTTTGTCTCAATTTCTCTGGATGCCACTTCATTCTATTTCATATCCTTTACATCAGTTATTTACTGATGCTTTTAATTCTTCTATCCATTCACCATCTTTATGTTCAGCAGGGACTTCATAAATGCTTCTCCAAAATGTATGTATTTCTTTGTTTTTGGTGGTGGTTCTTTTCATTTTGCTTTGTTTTCCAATTCTCTCAAAATCTTTGTATTCATCCATAAATTGCTTATTTTGTATTTTTTAAAATATATTTAATTGCATAATTTCTAAGTTTTTCTGCCTGTGCTGATATTTTATTACTAACAACAGTATATGATAAATCTTTGTGTTCTGGTATTGGGTATTGATTTTACTACTTTTAACTTTCCAAGTACTTTAGATGATCTGTTCGCATTTCTTTGTTTTTCTAACACTGATGTTGTGTGCCAAATTGAGTCTTGTCAAATGCTAACCTTTTATAAGCTGTACCTTGGGTATTCTATCCTGCAAAACAGGCGGGATCTTTCTGTTTCAATACTTTATTTCCCAACATGTAGATAATTGAATCTTTGGAGAGTTGTGATCAGCTAATCAAGGATATAGTGTAAAGGGAATAATGTGCTTTGACACTCATTTTACTATCCAGTTATGTCTGGAACAAACCTCTTCACAAGCTGATTCCCGAAAAATGCACTTGAGTTTGTGGAAGGGGTGTTAATGTGATTTTAATTATTTTACTATGGGCTAAATACTTCATCACTTTTCCTCTCAAAATGTATCCCCCTGACAAAGCTTCTGGAATTATTTTCAGGGACTTAATAGTTGGTCCCTCACAGGTTTCAGGAACAGTAATGTTCACACAGTACTCTATTATCCACAAAACTGTACCAAAATAGATCGCAATTAGATGTCTCATGAACTAATTTCTCTCTTCTATGATGATGTATTGGATTAAATGAATAATCAAAAAACTTATAAGTAAACAAACTGATGTCTATTTACTAATTACTAGTAATTTAGTATTTACTAATAACTGATTACTAATAAGTAAACAAACGGGCGGCGCAGTGGTGCAGCGGGTAAAGTTGTTGCCTCACAGCAAGAGGTTCTCTGGTTCGATTCTTGGCTGGGGTGCCTTCTGTGCAGAGTTACCATGTTCTCCCTGCGTTCGCATGGGTTTCCTCCGGGTACTCAATTTCTTCCCACATTCTAAAGACATGCATCTGGAGCATTTATCCCCGGGCCTCAGTTGAAAACTGGCTCTATGGAACCTAGTCGGACTTTCCCAGTCAGCAAATGTTAAATAAATAAAAAAAAATGTCAGCTTTGATAGGGTGGAAGGTGAAAGACTTCAGAGGAGAATGCCTGTTAAGGTACTAAATTGTTTAGCTACTACTTTTATATAGCAGGTTTCTCCAGGTCTCTCTGTGATGCAGAAATTGCCTTCATTTTATATAAAGCTTCCAGAACACCCCCCGTTCAATCCAGGAGCAGATAAGGATTTTTGCAAAGTATATTGTAAGGATCCTACTGCTAAACAGCAAACATAGGCAGCATTAAAACATTTTATAATTCATCACCTATTACAGTTCTAATCCAAGACTTGCGGACTGATGTGGTAAGAAGAATATGCAGCCATTTGAGAACTTTATCTTAGACAAGTAAACTAAAACACCTGGAGAGAAGAGACTTTGTTTTTGAAGCAGGCTCCTCACCTTAGGACCCAACACCCCTTACCTTATAAGGTGGCTGCACTGCTTGAATGTCTCTGTCAGAATTCAACCTCCTCCTCCTCTTTTAAAGGACTACTTAGAAGGCCAAAATCAAACTAAGATCCCATTATGTAACCTTCTGGTATCTGTACTGATTCCAGAATACACATGTACATCAGAAAACATATGATTGTTGATAAGGAATGTAAGGCTCAGCTCTGCGACATCCTACAGCTTGAGCCATCCTTTTTCTAATAGAACTTTTACACCTCCCTTTTTGCAAGTTCAGAACATTTTATATTGTAGGGACAAAGAGAAATTTAAAGGTTAGAGTATAGGAACATTTGAAATACTTCTACAATAACAGTACTTTATAATCTTGTTACTTTATATTTTTCTGAGAAATATGGGTGCAGTTATTCCACCTCGACAGATACAAATTTAGAAAACATTAACCAAAATCTCAAGTGCGATAGGACCCTGAAGCCTTCATTGTGTTATGACGAAAGCCCATATCTTCCAAAATTTAAAATGCTGATTCACAGTAGATTAAATCAGGAATGTGATTGGAAGGGTTTTTAATTATTTAATGTTAATTGGTTAATTTTATTGTTGCTTATATCTGAAATTCTGTTATGTATTATCTTTTATTTTTATTTTTTTGGAAGGTGTTCAGTCACAGCTCCAGAACAAATAATTTTACTGTGGATGTCCTGTTGATTTTATTTTATTCCAAAATTCTGTTCTCAAATAGTTCAGCTAACTGTAAAAAGGCAAGATACTCAAGATTCCCTGGATCTAACACGTCCTTACCTTAATGGAATACATAAAATTTTGGGTGCTAACAGTGCAGCCTGCTTTCCCATTCCTGTGAAAAAGAGGACATTTCCTAATTGTTAGGTGTGCAATTGCTTACATGTGCATAATGCATCGTTCTCAAGCCACAATTTCCATAGGACCACTTTAAATTCTGAGCACTAACAAGTTTTATTTACTATCTGTTCTTTTGTGAGGGGATTGATATTTCACACTATTGGCCTTCACTTGTGTCTGATTTCCACTTACTGTAAACGCAAAAACTTCACTGAGATGGTTACCTCACTTCCTTATCTAGTGTTGAAAGTGTTATAGGTTACATAATTTGGATCATGCCACACATAGAGAAAATTAAGGATGGCCTTAGTCACATTGCATGGAGTTGATGCACCTAATTTCCAGATCTCCAGACTAATAAGCAAGCAGTGACATTGACAACTTCCTCCATACATGTTAGTCCTGCAGGCTTACGTTTGGCTGAAATTTGAGTCAGCAGAAGCTACCTCTCTGGTCTCCAAGTAGTGAATGACTTGGCACTAATCCCATGGCCTTCTACCTGAGATAAGAGGTTGTCTTCCAGGCACTTATTGTGCCTGTTACCCTGGATTCTTACCAAACATGGGCTACTATTGTTGCAAATGAAACCTAACCTCTGTGTCGGTAAGCTGACCATATACTAGATCTGGTACATTGCTAACATTCTTGAACAAGAGAGAGTTGCCCTATGCTGGAGGAGGATTTATTTGCTCCCATGTTTGGATCACTAGTTGGTTTGTCGTATCTTATTAACAATTTTCATACACCAGTAACAGGGCTGTACTATCTTGAGCCTGATGTTACCAACTTCCAGGAATGACATAGATGTGCTTGAAAACAAACTTGCCAAAACACAACGGAACTATGTTTGTTTTGTTGTTGCAGGTATCCACTTTAAAATCAGATACTATAATAACTAAAACTAATGAATGATAAAACCGGGCAATACATTACAATAAACGATAATAAATAATATACTTAGCTTTAATTTAAGTGAATAGGAAGGAGTCTAGAAGAAGAAAATAAATTACAGAGAGGGCCATTATACAGAGTGTCTATTAAAAAGGAAAGTATTCTGTTATAGGTCATGTGTAATATAAAACCTTGCTACAGAGCAGGCCAAAAGGACATAACGTAGAAATGTGAGCTGCACAGGAAACTTGCATAAAACCAGACACTTTAGTGCATTTTAAGTTAGTATATGATACACAATCACAGACCTTTACAGATGGTGCTGTGAAATATGATTGCCATTACTTTTTCTCTGTTTGTTCTGTACCTTGAGAGTAATCCGTCAATCTAACATCAAGACACAGGGTCCCTCCTAATTTCTTTCATTAGTCCATTAGAGGTCCCTGTGAAGCATATCCGATTAAGAAAATTCTGGGAAGACTAAATGTATATAGAGGCAAAATAAATAATCTGCATACAGTTTGAAATATTTAAGCAAAGGGATTAACTGGTGATTACTACTAAATATTGTGTTTTGACTGGTGCAGTGTAACCACCATAAGTATATATGATTGATAAGTTTGAACATTTGTAGAAACAGGAGATTCTGGTTCAGAAATGGAATGCATGTCAAACAAACTTGGATATTATAGTCCTTGCCGACTGACCTTGTCATTGTCTTCATTTGACCTGGAGTTCACAAGCAGGATATTTTACTATTTATTCTTATTACTACTTGATTGAATTTACTAAACAGGACCATTATAGTCATGGCCTGTAGATGTATATTGTAGGTAATTTCAGGTAGAGACAAACACATTAAACACTAGTGAATACCAAGCTGTGGGCAATCAGCTGCTCTTCCTGGTTAGCATCAAGTACCCTTGTTTATTGAAGGTGCTGCCGGCCTCTGGCCAGCTCAGAGTTTTCTGAAAAAAATGAAGTTTTTCAGAGGACTGAGTGTAACGTAGAACAGAATGTGGGTCTGCAACCAAGAAGTGAGAGAACTTTTCACTCAGTTTCAGGTTTATTCTTTGAAATTAAGAGATTTTGTGGTGAAGAGGTAGAAGATTGAATTGTTTTGCGAGGTAAGTAAAACTGAAGTTGTCTAGCCAGAGTGGGACTAGTTCAGACAGAGGTTTATAAATAATACTTTAGGTTATATATTTCATTTCAAAGTGGACATAGAGGTTGTTTCTAAATAGTATGTTCCTTTGGTGTTCTGTTTTTAAGATTTTGTTAAAACCACCATCACAGATGTATGCTAGAGAATGAAGCAATGGCCATTTTCAAGCAAATCATATTCACTTTGAGGTTAGAACCTAGACAAATTAACTGATCTTAAGCTTGAATTAACTACTGAGGGTCTAACAAGGGGTGCAATGACTTTGAAAATAGACTAGGCTGTTTTTAATTGTGCTGAAATGTTAGATAATTTGGTGCCAGGATGACAGAAAAGTAACAGTATTTGAGTCAGTCAAGCACATACCAATTGGTACGGTTGCTAATTGATGCCTGCTTGATACAGTGGCAATCTGCCAGTAAAATCCCTTTATCATATTTGAGTTAATCTGGCATTTCTTTAGAAAAACAACAAAAAGCTGTATCTGCGTCTTTCCTTAGAACAGGCACATCCATGGTTGTGGAAAAACTCTCAGTAGCACCAAGCCTTTTACATAAAAGGAACAATAAGTGCAGAGGGGTCCAGTGTGAGGGAAACAGTAGCAATAGAATAGATCCATATGAAGCACACAGTGTATGTGGTTTAGGCTTGTGACTATGAGGGCAAGATCTGGGCATTATCTGCTCCTAACTAACTTACCAGTATTATCCGCTGGTAATGGATTGATGGCTTGTTCCAGGTTGCACTTTAAGTCTTCTAAGAGCAGGAGATGAGATATGAAATCAGATGAATTTTTTGAGCATTCATAATGGTAAGTGTGCAGCTGGTCAACAATGCTGCTATCATACAGGTCATAGCTGGTTCAGAAAATTAAGCATTTGGAGAGAGAGGTTTTCCAAAATTTTCGAGAGGGGGTAAAAGGGTTATCAATCACAAGCCATCTTTTTTGGAGTGAGATGATTGGCTAGTTTCCAGATAGTAACAATACAGCCAGACTGCATGGAGAGACTGAAGATCTGTATTAGAGGCACTGAAGAAAATGGAATGCAGAAATCTTAACAGATTTTGACCTGTGGTGTCCAGCAAAAGGGTAAACTTTGTTGTGCATATCTCTTGCATTGCAGTCCCTTAAAATAAAAGGAAGATCTGCTAAACTATTAATGTGAGGATATTTTAAGATGGATAGTTAGGTATGTATATAGACTGATCCCTATCATATGATAGAAACCGCATTTGACTGAAACGCATTTGACTGAAACCATAAGACTGAAATTTCAAAAGACTGAAAAGTCACTTGACTGAAACCCATAATACTGAATTTCAACATACTAAATTGCAAGCTGGACCATATAAAACAAGACTAGGTGGGGGGCTATGCCCCCCACACCCCCAATGTGGGGAGCTATGCCCCACACACACCCTCTAACTATATATACTAACTCCAGGATTACACCACAGTGGGGAAAAGGGCATATTTCTTTCACATACCTTACAGTAGTCTACATGCCACCACTACTATGCCCTTTTCCCCACTGTAGTGCGATCCTGGAGTTAGTGTATATATAGTTGGGTTGGTGGGGAGGCACAGCCCCCTACATTGGGGGGTGTGGTGGGCGTAGCCCCCCAAGTCAGGTTTTATATGGTCCAGTTTAAAATTTAGTATGTTGAAATTAAGTATTATGGGTTTCAGTCAAATAAGGTTTCTATCATATGATAGGGATCCATATAGATATATAAATACAGATATCAAAAGATCCTAGTTTGTTACTCGGTACCAGCTATGGTGGAAAGATTTTTCACCTCTGGAATTAACTTTACCTGAAATAGTCAAAAACAAATAAGAAGACACTTGCATTGCTAATTAATGGTACATTCAGCTACTTACCATTGAAATACTCTGTATATGTTTATCCTGTTAAGCAATACTTCTGTGCCCCTCTTCCAATATGAATATGTAGGAAATGAAAGATGAGTGAATCTCTCGGATTATATTGCATTACAACTGCTTTAGGCAAGAATTTTGTTTGTCTGTGTAACTCATTAATTAAGAAAATTAGAAAAGTTGTTCACAGCAGGAAGGCAATGTCAATGGTCTCTGGTTGACTAAAGTTGCAGAGAATTGTAAATTAGGAGCTGTCATTGAATCCCACACCGGTACAAATGTTCTCCAGGAAGCTGACAGAGACAAACTACTGGTGTTAGTCTTGGACTAAAACTAAATACCAAGAAATTCATAATAGTATCTTTCAGGAAGTCATCCACCCTTGGGTAACTAATATACAGATAACATACCCCTTACTGTTGACCCAGTACTCAGGGTCTTGGGCATACACACGTATAGAAATCTAGCCTTTGACCCTCACATGTCTACAGTAGTGAGGAAATCATTCTATGTTGTACAACTTATAAACAAAGGTATGGCATCTAGGTCCAAAGAAGTCATTGTTCCACTGTATTCAGCATTCATTTTTATTTATTTTACATTTGTTTTATTTTTACATTTGTTTACCAGGAAAGTCTGACTGGACACAGTTCCATTTTCAGCAGAGGCCCGGGGAGAAAATTGCCAAATAACAATACAGTACATAAGAGAAAATAAAACCAAATACATATGAGCATATATATTACGAATACAGACAAGCATGCATATGCAAAGATTAACAAATTCTAATTGAAAGTAATTTCTATAGTAAATCATACAAAACTGAACATTTGAGAGTTGCAAATAATTGCGCAGTACATACAAGAGAATAAAACCAGAGACATATGAGCATACATATTAAAAATACAGACAAGAATGCATAAGCAGAGAATAACAATTTTTAATTGTAAGTCATTTCTATAGTAAGTCATACAAAACAACTTTTGAGAGTTGCATTTCTTTTTTTTTTTTTCATTCATCAGACCTATCCTTGAGTACAGTGCCCCCGTTGGTATTTGCCTAACCAGGCATATCCAATATCCACAGAAGTTCCTCACTAAAACAATACAGGGTACAAGTAAAATGTCCTATGCAAACTGCCTCAAGGTCCCTGTGGTTGTTGAGGGGAGATCTCTGCCTGGCATACAGGGCATTGTCTGACACAACTCTGATGACCTTCTTGCATATCAGCAAAATAAACAGGACCAAAATTACCCATTCTAAAGACTTAAACCATGTCTGTGATATAAATCGGACCTGCTGGAGAGACAGATATGTATCTCAGAGACTACCCCTTCTCTATAACAGGCTTCTCATCCACATGAAGCAGAGTTCCTCCTCTAACCCAATTCAAGTGTAACTTGGACAACTGGATGGGGAACAGAAAATGCATCCCTGGGTTGTCACTTAAGTTTCTAATGGACACAAGCTACCTGTAAATGGTTCACCTGTCAAGCTTCTGTGTGTAAATGTTTCATCTCTCAATCCCCTGCTTACACTTATCAGGGGTAGTAGAACTTGTCAGAGATTTGGGAAGCATGGCTAGACTTAAAAAGGCCCTTGTGGTCGTTAGCCTAGTAAACACCTATGAATCTATATGTTAATGCTATCTGAGCTAATTCTTTAGTTCTAATGGTGGCTGAGTTAGTGTGTCAAAAAGTGTTGGTCTCTTGCTGAGACTGCAGCTTTCAATGGATCTTCAGACAGAAAGTGCCATTAAACTGAGTGACTAATGCCCAGTTGGCAAAACCCTTCCTTGGATTGCTTATGATAAGCTGAATAAGAGATTAACCTTCAGAATAAAGTACAAGAATCTCTGCTCCAAACAGGAGAGGAGAGTGTCTCAAATAAAGCACATCTTAACATATAGCCACCTTATATGTGAAGTGGTGTATTCTACATTTAGAAACTCAAAAAAATCATTTCTATTGCATCTGATATGGTGTCCTCACAAAAATCGTCATCCTTGCCAGTACAGCATAGGTTACACCTTGAGAAATTTACTATCTGGTTAAGGAAGCATGTTTAAAATCAAGCTTAGAGAATGAGGGCATTCAGATTTCAATGTATGAAAACACCCTATACTGAGTGAACCTATTCTATATTATAAGCGATTAGATGAAAAGTGATTAGGTTAGCAGTATACTGCAAACTTCTGTCATAGAGAACCCAATATGCTTTGGTTACACTGACACTACTGTCTACAAGGTCACTGTCTGTTATTATGACTGCATTACGCTAGATTATATTACTATTTTCTAAACTGTTCTTGTGTGGGTCAAGCTGAAAAATATAGGCCAAATATTTCTATCTCCAGCAGCAGTCTCCATCTCTTCTGATAGGCTCCTCAGATGTTACCAGACAAGCTGAGAGATGTAATCCTTTCAGTGTGTACTGGGTCTTCCCTAGAGCTTCCAGTCTTCCACTCAGTGGGTCATGTCTGATAAACCTCTCATAGGAGGTGCCCGGGGAAGCATTTTCTCAAGGTGCCATAACCACCTCTTGTGACTCCTCTCAGTACAGAGAAACAATGGCTGTATTCCATGGGCCTTCTGGATTGTTGAGCTCATCCCTCTTATTTTAGAGAAGGAGGTTAACTACTTTGCAAAGGAATCTAATTTATTATGTATCTGTCATCTCATCCTTTCATCTGATTACCCAGAGCTCATGACTGCAATGAAAAGACGAGTCAGAGCTTACAGTAAACCAAAGCCTTGTCCTATGACTTTGTTCTCAGTTACCCACCCCATTCGTATGTGACAACTGCAATACTGCTGCACCCACTTGTTGGTCCCAATCCTCTCTATTCTTACTCCCAACATGCTATGTGAATCCATTCATTTCCAGTACAGTACCATGACCTCCGATATGAAGGTGCTGGTTTGCATCCCATCAGCTTCATACACAGCAGTGAATTACTACAGTGCATGTTGAAGATAAGTCACTTGAGGCTAAGTGGACATCTTCATATTTGGAGACAACAGAGATGGGACCCTTCCATCTATACAGTGGATACTGTGCATACCTGGTTTATGCTTAGATATCATGCCCATGACAACAAACTCCCTTTGCAAAGTCCTGTTCCTACCTTTAAAGTCATTTTAGCACTTTAGTCCAAGACTCATAAGGGTAATTCTCAGACTAGCAATACTGAATGTGCAATAATGAAGACTATATATACCAAGTCTGAGATCAACGGGTCTGGTAGTATTCCTCTTTCTCCAAGTCCAGCAATTTCATGGTTAGTAATCATTACATGTATGTGATGGGGTGTGGAGGATGCAGCCCTTCACATTAAGAGGTGCAACTTTAAAAAAAGAACAGTGATGGTCAACATTACTCTTCTGCAATAGCATTTTCCCCTTAATTCTGAGAATTGCAGTTATGGGTCTGAGAATTACAACATGGAAACAGCTTAACACCAGAAATGTGGACCCATTTCTCACTCCTACAGTACATGAACCAAAAGGCATGCAGCAGCCCTGCAAGCTCACAGTGCTGTAGCACTTCCCCTGATTTATCTGACTGTGTTAGTTAGATAAACGAAAACT